>NC_141819.1:14318902-14626759 GCF_982586985.1 Callionymus lyra
TTTGTGTGTCCTGCAACAGACTGGCTTCCTGTCCAGGGTGTCCACTACCACTCGCCCATAGAATCTGGGAGAGGCTCCCCCGCGACCCCCATGGAATTAAGTGATAAATGAATTTATAATCCTTAATTAAATGTATTTTACTAGCAAGATGGAGATGTTTGATATTCAGTTGCATTGTTTTAGTAATAAATATTATTGTTCAATGAAATAAAAATGGAAGTATATTTTTACAAGCCAAAAGAATCAGCACAATATCTTATAAACCTTTGGGTTTATCGATATCAACATTTAGGTAAATTAATTTAAGTAACGTGAGGGATGAGAAAAGGTGTTAGGGTAAGGGTTATGGTTTGGGTTAGGGTTAGGATTAGGGTTAGGGTAAGGGTTTGGGTTAGGGTTAGGGTTAGGGTTAGGGTTAGGGTAAGGGTAAGGGTAAGGGTAAGGGTAAGGGTAAGGGTAAGGGTAAGGGTTAGGGTTAAGGTCATAAACACCACCTTACTTTAATAAATTCACTATATGTCTTTTATTTTGATATCTTTTAACTTTATCAGACAAGGGAGCAAAATCATTTAACCCTTGTGTCATCTCTGGGTCAAGGTGACCCGAAGGCTCGAAGAAAAATGGCTTCCATGAATACATATGCAGTGGTGGAGGTCGTTCACCTCGACCCAGAATCAACACAAGGGATAAAATAATGTTATCGGGCTTTCGGGTCACTTTGACCCTGAGATAACACAAGGCTTACCTTCCAAACAAATCTTATATTTGCACAAAGTGTCTGTTACATTAAGTCTGATTGTGATATGGATTATTATTTACCACTTTAATCCACTTAAACTTAAGCCAACAATCAGGCAGCCCACATAAAAATGACTAAGCGGGACCGAAGTATAAACCTAGTAAAAAATATTGATAAATCTATATTTTTGTTGTTATTTTCTCATAAATTGACTGACAGCTGATTGTCCTCCTACTTTTTAAAATATTAAGGAATGCAGATTTTAGTTGATTTAATTGAATTTCCCATTTAAAAACAACTTTGAGCTCACACTACAGTATCTACTGTACATTTCAAGTCCATCCTAGATGGAATACTTATGCAAATACAGAATATAAAAAGTAACTCAGCACTAGAGTCAGTGAATATTCTGATAAATAGATGTTATTGAGCGAGTCTCTCGGCAGCGACGAGAGCCATTCTGGTCTTCGGCTGGTCCCTTTTGATGGTTCCTCATAAAGAATTTCAACAATCACACGCAGAGCCCTTCAGGGAAGTGGTTACAGTAACTGTCAGGCTCTCATTGTGTATGTTTGTCCTCCACTGGCAGCGTTAACCTCTGAGTTATGGTAAGTGTGCCCATCGAGGACATTGAGGCCAACAATGAGATTCATCGCACCATCTCAGCTCAAATGCACAATCTGGTCACGGGCGATAATAACATTTTTATAGACGTTCATGTCGGGGTCACAAATCTACTAATACACTGTGTTTTGCCCGACTGGTCTTTACTAGACTTCCCTGGACTACCAGCTCCACGCACACATCCATCTGTTCATACAAAGTTTTTATTGGAAATCTCTGAAAACTCCATTTAAAAAGGTCAAGGTGCAGTGTAGCGTGGATGCTCACGAATATATGATAATGCACGCTCACAAAATACAAGGTGAGTGGGTGTTCACTATAAACACAGTATCTCGGAATAAAATTGTTTTTTATCTTTAACTAATGAATAAAAAAAACATTAGTTATTATTAATTCATATTAAAAGGACCTGATCAAGTCAAAAGTGGCTGAAGCTTGTCGAGCCGTTATCATCAGATACTTCATTGCTAACAGGGTAACTCATTGTGAGGTCAGTGCTCTCGGGTAAAGGTTAAAGGCCGACCTCCCTCGTATCCATTGGACTAAAGATCGACCTCATGGCCAGCAGAGACTTAAAGCTTGGTTTATTTACGAGAAGAAAAATGATGGAAAGTCCTTTTTTTTTTTGCAAAAGCCAAATGCGTTCATTTGGTGGATTTTGTAAAGAAGGATATAATGAGAGCCAGCACTGTTTGAAAAGCCCGTCTACATTAGAAACAGATGTTGTGTGCTTTAGATTGTGACCCCTCAGAATGACAAACCGGTTCACTTAATGCTGGTGGTGTCTTGTCAGTCAAGTGATATGTTAAGAAGCTAAAGTTTATTACCAAAGTACTAATTATATTAATCTTTTCTTATCAAGGAGGGGTAGGTGATATTCCAAAAACCTTTGAATTTTAAAAGTCCTGTGTAGCATTGACTCGCTCCTTTGTTCTCATTCCTCACTAACAGGTGAGACATTACATGATAACATTATTATGAGCCTAAATGATAAACTCGATTATTTGTGAGTACTATTTTGTAGTACATTATTTTAGTCGTTGGACTTTCGACTTCGATTTGATATATATTTCAGGAATCTGAGGCTTGTTGGATCAGTTGATTGTAGTAGGAGTGAGAGAGCAGATAGGGAAGGGAGCTGGAAAAATGACATATCAATGATGGGACTATGAGGCTTCATGAAACAGCTGTGTAGTGAAGACACTGTATCATGATTCAGTGTCAGTGTTCATTATTTTAAAAGAACACTAGAGAGTACTGTCTGTTCTATAATCTTCAGCTCTAGTCTCATAATTCAGTGTCATCTAGTGGCCTTTGAAATTAAGACACTGAATCATGATACACTGTATCATAATACATAATAACTTAATTTGTATCACGATACATGGTATTTATTTTAAAAGGCCACTAGATGTCACTCTCTAATTTTCTCATTCACTGAAACATGGTATTGTCTTCAAACGTAGAGGAAACTTAAACGAAGTGTATCATGATACAGTTAGTGATGGGCTGATGAGTCTTCATGAAACAGTGTCATGTTGTTTAAAGGTCAGTAGGTGGCGCCATCAGTTTAAAAATTATGTTTCATTAGAACGGTTGTTAAAAACAACGGTTCATAGTGAAGAGACCGCCATCTAGTGGACTCTGGAAAATAATGACACTGTTTCATGAAGCTTCATCAGACCATCACTAGATGTAGTGTTTCCTTTTGGAATCGCCACAAGATGGCACTCTATGCTTTATAATGATTTGCTCTTATCTACAAATTCAATGAAACCTGACAATATTTTTAAACTTTAAATAAAGTGTATTATGAAACAGAGCGTTCAATACACAGCGGATTCACGAGGCCTGTCACTACGTATAAGTGACATCAAATTATTTCGATGAATTTCTCAGTTCTGTCTATTACACTGGGGAGACATTTGTGTTTGTTATCCAACATAAAAGATCTCCTTCACTACCTTTCATCAAATCAATGTGTCGGGAGCACAAGTGCAGCACAACCTGCCGGCCTATCTTGCTCACTCACTCACTGCCTTAGACCTCCAAGTCCTGGAGGTCTCTCAGTGTCTCCACTGAGCCCCCCAGCTGCCTGTCACTCTTACAGTCAATGTGTTGGGTTCTACTCTCCGGGGGCGCTCGCTCTTGCTGCTGACCTACCCGTGACCCATGGCTCCGTTGGCAGGTTTGATAATAAAGGTCCTCTGTTTGCGTTTCCTCCGTAGCTCCTTGAAGTAGTTCTGAAACTGGGTGTACTCGGCTGGGAATATCCACGTTTTGGGGGTGAAGCTGTAATCCTGAGGCTGGCACTTGTTCATTCTGGGGAGGGAGAGTTGTTTTTATTCAACGCAATGATAATGAATGACAGTTTTAAATTTAATTTCAATATAAGACAATGTTTCTGCAGAAAGGAAACTTACTTAGACATGTTTCGAGCGAGGCAGTCTTTGCGGCAAATTTCGCCCATCCCGGGGAAATGGTTAATTCTCTGCAGAGGAACAGGCAGACATAATAACGTTGTTAGGGCCATTACGCCACTCAATTCCATCCCACCCCTTTATAAAAATGAGCACATTAAAGGCAGCAACCTGAAGTGAGCTTACAATGTTCTGACATTTATGCCCAATTACGGACTCAAAACAAAAAGGTGACGCTGAGACCTCTCTCAACCCTTATTTAGTTTACCATGTTTTTTTCATAACTTAAAGGTTTTGGGGGGGCGAGTGGCGAGGAAGGGGGGGGGAAGGGAGATCAATCTCAACTCTGAGCGGCCAAGGTAATTGGTTCTGCATCGCAAGCTCCCGCAGTGACAGTTGAATGAATTGCTTTGAATGCGCAAAAAAAAAAGAAAGAAAAAAAAAAAAGAAAAAGAAAAGGTGGGGGTTTAGGAAAATCTTTTGGGTTTCTGTATTCTTGGACCAAATGAGCCTGAAGTGGCGCGTTAATTAGGCTGGTGTGAACTGAAACTTGACAGGAAACTCTCACAGTTTATCACTAACCGTGGGGTAGGGAAAAAAGGGAGTTTAAAAAAAAAAATGGAAATAGGAAATTGAATGCATATGTTTTCATTTTACATACAAGACGGATAGAAATTGAGAGACTGTGGCGCGATTTTTACGATGTCTTACAAGAGTGCATGAAAAAGTAATTATATTATAGTTATGAGTGAACTGTAGTTGCCCCCTACAGGTCGAACCGGGTGATGTAACTGATGCTCAGTGACCAGTCGGATCGATGAGCCCTCGGGACGATGGACTGTTAGAAGAAGGGCGAGAAGCATCCGAGCTTGCTTTGCAGAAAAGGGAGATCATGGCGAGGTGAGCGATGATGGGCTTGTGATGCTTCATGAAGCAGTGAGGTGTAGTCACCTGCAGGGCCCAGCAGGTGGCGCCCTCGGTTGATATTATTTTGGTTTTGCTATTGAGGCATAAAAAACCTTAGATTCATGAGCTTAGATTAAACAAAGGTAAACAACATAACATCTTAAAATGAAAATGTATTTCTAGTTTTATCTAGTGTTTTTTTTCCCTTTCAAAATACTTGAGTCCTGGTTTTATCCATCTTAGAGATAAGGTTTGAGGAAATTGTTTTGTCATCCTTAGAAATCAGCCCCATATTTATTCTGCTTTAAGAAAAGGAGGTTAATACAGAAGTTGTTTTTTCTTCCATCCTTTAAAATGCCTTTTTGCAATTTTCTTTTCAGACATATTGCTTACTTTACTGCAGTTACTCCTCGGGGAGAATTGTTACATAAACTTGCCGGCACTTGTGCTTAAAGCTCACCTGAGACGTTTATTCTCCATTTTTTTTTCTAAATTACAGCTTATGCAGATATCTGTTATGATAGTGGAAAAAAGCCTTTTCTTCCTTTTTCACAGTCGCTCCTTTGTTATGCATTATGATAAGAGTGTTTTTCTTTGTATTATTTAGATTTTCTTCATGCATGTTTGTTTGTGTGTTAATTGATCATTAAAATATGAGATGTCTTGTTTTCATATAAGGGTTTTAAACAAAAACAAAACTAATAAAATTATGCAAAAACGTGGATCTTATTTCGCACATGGTTGGGCTACATTATTACTGGTAGTGTTTTGATGGGCTTTCTAATAATAATGAATAGAAATAGAAAGTCTGTAGATTTGTTTTGTTTTGTAGGGGAAAGGGATTGAATATAAAATTGAATACAGTGAAATAAAAGGCTACTTTAATGCATAATATTTTGACTAAATGATTGAAAATATAAATCAATCAATATTCTTTTACACATTTAAGAAAAAATAGAAGAAAACTATATATAATAATATAGAAAAATGTAAAAAACAAATTAATCTCAGCAAAAAAAGAACAAATATAGGTTAAAAAAAAAAAGGTTTTTCTACTCAGTATCACTTCAGGGGCATGAACACAGGCAGAGGGCCACTGCTGGACCCCAAGCAATAGTTTTGAGATTTCAGTAAATCACATATATCATCAAAATACAGACATACATGTTCAGTTGAAAGATAACACATGCTCTTAATATTTTATATATTTAGTAACAGTTTATTTTCCTGTCTAAACAAGAAAGAGCTTTCTCGTCTGCAGTTAATACAAAACTCGAGAATTCTGACCCGTTCTAGTAGAAGAACTCACATTTCTCCGATCCTTAAAACTCTTCACCGGCTGCCAGTTTCTTTCAAAATCAATTTTAAAATTCTGGTTCTTACTTTCAGATCTATTCATGGTCAGACTCCTCCTTCCATCAGTGATCTGATCCAGACTTACACCCCAGCTCGGGCTCTGAGGTCTGTGGATCAGAATCTACTGATGGTTCCTGAACACGGTTCTGGACCAGAGGAGAGAAATCCTTCCAGACTGTTGCTCCTAAGCTTTGGAACGATCTTCCTCTGTGTTTGATGATCTACTGACTCCTTCAAGAAACATCTTGAGAAATACTTATTTTTGCAGGTTTTTTCACTGATTTTCTGGGACTCCTGTGTTTGTTTCTACGTTGTCTTGGCCTTTTAGAGTTTTTATATTTGTAGGTATTTTTAACTGTGTATTGCTTTTGATTGTTCAAGCGTGTTGTGACCCTGGTCTAGAAAGGCGCTTTACAATTAACTATTACTCTCTTACTTACTGACTAAATATCCTCCTCTTGTGTTCAATGAAGTTCTTGGCTGTGGATTTACATTCATCCTCTGCGCTCTAACCTCTCGCCTGCTGTGCAAGTATAATCAAGCAGTACTGAATTAAAAATGTACCTGGTAATTCCTGAGCTCAGCGATTTTCTCATGCTGCACTGCCGAGTCGTTCCAAATGAGGTTGGCAGTCTCGTCTTCATCTCTGGTCTTCATGAAGCCCATCTCGTTGATGACTATACGAACTGATTTAAAAAAAGGTACACGTTAGAAGAAATGACATCCAATTTATTTATTTTTTTTAATCAAATAGATGCAGAAGATATTGATTATTATATTGTTTTGGCTATTAAAATAATAAATGTACGCATGTGGACAAGCATGTTTAGCTATTATTTTAAATTAATCTTCGTATCTCCCACTAATAAGCCAAAGAGAAAGTTTAAGAGACCCTCATAGCGGTCGTAAAGCTCCCCCTTCTCTTGACCATTTATCTTTGGCTGTATTATTATAGGATCCCTTATAAGAAATGGCTCCTAAACAACAAAATGAAACAGCAGAAATGACCCATACATCTGGCCATTAGTGATAATTTCCATTTAAAGTAGCGTAGCACGGGCCTCCGAATGGCCACAGTGAGAGTCTCGTCACAGTTAGCAAACACACTCACAGCTAGACTTCTGTCTATATACAGGATCCCCGCACCCCAAAAACTTCTGCTGGCTGCTGCTGACTCCTTAGTTTTATAGGTTGTAGTCCACCCCTGAGAGCTTTGCTGCCACACAATTTACTCACTGTGAAGAGTGCTTACTGCGCGCTTCTAGTCTTTAAAAATGAAAGTGAAGCAAAGTTGTCTCCATGCACATGATGGAAAGTGTATCCAGGGCTTTTTTTTTTTTTTAAAGTAGAATTCAATTTCAATTTGGATTCAATTTGGCTTCGCTGTATATCAGTTGTCCCCAACACCGGGCCGTGACCCGTTACTCCTCCCTGAGGCATTTGTAACCGTGCAGCATAAATTCAGTTGTATTGATTATTACTGTCCGAAAGGTGTTTGAGAAAGGACTGTATTTCCTCCGAGGTAACAGCAGCCTGTGACTAATGTGATGCGTTGATGTATAACAGTGTATTCATTTTTGAAAGGCCACTAGATGGCACTCTTAAATTAATGAAAATCTTGCATAATTTCCAAATGCAGTGTTTCATGAAGCCTCAGCAACCCACCGCTACCTGGTGGTTTGAAAGTTTACTCCGAAAATGAGCATGTAAAGTAGCGAAAAATAACTTTTACATGGAGCCATCGTTAACAAGCACATTCTGCATGTATTTTTAATGTATAAAACATTTTTTTATACCACCGTTTCTATTTTATTTTTGCTTTTTTTTCTCAATATGTTCTACATTAAACCACAAAAAAAAGATTGACTATGTGCTGTCATTGAATATATTATTTATTAATATATTTATTTAATATATTAACGGAAATACGTTAATTATAAACTACATTTCTGCGGTTTTGTGTGTTTTATTGGTTGAATAAAACATAAAATTAACGTTCAAACTAAGAAGTTAACTGTGTGTAACTGAATAAAACAACTGGCAAACACAACAAAACATGTGTGTACACTGAACTACATTTATCATGGAGAAAATAGCATTTTCAAGAATGTCAAAAGGTCTTTTATACTGACATACAAACAACATTGGTACTCTTCGCCACAGCGGACGATTATCTTACAACACTGCAGCCATTGTTTCCAGTTCAGATGTTGCTAAATCATGCCTTTTGCTTTACCAACATTTTCCTATTAACATTTGCTTATAATCAGTGGTTTTCTTACCGATTTCATATTTGGTGCCGGCCACGTTGGCGCTGATGGAGCTCTTCTTCTTCTTGGAGTGCAACTTTCTCCTACCACTGCTGTGGTAGGTGCCCGACGACTGCCTGTTCATGGGGGAGGCTCCTTGATTTTCTGTGAACATGATGGTGAAAAATGACTAGTAAGGTCACTGGTCAATGTATAATTGTATTTGTGCATTAGTGAAGTGAAAGATTCAATCAAGCCCGGTCTTCGCAGGGGGTCATTGTCGGCCTTCAGTCATATATAATGTGGCCCTCAAATCTAATGTTGGATTTTGGATCTTTACAAGGTACACAAAAGTCCTTAAACTAATTGATTTTAAATTAATATTGAGTCTTGTGAGTCAAATGACCAAAAATGCTCCCAGTTGTCATACTAATGGCTACATAAAAATGTTCTACCTGTCTTGTGAGATTTGTTTTTGTATTGGTCAATAGAGGTGTGAGAGAATATCGATACACCATCGATTTTTTTAAAATATTCTATCGTTATTCTTGTCATTATTATTATTTATTCATAACTGTTTTAAGGTTTATATTTCAACAAGTGTGAATGAAACAAAACAATTGGATTTTTTATTTATTTTTTTAAATAAAATGCAATTTTTTTTGCAGTGTTTGTTCATTTTTGTGTTGCAATAAGACTTCAAACCGCTTGATGGCAGCAGTCATAACGTCCTCCATGGCTACATTTAGTACTAAATCCTGTGAGGTCCAGGCGATGACTGAGGACAGGAGGATACAGTCGACACTAGCTTTTAAAAGCTGATTTTTGGACATATTTTGGTTTCAAAACAAATGAGAAGCAGATGCAAGAATCAAATCATGTAAATTCTGCAACAACAAGTACTCGAGACTACAAGAATATTGTTGTGTGTATCACAATATATCGTATCCTTGCTCGAGTATTAAGTTTTAAGTATAAGCCTATTCATTTTCACTTTCATTACTCTGAAGTATCCCCCCAAGTGTTTCTTTTATATATTTTTTTACGGTGCTTCACTCACGTCCATCATGAGGGAATGAGGGCATCTCAGGGTCTGAAGGAGTGGAAAGGGAAAGTCTCTCTCTGCCAGACCTCTACGTCTTCAGGCAGCCCCCGAACACTTTTGTCGCCCCAAATCTTCTCTACGTAGATGTCGCCTTTTAGGAGAGCCCGAAGGGTCATGCAGGCATTTCCCATGTGCCTTTGAGCAGAGTAGTCTGGGGGGGGAACTGATGACTGAAATGGAACAGGAACAGGTGAAGGTGAGACGCTGCGTGGAGGATCTCAGGGGTCAACGAGATGCATCCGAGATCCAGCCTCAGGAGGGAGAGAAGGAAGGGGGGAGGCAGGGGTGAGGGACGGGGAGTCCTGCGGAGAATAATAAGGATTATATTTGAACAGGTTCAAACTGCATTTGCGTATTTCTAGACTACATTTGATATAGATTGAAGCAAAGAATGGCTACATAAATGAATAACAAATATGGCAAATCACACCAAAGTATCAGAGAAAAACAATGGAATAAGTGGGGAAGCCATTGTAAAATATGAATGTGACTAACAAGTACGTGTATTGGAACATGTCACATGTTGTGCCTCACACTTGGCTTTCCCGTTACAGCTGCTAGGTGACTGTACTCAAGCAGATGGCATTCGTACAGTGGTTTGCAAAATGGATGCTCTTGGCTATGAATAACACGGGGAATTGGCACTTTGGGAGGGACGGTTGGGCCAGATCCTCGTCAGTTTGGTGGTTGAAGCTACTGTCAGTGCGTGGTTACCAAAAAAGGGAAAGACAACAAATCAGTTTTAATATACAGTTCATCACAGTTTTTTTTTCATAAGCTGATTGTCCTTTATGTAAACATGTTGGGATTGAGTTTGATCTTCCTCCAAAGATGCAGCTGCTTTGCAACTCTTTGAGAAGGAGGAGAGTCATTGGCGATGGTTTGGACATTCTTTTGGCATTAAAATACTTTCAGGCAGACAACAGTAGAGCACCAGGGAGATACAACCTCGTCTTGAGAATTTATTCTCACACCTAAATCAGGGCTTGGGTGTTGACGTGTTGGTTCAACTTAATTACTTTTTTTGAAAGCACTGTCAAAGAAAATTCTTTTTGACATTAAAGAAGATAATTTATATACAAATAACAGAGCAAACAATACGAATAGACTCATTAAAATATGATGTAAAATTACATTTATAGTGTACTTATTAAAGGTTTGGAAAAAAAAACATTTTAAAGAGAATGAATTAAACATATTCACATTTAAAGCTTTGTTGAATTTAAACTTGGGAGACTGACTAATGGTCCAGGCTTCACAATTCCATAAAGAGGTCAACAGTAACCTCTGCTGGATACATGTTGCTATAACAACTCCGAGACAAGAATATTTACCACATATCCATCTCATTTACTGTCAGCAAAAAAGTAAAATAGTGGTATCTTGCTATATATAGTGACTTACATTTAATGCTACTTCTTAAGAACTCCTTAACCTCTACATTAAACCTGACAATATAATCTTAAATGTATCTCGTCAGTCTATTACTATAGTCGTGAATCATCATGTACCTGACATTACTTGTCTCTGACCTTCACTTGTCATAGCAGATAATCCATCTTCATCCTCCATGATTCCCTTCTCTTACACGAACCATGCATTTTCCTTATCATTATCCTAATCTTCAACTCGCTGATCTGGGGCTTATGCCAATCCTTGTGCATTATTTAAGCACCCAAAACTATAATAGTGGAAACCGTTTAAGCGATACTTTAGGTGATAGTTTTTCCAGTCTGTGTGGAAAAAATATAATGGATTTCTTTGTTTAGAATAAATCAAATCATGTGTGGGGAAATGATATGCCTATGTCATTGCCTATGATAGTATGACATTAGTTGAATCATTTAAATGAAATGGCAAAATGTAGTTTATAATGGAGACAACTTTCCACGTTGAAAATTAATAAATACAAAATAATAATAATAACATAATTGTATGTGGCGATTAAAGGAATTCAACTGAATCCAACCAAACGGTTTATAGATAGTACCTAAAATAACTAGACAAAAGTGTTTCATACATTCTCCTGTGTAACCAATTCCACAAATACTAATTTGTGGTGCAGTAACATAATTTAGACTGCAGAGGGCGCCAGCACATCTCCATCGTGGAGCTCGACTGACGTAAACGTGACTAATTCTTGTTCATGACACCAACAGATAAAGAGTTGATTGTAATGAGTCAGATCGACAAATACTCACTTGTTTGGTGACAGATGCCATGGAAAAAAAACAACAACATCTTGTCTGAAAAGGTATTGTTATGGTGACTAAATGGTGATGGCTGTGGATATCTTAAATTGTTCACAAGTCATCTAAATAAATGATTTTCTCAAATGGAAATGTGTGAAAATATTACTTTACTTTAGTTTGTGATCAATAACATGGTTAACAAAATGTTTTACTAAAATAAAAATATATATTATTAACGTTTACATCACACTGGACAAATATCATTTAAGCCAAAACAAATAAATTCAAGCAACGATTCAACAATTCAAATTTCATATGTTGTGTCGAAAAATTCTAGAAATATACAAAAGTACTGTGAGTGATCCAGTAAATCATCTGATGAAAATATATATTTCTTCTAAATGCAGATGGGTCATATGCTTTCCTAAATGTTTAATCTTGTGCAAATGGGAGCCAACATTAACAAGCACATTCTGCATGTATAAAACAGTTTTTTATACCAATGTTGCTTTTTTATTTTTGCTTTTTTAACTCAATAAGGTCTACAAAAAAAGGTCCGAGGCACACAAAAAAAATTGACTATGTGCTGTCATTGAATATATTATTTATTAATATATTTATTTAATATATTAACGGAAATATGTTAATTATAAAACTACATTTCTGCGGTTTTGTGTGTGTTTTATGGGTTGAATAAAAATTAAATCAACGTTCAAACTAAGAATTTAACTGTGTGTAACTGAATAAGATAACTGGCCAACACAACAAAACGTGTGTGTACACTGAACTACATTTTTAGTGGAGAAAGTAGAATTTTAAATAAATAAATAAATTCAAGAAATATACAAAAGTACTGTTAGTGATCCAGTAAATCATCTGATGAAAATATATATTTCTTCTAAATGCAGATGCGTCAGATGCTTTACTAAATGTTGATAAGTTAAATCTTGTGCAAATGGGAATTACATTTATTAACCAAGTATTTTAACCTTCAAATTACTCTCAAGGCATCACCAAATGTAGAGAAAAATCAAAACTTAATAATGTATATCTGGAGTCCCTACCTATCATAATCTAACAAACGACTATATCATACATAATACTCCTTAAATAGCATTCAGAATGTATTCTAACTCACTTTCTTATTCAGGCAGAAAAAGATGACGCTCTTGTAAAAAAAAAAAAGAAAAAACACTTCTCTCTAACAACCGTCCATCTGTCCCTTAAGGGCCTGTTTTATGTTTTCTCTCCTTGACATGAAAGAATCTCTGAAAGCAACAGTCAAAAAAAGAATCAGTAGAAAAGCTCGAGGAAATACCACTTAGCGTTTTATAGAGCAGATGTTGCTCGACACATATAATTGTCAGAGCAACATTTTTGAAGTACAACCTCACAGTAATGGCCAAACCAACAAACTCAAATGTAGTATCTTTAAAACGATGACTCAATATTGAAGGAGTAACACAATATTTACTGAGGTTATGTTTCTTTTTTTTTAAGAAATGTAACTTGAAAAGTCGAACAAAACTTTTACCAGAGCGAAGCTCAGCGAACATTCTCAGTAGATGTTTCAGAGTAGAAGCTAAAATTAGAGCAAACTGACCCAACTTCGTGGCTGCCCTGTGCCTTCACCCTGATATAAGAAGAAACTAGTGTAGGAAGAATAAAACCCACGGCACGATGAAGTATATTTCAACAACATCACACAATATTCATACTTTCTGAAGCTTAATCTAGAAGTACTTGTAGTCAGATCTTGAAAAATTAAAACTTAATAACTACAAAAACACTTAATAGAAAGCAAATTATTATCATAGAAGAACATCTACACTTGTTTTCCTGACTTCCAATTTATATAATGTAATTGTATATCAAGTTAAAGATAAAAAGTTATATCTTTTTTATATATAAATACGTTTTTTTAACAGCCACTTTTTATCCACAATTCAAGACAATAAACACATACATTTTCTTGGTAATTGCACTGTATACTATACGTTATATTACATGGTAAACGGTTGTGTTGTGGGACCCATTTTATATAAATAATGAAGATAAGTAAGTAAGTAAGTAATTTTTATTTGTATAGCGCTTTTCCAGACCAGGAAACTGAGAAGAAGATAACTGGTCTTCTTACCTAAAGCCCCTTAAAAAATAAACTTTAATAGATTTTTAACATTCCAGATATAGAAAAAAACAGAAGCCAAGTTCCAACCTAAATTTGACTAGAAAGAGATAACACATGGAGAGACAACGAATAACAACTTCTGAGCAACTCTATTATAATTAAATTGAACTTTACATTATTTAAAAAAAAACATTATAAATTATTATTAACATCACATTTTGTCACACAGAACTGTAAACACTAATAAAATAAAAGAAACCCAGAGAGGGGGGAAGAAAATATGTGGTAAATATAAACATTTCAAGTGTATATGTAAAGCAATAACACAAATGTTTAAGTGAGTTACTATAAGTTTTTTTTTTAACCATACATTATCGATTTTCTTTTTCCTTTTTGGCCCTTGATATAGATATTGGTTATTTTATAGTTTATACTTTAATAAAGTGTGTGAGAAATTATACATTTAAATGCATATGTTCAGGCGTTTGTTCATTTTTGTGTTGCAATAAAACTTCTGGCAGATGGCAGCAGTCATTACACTAAAATCCGACGAGAACTAAACAACGACTGAGGACGAGAGGATACAGTCGACTCCAGCAACTTTTACATCTGATGTTTTGACATATTTCGTACAATACAAATGTAACACTGCTCCTACAATATCGTAATATTGTATATGTAAATGTAATGTAAAGCAATACAGTATATGTAAAGCAATTACACAAATGTTTAAGTGAGTTACTACTAAGTTGTTACTGATTAAAATATTTATGACAACATTTTTTTTAACCATAAATTATCGATTTTATTTTTGGCCCTTGATATAGATAGTAGTTATTTCATAGTTTATATTTCAATAAAGTGTGTGAGAAATTATAAATTTCAATGGCGTTTGTTAATGTTTGTGTTGCAATGGAACTTCTGGCCGGTAGATGGCAGCAGTCATTACACTAAAATCCGACGAGAACAACAATGACTGAGGACAAGAGGATACATTCGACTCCAGCGACTTTTAAATCTGATATTTCGACATATTTCGGACAATACAAATGTAACGCTGCTCCTACAATATCGTAATATTGTATATGTAAAGCAATAACGCAAATCTTTTAGTGAGTTACTATAAGTTGTTACTGATTAAAATATTTATCCCAACACTTTTATTAACCATATATTATCAATTTTCTTTTTCCCTTTTGGCCCTTGATATAGATAGTAGTTATTTTATAGTTTATATTTTAATAAAGTGTGAGAGAAATTATATATATTTCAATGGCGTTTGTTCATTTTTGTGTTGCAATGGAACTTCTGGCCAGTAGATGGCAGCAGTCGCTACAACATTTTCTTAACCATACATTATCGATTTTCTTTTTCTTTTTTGGCCCTTGATATAGATAGTAGTTATTTTATAGTGTGCGAGAATTTATATATTTCAATGGCGTTTGTTCATCTTTGTGTTGCAATGGAACTTCTGGCCAGTAGATGGCAGCACTCATTACACTAAAATCCCACGAGAACTAAAAAACAACTCAGGACGAGAGGATACAGTCGACTCCAGCAACCTTTAAATCTGATGTTACGACATATTTTGGACAATACAAATTTAACGATAACACAATATCTTGTCGTGATAAATATCATATTGCTGATTCTTGCCAATAGACATATTACTAATATTAGGACTTATGAATAACCATTCAAGGAAATGAAATCCTCGAAAACATGCCAAGTTAAAAGCCAACTCTCACAACACTTTCACACCATCTCTAATGGCTTTACCTCCCAGATATGTCAACAAGCCAGGAACCATATGGTCTACTAGTAAGTGTTATGTAATCCTTTTGTCCTGTTGATGATGAGCCTCTACTTGAGGGATGAACAAGAGTCAAGTAGAAATGAAGTGACGACGATGAATTGCTGACATTCCTTGTTAAAGATATGTGTCACTTGTTTATTAATCCCCACACACACAGGAAGTAAGGGTCGTGTGAAGGATACTTTAAAGACAGGACAGCAGCAGGCTAATGCTAGCAGGCTAATGCTAGCAGGCTAATGCTAGCAGGCACAGCGGTGAGAAGTGATCCATCACAGCAGCAGCAGCTCGTGTGGTATCTTCCAGATCACCAAAGAATGGAAGGCCACCTCCTTCGTGGAAAAATTTCTTCACAACAAAAGACACCCCACGACAATAAGCCACACGCACGGACGCTTGCTCAATGTTATTTTTCGATGAAACTGCCATTATTTCAACATAATCCCTGAGCTGTCAGTGAATCTGTGCAGGTGCATGATGTGGTTAGCATGCCGCGGCTAACATGGCATAGCTAGCTAATTTAATACTTCTTTTTTTTTGTGGAACGATCGCTTGAAAAAAAAACAATCGTAGTGCTATCGTCAAGTCATCAAAGTCAACAGAATAAATAACCATCAATGAATAAAGCCTAGGATACGTTACCTTGTTGTTGGACAGTGCAGCTTTTTTTTTTTTTGGTGGTGGTCTCATCCAAACCGAACCAGTGATTTGAAAAAAATATGTTTTAATCTAACTCGACAGTGACAAAAAAGGGAGGTTTTATCGTGTTATAAGTGTGACATTACGGACAACTGGTCGATTCTTTGAATCGTAAAAATCTCTATGTTCTCGTCAGCCAGTGTGGTGTGAGTGCTGGAGCGAGTCCATGGGCGAAACCATTCGCTCCGCTCAGAGAGGGGGGGGGGCGAGCTCTGAAGTTTTTTGATCACGGGATATATTGAGGTTTCGTTGGATATCGGTGAGGTTTTGAAAAGTTGTGATATTCAGCTACGCGTAAATCCGTACGCGTTGAAAACCTGACGAGGCCCCACCCACTCGCTCGTTGTTACCAACACAGAGGGCCCCCCTAGCAACTATGTCGCTGGCCGTGGTGCTAAAAATCAACCTCGTTGACGCTTCCAGCTCAGAGGTCACAACATCAATTCCTATACATATTTAATGCATGTTTACAATTTAATTGAACTTTACATCATTGAAAAATGCATTTCAATTGTTGAACAATGTTTTGTTTTTTTCACACTGAATTCTAAACACAAATAAAAGATTTAAAAAAATGTAACAAATGAAACCCTTTGTATTTTAGACCTTGGACTTTCTTTTATTGTCATTGCACAGAAAACACTGCAGTGGAACCTTTATTATATAACATGGATATATATTGATTTGTGTAAGGTGTTTCATTTCAAACTGGGCTCTAGGATAAAAAAAAAGTTGTGTGTGTGTCAATTATGTCTACTCTTTATAAGTGGAAACTTTTTAAATACACGTTTTTAAACATATAAACAAGTATTATCATACTCAAGAATATGGACTAGATTATGGATCACGTTAGGGTATGGATAAGAAATTAAAGACAATTAAACTATTACTAATTTATTGTTGTTGTTTTCTTTTTTAAAGAATACTGTATGTTGAAATGTATTATTGTTATATTTGCATTATTATATAAATCCCGTGCCTGGCCAGTTATTAGTTTGGTGTATAAAAAATAAACATGGTAGAAAATATTAAATTACCAAACCTTGTGATCCTTAAAACTACCATTATACAGTGTCAACGTCTCAAAGGAGCCTCAAAAAGTATTTGAAAGCAAAGAAGTAATATTTAAAACAAATGAGTAACACAGATAATTTGGAAACTTTACCTATAAATAAAGGGTCATTATATGAGGTTTTCGTCTATAAAACAGAGCACATTTTTAGGTGATATATATATACATGTTTTACCTTCAGTCTCTATTCAACGTGGCAGGCCTTGTCAATTTCAGAACAGTGCATCATCAACAGACAAGAGCTGGTAAGTGTTCTCTTGTAGGGAATAAGTTTTACATCAAATAACTCTTTTTATTTGTGACACCCTACCTGTCCTATGATAGAGCATTAGGCCCAGACTAAAGCCAAAGTATGTGGATTCTGATCATGTAATATAAAAGGATGAAAGTGATTTCATGAGATACAAAAGATACAAAAACATTACAAAGAAATTAAAGTAGTAAATTAATTTGTAATCAGAATTGAAACAGAGGAAATACTTACATGGATACACTCATGGATAATCTATTATAGGTATTTTGTTGGCGTTAAGGCAGGAAAGGAAAAACACAGCTCTGCCCATTGTTAATAAATAAATCTATTGATAAATGTCACAGCAACACGGTTCTGACAGTATTTATCATCTTGGTAATATAAAAATTCACCTAATCACAATTACATAATTTAAGTAAGTACGTAAGTAATTTTTATTTGTATAGCGCTTTTCCAGACCAGGGTCACAAAGCGCGTAAACAATCAAAACAACACTCAATAATTGTATTTATAAGTATATACTTTAAAGGGCAAGATAAAACTGATAACACAACAGGAGTTCCAGAAAATCAAGGAAAAGCCTGAACAAATAAAAACGTCTTAAGATGTTTCAATATTTCACATTAAACTTTTGTTTTGGTGTGAAAAATATGTTACTTATCACTACTACATGCAAATATTTGAAATAGAATCCTGCGTAGTAGGGTTAGTAACATGAATTTGTCCGATTTTATGCATTTAATTTTGAATTATTTGTATTGCCCTTATCAGTGAATGGTTCCACCAACTAATTGTTTTCTTTTGTACAGTAAGTAAGCTTACAAATACATTTGTATAGCGCTTTTCCAAACCAGGGTCACAAAGCGCTTAAACAATCAAAACAATATTCAATAAAGTATATACTTTTAAAGGGAGCGATAAAACTGATAACACAACAGGAGTTCCAGAAAATCAAGGACAAGCCTGAACAAATAAAAACCTCAAATGTGGAAAAATGTAATCTAAAACATAAATAAATATACAATTTAAGTATTTGCATAGTGCTGAAATGGTGTGTAAGTGTTCACAATAATATTGTGTTCATCAATTTAATTTTTTTTTTATATTCAATAAGAGTGGAATAAAATAAATACAATAAATAAACGCTCTTATTTCCTTAAGCCTTCAAAGGATTATTTTTTTCCTTGTCGGTAAATTATCGGATGCGTGACGCAAATGCGTTTTTTTATTTTTTTTATTCCCGACCGATGCTGAAGGCAACATACAATGTTTATTCCCACATGACGTAAACGCACCATAAAAAAACGACAGCAGGCGGAGGATGACTGGAGTTTCTCCAACATGTGTCATTTATTGACGTGTTCTTCTTGAGCATCAAGGGCATCGGTAAAAAAAAACAAACAAATTACCAAACTCCGGTGGCGTCTAAGGAACAAACTTCTCTCTCGAAAACGAAGAGGATCTAAATGTTGTCGTTAGCCACCCTAAGCTAGCTTGAATTTGATACGCGCTAGCATCGCTAACGGAGGCTCGCCCGTTAACATCCGCCACCATCATCATCATCGTCACCATCGAGTCGGACTTGCATCGGATCCCTGTCTTCCCAAGATGGGGAACGCAGCCACCGCCAAGAAGGGGAACGAGCAGGAGAACGGTGAGCAGCAGCACCACCACCATCATCCTTTCAACGGTTCGACCCTCGGTCGGATGATGCTCAGGCGTTAGCATTAGCACCACAGGAACACCAACAACGTTAGCATAGTTTTGACGCGACGAAGAGATTGTTTGTTTGTTTTGTTTTGTTTGGATGAAGATGGATTTTGACGAACGAAAAAACAGACGAGAATGAATCTTAGGAATGAGAGGATGACTTGTTAAATAACGGTGCTGTCAACATGACAGGATGGACGACAGTGTCAGCATCATCTGCAACATTATAAACATCAACGCCATGTCACTGAAGGTTTAACTGCAATAACTGTTTTTTTTTATTATCTGTATCTATCCTTTTAAACATCTTTTACTACCGGTTAAACCAACCGGTAAACAAATGATTCATGTTTGCATTTTTGGTGTAGGCAGGGCCTGGAAAAGATCAGGTACCAGATGTTGTCAAATCCACCAGGTTTTTTAAATTGTATTTTAACACCTTTACAACTTATAGAGTCGTGTTTATTTAGTGTACCGGCACTACTATCGAGAATTATATCTCTATTTTTAAAAAATGGCAGGTAAACCCAATGGATCCGCCACTTAATTGTCTTTAATGGTTTAATGGGTAGTCTTCGGTTGGTGCCGGACTAATCCACTAAACTGTACCGAGCCTGCCATGTGTCTGGAGAACGCCGCTCTTGACCTGATTTCCTTTTTGGCCTTTGTCCATTTGGGACTCCAGGTGTCAGTCCTGTTTTGGTGACCGTACGCTGTGAGGCGTTGATGCAAATACAATGCAAAACATTAAATTCCACATGGCAGTAAAGGAGAGTTCAGCAGAACCTAGTAAGTTCTTATAAATGGGCCACGTAGAAAGTTAAAAAGATTTATATTATTTATTTTCTATTGATTATTACTGTCTTAAAGGTGGTTTGTTTTGAAAATGGATGGTATTTTCTAGGAAGTTAGTCACTGACTCTTCACACGTCAAGACGCTGGTTTCCTTAAGGTTACTTAAAAATAAACCTGTAAACTAGTGGATAAAAATGTTTTATATAAAGGTCAGTCCGTGAATATAATGCCTACATTAAACTGTGGCGCTTGCTTTAGACTGTCTGTTTTCAAAGTGTTTTAGATGCGTTTGTAAATACCAAGTCTACGTATAGGGTTGTCTGTCACAATACAGACGAAACGATATGATATATTGTGATACCGTAGGAACAATGATACATATCTGTTGTTTTGTCCGAGTACTTTACTCTAAATGAAGCTGCAGAATACACAGACCAAAAGGCTCTTGATGTAGTCGTAACCTACTTTCATTTGTTTTGAAACAAAATTATTCTCAAACAACGACTGTATCCTCTTGTCCTCGGTCAACAACAGGATTTCACTGTTCCCTTTGCTGAAGTGATTGGAAATAAAAAAATAAATGTATTTTATTTTACACAAACTTGTATGAAATATAAACCGTAAAAGAAAATAATATGATTTTAAATCAAAAATATAATGATGGATACAGTGCTAATCAATACAGTATCATGACAATTAAATGTTGTGATATATATCGTTATATATTTTCACACACCACTTTCTGTTTATAAAGATATTCAGAATGTTAAACCAGAAGTAAACCACACAAATAAAACTAACCTATATTTCCCATAATGTTAATGTTAGTCGGTCCAACTGGGACCTTTGACAATAACATTAATGTGTGCAAATGAAGTTTACCGATTGTTAATAACATTATGACCAAGTTGACTTCCATTTAGGGCAAAAGAATAGAATAGAATAGAATAGAAAATGGGTTTTTTTTTGTTTTTTTTCTAAACTTATGTTTTCTTAGTCATAAAAAGTAGAACACTATTAATACAAACATGTGCATTATTTGATAGACATTACAAAGTCTGTCATTGAACTCTGCTATTTCCTATATTATTTACATCCTCTTATTTGTCACTTCCATCAGCTAGATTACAACGCGTATTAGCGACTTTTTATTTCCCCCTTGCGACACTATTCGAGGGATTATGACATTCTCAATACACAGATAATACAAATGCTCTTCCTGGTTCTGGGATTATACAACTAGCAGATTTGTTAGACAATCAAGGTACGGCATTTTGAAGGCGCACGCTGTTTCATTTTAAATTGTGCGGTCCGATATAGCTTTTGTGTGCTATTCGATAAGCCTGTCAGGTTCTGATTTAAATCGTTGAATAAGATTCTTACTGTAAGCAACTGTCGAGCTCTAAAAAGTGAAGTCAACTCCAGCCACTGAAGTGATGTACTCGGAACAGGAAGCTCGACTTCAGTGGTTAGCCATGCCTCGCCGTGCACTCGGCTGCACACAGGAAGTAAGAATCATTTTGCATTTTCCTGCCTGAAAACCTCTTTCTGAAAATGGCCCTGGGAAAGGATCAATCCTTCGCAAGCAGGTTTTTTCAAAGATGCCGTAAGAATAGCCAAGAACACAAAGGACAAGAGGGCGACATGTCTTGTGTCTCAGAGTTCACCATGTTGTGGGATAAGTTAAGTAAGTGTTGGCAGTTTTTCAAGATCGACCGCAAGATCGAGTTCGAAGGTTACTGGATTTTTAAGTTGTGTTTAGTTCTTTATCCAGGAAGTCAAAGGGACAAATATTATTGAGCACTTCTTAATGTTTCACGGCAAATTTAAGTCAGTTTTCAAGATATATGGTGTCATGGTTTGAGTGCATCGCTTACATAATATTTTGTGTATAGTTTTGGCGGGTAATAAACCTGTACATTTGTATTAATTTCAACTTGTGTTTTTCTGCTTTACAATGTGCGTTCGTTTGTTTCCTATAACAATCCAATTAATTAATCAGTTTTAAAAATATTTTTTACGTAAATTTGATTTATATTTTCATTTACTTTTTCCATCCGAGTAGAGATGTGATTGTGTTCTGACTTTCTTTTGACTCTTTATTATTAGAAACAATCAGTTGTAATCATAGTTGTAAATTAGGTTTTTGATCAGGTTAAATGTTGTAGCCATGAGTCATAACAAAGGCAACATTTGCGCTCAGGAAATAATGTTTTTATTCTGGTTTTATTAAAGAAAAATAATCCTTCTGCAGGTACATTTTATAATCACTGAAAATAAAACATATTTAATTGCATAGATTGATGTTTTGGTTAAGAATGCATTCAGAAGGCACTATGTTAAATTTAAAAGAAATTAATATATATGGTGTTTCTCTCATTTGCTTCACCTTGTCTTCAGTGTTCTGTTGTGATGTGTATGTACCATCTGAATCTCCAATGTGTCTTGTTTTGAAATGTTTCATAAATGCTTTTTTTCTCTTTCTCTTCTCTATCGTATCCATCCGTGTGGGTCAATGTTCCTGCAAATCCTTGATGAACTGTAGAGATTTTTGGTAGGCTTGCATCACTGTCGGAATTCCCAAGTCACTGAGAGAACTTTGTACGGATCACGCGATGTCCAATTGAACATTCCAAAAGATCCCTACCTACGACTCTTTGACTTTGGAAGTCTCATGTCTGCTTTGACGTTCACGATGCCGTGTCAATGCCTGCGTCATGATCGCGACCAACGTGTTTTTGTCTTGTTCCTTTCTTGTCCTTTTTACAACTCCAACCACTTTCATACAAACTGTCTTAACCCCTCAGATTGGCCTGATTAAATCTAGTTGCACTACTTCCTGTCCTGATGTGTGGTAGTTGTTCAGGAGTTGTTGTTTTTTTTAATATTTCTCTAACAAGTACCAGGCCTCCCTCCTCTGTACTTGCCATTTGCCTGAACCTGCCTCTTTCTCTTGAACATATGTCGTGTTTTTCTTTTTCCTACACTTGAACTGGTTTGCTGTGATCCCTGACTGATACCTTTTTTTTAAAACATAAGCATGCACAGATTTTAATAGATGCGTCTTCTTTTTTTTGCAGTGAAAGAGTTTTTAGCTAAAGCCAAAGAAGATTTTTTAAGAAAATGGGAGTGTCCACCACAGGTAAGAAAGGTTAAAAAAAACATTACTGGAGATGGCAAAAACGATTGGTCGAACACGGTTCTGTTATAAAGAGATATTGATTCATGTCTTTCCTTCAGAGCACAACATGCTTGGACGACTTCGATAGGTTCAAGACCCTCGGCACTGGCTCTTTTGGCAGAGTAATGCTGGTCAAACATAAAGGAACAAACCAGTTCTATGCCATGAAGATCTTGGACAAACAAAAAGTAGGTATCAAGGGTTTGTCGTTCCAAAACGGCGGAATTCAAAATGCGACTCTGTAACCGCCTGCAGCATGTTAAGCCGTTGATATCATAACAGGAAATGGAACACTTCCTCTTGTGCACTTGCAGCATTATTGAAAAGTTGGCTTCAGGTTTGATCATTTGATGCGGATGTGAAAGTTATTTTGAGATTTTAAGTGGCTTAGTTTAGTTATACTTTGTAAATAAGCTGTCCCTCTTTTGACCTTTTTGTATTTGCACGCGTTTAATGGTCCGCCATTTTATTATGACCACAGGGCTGATCTGTTGTACCAATACTGAAACTAAAAATCTTGGTCCGACTCAGTTAGAGTCCTTAAAAAGCGAGTTTGCACTTCCTACACATCGTAAATTGTAAAAAAAAATGTAGGTGAGTATCAACTAGTGTAATGTGTTAAATCCAACGAGGCCTGTTGTGAGCGCTTTTTTGTGTGTTTTTGTTCACTTATAGAAGTATAATTCACTTCTTTGGGGTTCAGCTTTTCGGTTGTTTCAGATGCAACGAGCAGCGCCAAGTCAGGGTTAAAAGAGGTGGGAAGAGGAAGTGAGACAGGCAGTGAGTGAGAAGGATCTTTGCTGAAAGGTAGGCGAGACGACAGAAGACGGTCCTTCACCGTGAATGAAGCTCTGGTTGCGGAAGCAACAGCTACTGTACATATCAGGGTGGTGATCTTTAGTGAGTACATGTGATGGGTTACAGTTCATGAAACAACCGTGTTGTAAATACACTGTATCGCGATGCACTGAAAGTCCACTAGATGTCGATCTCTGCCTTATAATATTTGGCTACTAATCTAATAATTCAATGAAACCTGACATTGTTTCAGAACATAGTTTCCTCTGGTAGCCTTTTAAAAATGATGGCTTATTTTTCATGAGGCCTTATTAACCAATCACTAGTAAGTTTACTGTCACCTTAAGTAAGAAAATATTAATTTGTCATGTTTTCAAACTAGTTGATTCGGACTTCTACTGTAGTACCTAGTAGATATTTTATACTGTGACAAACGCACACAATTTGATTACAAACATTGTATTAAAACATAAATCATAAGTGTTATGGCGATAGAAACAATGTTATCTAGACCCGTGCCCAGGTCTAGATGGAAAGACAGTTTGTTTTATTTTCCACGATGAAAGTCTTTTATTTCTAAAAACCTAAGGTGATTCATCTCAAATGTTGAACGATTGGAAAATGCAAGCATCTGCATCAGAAGCCCTCAAGGATTTCTCTCTGACTCACACGCAAATGAGCCCCAAAAGAATGCCATTCAAGAGCGTCACTGATTCAGAAGTACCATTTTAGGCAGCGGCGATGAATTCAAGCTAACCATTAACCAGGCCTTGACGGTTGCTGTTGAAAAAAAAAAAGGGGGATGTTCACGTGCTTTTTTTTTAATGTTGAAACTTGTTTTAATACAGTAAACCAGATTCAACTTCCCGTCTGCGACCCCCAAATATTTACCAACTAGACTCCCCTTTCTTGTCACTGACCAGCTGTGCTTTTACTTTGACAGGTTGTGAAGTTGAAGCAGATAGAACACACCCTCAACGAGAAGAAAATACTTCAGGCTGTCTCGTTTCCTTTCCTCGTCCGACTGGAGTATGCTTTTAAGGTAGCTCCTTATCCACACAAAGCTACTAATGTAACACTTCTTTTTAAATGCTGCCATACTTGTTTGTATTTTCGTAATACAGGACAATTCAAATCTGTACATGGTGATGGAGTATGTTCCTGGTGGAGAGATGTTCTCCCACCTCAGGCGTATTGGAAGGTTCAGGTAGGTTTTGTACCGAAGTACATTTCACATGCAGGGAATTGTCATTAAAAAGTTCCGTTTTTGATTCCTTCAGTGAACATCATGCAAGATTTTATGCAGCTCAGATAGTACTCACCTTCGAGTACCTCCACTCTTTAGACCTCATCTACAGAGACCTGAAGCCTGAGAACCTCCTCATAGATCAACATGGTTACATCCAGGTATGCAGAAGAATCTACTAAATGATGTAGCATTTCTAGAAAAAGGTCACTCTTGATCTGGATTTCTTCGTGTAGGTCACAGACTTCGGCTTCGCAAAAAGAGTAAAAGGCAGGACCTGGACATTGTGTGGAACTCCTGAGTACTTGGCTCCAGAGATCATCCTCAGCAAGGTAAGATCTGCATCACTATAACCTCTTTTCACACTTTTATATTTGGCAAATCTTCTGGTAGCTACGTTCTAAGCTCTGGCTTACGGTTGCTTGACTTTGTCATTTTCTTTTTCAGGGCTACAACAAAGCTGTGGACTGGTGGGCACTCGGGGTCCTGATCTATGAGATGGCTGCTGGATATCCTCCATTTTTCGCCGACCAGCCTATTCAGATCTATGAAAAAATTGTGTCCGGCAAAGTATGTTAACGTAACGTGTTAAGAAAGAGTTCCTGTGCATTAAAAAAAAATGTTTTCACTTCTACAGGTACGATTCCCGTCTCACTTTAGCTCCGACCTGAAGGACCTGCTGAGAAACCTGCTCCAGGTGGACTTGACCAAGAGGTTCGGGAACCTGAAGAACGGCGTAAATGACATTAAGAATCACAAGTGGTTCTCGACAACAGACTGGATTGCCATCTATGAGAGAAAGGTGACATTAGACGATTTTCATTCTGTCGTTTTTTTTTAATTATTGACGAAAGAAACTCTTTCAAAATGATCACTAGACTGGTATTGGTTTGTTATCACTATTTTATTGTCAAGGTCTTTGATGACAAACTAGTTCTTCTTATGTAATCTTTAATTCATAGCCGTTCATTATGAGTTTAACACAAATTTTTAAATCTCTGCGAGCAAATCTTTTAAACAGTTTTAGCTAATATTTCTCTTGGATTTTAGTTAGTTTTCTCGAGTTCTCCTCCGCGGACATTTGAGTGAGTGAAGCCCCAGATTATTTTTAAACCAGAGAGGAGGTACAGTATATCTCCATCTGGTGTTTCCTCCCTGCCGGATGTACCTGGAAAATGTCCAGAGGCAGATGACCAGGTAACAGGGATGAGCTTTTGTTCTTCAGGGATGGAACTTGGACCCAGACGAAAGGATCGTTATTTTGTTACCATTGCAATAAAAGATTTATCGGAAGCTGGTTTTGTTTTGACAAAAACGTGGTATTTTCCGCGAAGTAAAATTAGCTTGTTGTCCCGGACATGTCAAGACGCTAATGTAGGTCAAGTTTGTTTAAAGAAATTAACCTAGAAACTAGTGAAACAGAGTAAAACACAAACTTAACTATTTACTTGTACTGTTCCAAAGGCTAATCCATGGATAAAACTGTTTTTTTGGGACCCCTGCTATAAAGGAAATGTATTTATTGGGGTGACCTAAGCAGAATTTTGCCAGGGCGCCACAAGCAAACCTCTTAATGCATATGTTGCCGTCATAGGGTCTGAGTGATACTATAAAAATATCTGACGGCTAATAAACAATTTAATTTTATACTTCTTCAGTGCAATACGACTTTATTTATTCACGCTATTGAGATCCACTTTTGCTCTTCTGACCTATAAATTTTATCCGATTTGAACTGTTCAAACTTTTATCAATTCCCGAAATGTGGGCTATGTTCTAGCTTTCTTTTATTTCTTCAACTCTTTCTTCTACTCCTCTTTTTCTACCCTTTTCTCCCCTTCACTTCAATGGGAAACATCTTTATCTCATGTTTCAACTCCTTCCACTTTGACCTTCACCATTCATCTACTCACACCTAGAAACTTCTACTTTAAAAACGCTTTGTCTACTTCTAATACTAATACTACTTTTACTACTAATTCAACTTATACTTTTACTACTAATTCTACTACTGCTTTTACTTATTGTACTTATACTACATTTACTAGGTACTTCTATTTCTACTACTAATTCAACTTGTACTTTTACTACTAATCCTACTACTGCTTTTACTCATTATACTTAGACTACTACTTCTTCTACTAGGTACTACTTAACTACTAATTCTACTACTAATTCTACTACTGTTTTTACTAATTATTCTTCTACTACTACTTCTACTTTTTCTACTCCCACTACTTCTACATATACTACTAATTCTTATAATACTTCTACTTCAACTACTACTTCTACTTATAACTCTACTATTTCTAATTCTACAACATCTACTCCGACTACTACTACTTATTCTATTTCTACTATATTCTACTTTTTTCTTCCTCTGGAAATGCAAATTTTCTAGTTACAAATAGTCTTTTGGAAATGATCTTTCTGTGTAAAATAAATATGTGTGTATATACATATATTATTGTTTGCTGAGATTCACACAAAACCTTTGTATCTATTCTTTTAAGGTGGAGGCACCGTTCACACCAAAGTGCAGAGGACCCGGCGACACAAGTAACTTCGACGACTACGAAGAGGAGGACATTCGTGTGTCACAAACAGAAAAGTGTGCAAAGGAGTTTGCGGAGTTCTAGTGAGTGGGGCAGAGTCCCATCAGGACTCCCTGGTTTTAAGATATTTGCACTCTCCTGAGGGGTTAATGTGAAACAGACGCTGACACAAAAACAAAAATGCCTAGTTCCTTCGTTACATTCAGATGAATGAGGCTCCTCTTGCCATGATCTAGTGGGCAGTGAGCATTAACCTACACACAGGCACATTATGCAGACTCCCCCTTGTGCTGCACAAGACTAGACCACGTTGTCATTTCCAGCTCGTTTTTTTTTTTTGTTGTGCGTTTGCCCCCCCCCCCCCTACACGCCCCCCTTGAAATCCTAGACTTTTATCAAATTATTTAATGAAAGAAATGGCGTATAGATGCTCTTTATGGAGCAGCACAAATGCAGAAGATTTTTAAAGCACCATCACTCCCGAGAATTTTAAACAAAGGTGATTCTGTAATGTTCGGCGGTCACAGCTACTTCATCAACCTGTAGTCACAGATGCTGTATTCTGAATAACATTCAGTGAGAAAAAAAAAAGCTCATTTGTGGCTTCTTTTTATCTTCATCATATCCAGAGTTTAGTGTAGAACATTGTATGTTATTGACCACAAATTGATTTGCAAAGGAATAATCAGCCAGAGATGCACAACAGAAAGTGTGGATGTTGGCAAAATATATGATGAAGTCTTCGTCACACACTGTTTTTGAAGTTTCATGTCTGATGTAATATAGCGAGAAGACACAGAGTTTATTGATGAGAATTTTAAACACACGTGCAATTAGAGCTATAACTAGCATTTCAACTCATTTTCCATTATTAGTGTCTGTAGTACATGTTTTAATTTTTTTTTTATTAGGCTTCTCCCATATTTACATCAGTGTTAATAAATAGAAAAAGAAAGTGTGTCCAATTGGGATCTTCATTACATCATAAAAACAGAGTTTATTAATAAAACGTATTCCATTATGTTTTATGGCATCAATCATATCTTCATTCATAACAGGGCATTTACAGCTGATGGATTTTTAAGATGCAGGAATTACTGTAGCATTGTATATCCGTGTCCAGTCAAAGGATATTTCCTTTTACCTCAGACTATATGTGGTGGAAATGTAACTATGTATATTTAAAGGTACAGTTTGATGTCACGATTTAAAAAAAGGGAAACGATAATGAAGTATGTTACTTCACTAGAGAGGTCCGTGTAGCAGCACATTAAGAGATATTTGTATGCCAACGAAGCATGACTGAATCCCTACAGGTCGGTAGTTGTGAATATGAGGCACGTTTCATGGATCAGTGTTCTTTTTTTTCTTTCTTTCTGGTACTGATCTCATAGGATGGAGGTTATTATGTTTTGTTTACCTTGATGGTACAGCTGTATACGACAAGCAAAGGTTGTTTAGAATGTTTTCTATCATGCGTTTATGATCATAAAGCTGTAATAGTTGAAGATTCATGATTCTATCATAGCTCAAACGAGGCTGACTATCGGCTTATTTTAATTTCTCTATGTGATCATTCTCTCATTTCCTTCTGCAGAATAAAACGTTTAAGTTTAAATTAATTCTTGCTTTGTTTTCCCCTGATGGATTACAACCTTTAAAGACTCTGTTTCGTCGGTTGCTTATTGTCCTTTAAGCTAATGCCAGATAAGTGGAAGATAAATGGTTTGAAATACATATTGTATGATCCACTTTATCTTTTTATTTCTGAAACGTGTCTGAGCAAATGTGCACACTGTGATGGAGCGGTATCGGCTCAATCTTCCACGCATTAGCGCGTAGCTGACTGTGAGAACATTCTCAACCAGGATTAATGCAAGAAATTAACTTTAAAGCCTTTTTTTCTCAAATGTGCAATGTCTGTTTGTCGTCCACATGTGTTTAAGTCATCTTCCTCCCCGGGAGAATAGTATATATTTTTGTGACGACTTTGGTTGTACCGAGCACCTTTTTTTTTCTTTCTTTTTTTTCTTCTTTTCCGACTCTATCCTGACATGTTGCCTGTCCTTGCTGCGGAAATGCTACTCTTGCTTCCACAAACCTCTCACAGGCATGACGGGTTAATGTTGTGTAAGATGTTATTGAAATCCCTTTGTTTCCTACTAGCTTGTTACAACTCAATAACTTCCTGTTTTTATGAAAACTCTTTTCTTTCAATAGTTGTTTAGGTCATTTGATTTTTTTTTTCTTCCCCCATGTGTTTTACATGAGATGCAAATGCAATCCAAGTAATTTCAGCTGTTTTTCAGAGGCAAATGTGAAAATGACTTGTCTATAAAAAGTTGTATTGAAGATGGATTATATAATGGATGCAATGATCAACCTTTTCTCTTTTTTTTTTAAAAAGCCTCTTTCTTTTGTTTTTCTCTATTCAAATAGGAGATTACCACAATAAATAATAGCATTTTAAAATGTTTTCTTTAGTTTATAAACATTTTTTCCTGCATTTAAATTATTTTATTTGCACATCGGTGCCTCTCCTGCTTGAAAATCTAAATTGTTTTGGAATAAAGTTCGAATAAAGAGAAATAATTTCCAGGTTTAGCCAAATAATCCTGAGCGGAATGTAGATGTGGATCTGTAATGGGTTTGTTTTTGTTTTGTTGTTAAAGTTTGAGAAGTGCACATGGATTTCAGCATGTTTCAATCCAAACTGTATGTCAATCCCCTCAGAAAAAAAGACTGTGCAGGAGAAACCACAGCTCTTCTCCAGTGTCATTTATCCCCATGTGCGTATAACTGTTTGTCATGTGTAATGTAAACGATGGCACTTTCCTGAGCCTTCTCACTCCTTAATAAAATGAATAAAAAAAAACATCAGTTAATTGTAGTTAGTCGCACTCGCCAGTGTGGAGGTCAATAATCCAAAATTGTGTTTAGTTTGTGGGATATTTTTGCACAGGATCTAAAAGGCTGACATGTTTTTTCTCACCCATGTTGTGTTTGCAAGGGGGGGAGGGGACTATTGTTTGCTGTAGCAGGTAACAAATACGTCACTATAATAAATGATTTGTATTAAAAAAAAGTTCTCCGTTCTTTTTATTTGTACGTGAACTACACTTCCCATGATGCATCAACGTCACGTGGTCTGCTGAGGCTAAACCGATCAAAAGCTAGTTTCCTCTTTAGTTGATTTAATCTGCAATTTATTAAATAATATGTAACTTATCGATGCGGGAAAAATATAGCGATCACTTGAGGACGGTTGGTTTTATTGAACGTGACCTATTGTCGCGGATTCATTCATATCGTCAAACGGACTTTATTGGGAAAATAAGGTAAGAATTGTGTATTAGCTTTACGAGCTAACCTGCTGTTAGCTCACTGTGGTGAGTCGTGAAATGGAGAGAGTGAGGAATTCTTACGCCCATGTTTCTGCATTGACAGCGAGGAGGAAATGATGATGGATCATCCAAACTACTGACAGCTGGTCGAGAGCAAAACGTCTGATGAAAATAAACTGCAACCTCGTCATCTGTGAGTGGATCCTTGCTTTCTGTCAGACGTGTGTGAGAGAAAACTGCATCTGTGTTTTATTAAAGGTAAAAAAAAACACTAAATGATTTGTGAAGAAGCAGTTTATCTTCTGTGAAAAGAAAGAGAGAGAGAGAACCATTCAATGGGTTCCTTAAATTATGAAACTTCTCATGAAGATTCATTAAATTAAATTAACCTTTTGATGTTTATTTGTTCCGAAAAGCCCATGTAATGGAGGAGATCATTTGCTTTAAGTGAGAAAGAAATTTAAAGTGATGCTAGGATTTATTTTTGTGATTAAATCCCTTGAGGACCCGCACAATTAAATTGACCGGGTTATTAGTAAAGTTTTATTTAATGTTGTTTTTTTTACCGGCTTTAGATCATACCTGGAAACTTTTTGGATCATGTTTTGTTTCCCTGACTTCATTTATATTTATTTAATTTGGATTTTTTTTATCTCTCTTTGCGCTTGATGGATCTACTGACTCCTTCAAGAAACACCTTAAGACATTTTTATTTGTTCAGGCTTTTCCTAGATTCTCTGAGACTCCTGTGTTGTTCTCGGTGTTATCTTGAGCTTTTAAATATATATTTTATTGAGTATTGTTTTGATTGTTCAATCGTTTGTGACCGTGGTCTGGAAAAGCGCTCTATAAACATAAATTATTTACTTAATTATATTTACTTATTTCATCATAGTTTTGGGCAATTTTCACCCCACATATAAATCAAAGTCGTATGATCTGTAATGTTGTCATACTTTTAGTATGATGCCTTTTCTTTGCGTGTGTTTGTTTTATTAGATGCTTATATTGGTATTCTTAAATATTTGTGTTTTTCTCCAATGATCTTTGCACTTTGTTATCTCTTTACTGTATAAGTATACTGCATAAATGTTACTTATACATGTAACATTTCCTTCAACTAAATCATATCAATTCAATACATATGTATGTATGTATATATATATATATATGTGTATATATATATATATATATATATATATAAAATTACTCTACGATTACTTCCTTTCAATTTAAGTTATATTTATCTTAATTTTATATATTCATATTATATTTTTTGAATAGTTTTACTTCTTATATTTATCATTTGTATTTCTACTTTCAAAAATCTCAACAATTTAATTTCATATCAAGGGTTGCCACAGCAAGTTATCCTCCTTCAGAAGTCTCTTGAGTGTCCGTCATCACTTCTATCTCTTCCATGCCGTGTTTTAACGGATACATTAACATCATACCTCCTCACCTGGTTCCTACTGTTCTAACATTATGCACCTGGATGTGTTGCTGCAGCCGCCATGGAAGAAAAAACGAATGGCTCGGTTGAAAACAAAAGGTACGTGAAATGATCCGAGGCGTTACTGTCGACCCTGAAAAAATGTAAACATGTCCTCCTCTGGACTCCCTACAGCTCCAGCCCGGTTGAAAACGGTCAGCTCCCCGACCCGGCCAACTGGGGGGTCGCGGACGTGGTCAACTACTTTAAAGCGACAGGGTTTGAAGAGCAGGCCACCGCTTTCCAAGATCAGGTTGAAAGCCTTTCTCGAGAGCTGGAAGCTCCTCCAGTCAGAGGTTTAACGGTTCTCTCTCCCCCTCTCTCTCTCTCCCTCTCTCTCTCTCTCACATTCATTTGCAGGAAATAGATGGCAAGTCGCTGCTCCTGATGACGCGGAACGACGTCCTGACGGGGCTGTCGATAAAACTCGGCCCGGCCCTGAAGATCTACGAGTACCACGTGAAGCCATTGCAAACCCAGCACTTGAAGAGCGGCAGCGCCTCTTAGCGCGACAGTTACTTCCTCGCCCCTCGTGACAATCGTTTATGTCAGTCGACAACAGGCCGCGTGTTTTGACTACTGTGTATTTTTGACATACGCGTGAACCCCCAAATTAAGGTTTGCACTTTGCCGTTTCACCCTTGAGCCACTTGTTTTTTTTCCTGCTGCATCAGGTTTTCTCTTGTGTTTTATTTATAAAAAAGGTTGATAATGGACGTGTTTCTGTATTTGTTTCTGTGCTATGTTTAATGATTATCACGGTTTTTAAACTATTTGTATATAAGATTATATAAAGTCGAAGGTGAATCGGAGAATTTGTTTCTTTCAAATTTTTTAAAAGTGCAGCTGAAATTTTGACAAAGGGGTATCTTTTCTCTAAAGAGCTCAAATTCTTTAAAAAATGAGACCATGTTGGCTAAATAATGTTTGATATGGAAATATTTTTGTGTACACAGTGTTTCTACTCGTGGTGCTTAAACATGAATGCAAAAAAAAACGTGTATAGAATTGTGGATGAAACATGTGTTTGTGCAAGAAAGTTTGCAATAAACGGTGCTGTTTAACATCAGTCATTTGGTTTCAAAGTGATTCCACTGCTCGTTTTGTTTTGCCGATTGTCTCCTTCCTTCTGTCATGTCGTTTTTTTTTACAGCTTGGCTCGCTGCTTCCTGCGAACGGTCCCTGTGATGTTCCCTGAGGGGCTGTCGAGAGCGAGAAGAACCTGCGAAAGACGTCAAGACACGTCAGTAACTACGCGGCTTTGAATCGTGTTCAGTTGATTTACTTCCGCTTCGTTGTTGAGCCCCATCTTGGTCATGTCGATGGTAACATAATGCACGTTCGGCATCACGATCTCAATCTCATCCACCTGGAAAGCAAAGGATGATATTGGAAATATTAGCAAAGTCACTAAAAAACAGATAGTTTTTCATAAAATATTCATGATAAGCCAGGGCCAGAAGTTTTTGCTGGCATTCTAAGCTCCAACAATTGTGAGTATGAAGGTACATTTGGTGCAAAACCAACTGAAGTCACATGAGTTTATAGTCAGAAAATCAGGTGTTTTAGGATATTGGCACCTAGAATGTTGTGTTACATACATAATAATTTATTTCTTGCAAATTAAAAAACAACAATCATCGGGTAAATGAAGGTATTACAAACCTGTACTGTTCACTGAGTAAATATGTGTACTGGTTGCTGTTTTTATGAAAGGCTACCTCAAAACTTGGTCATTAGCTAAGTTAGTCTATAAAACACACCGCAGGGAAACTTGGAAAGAAATTTCCGTTAAAAAAAACAGCATATAGTGAATAAATATGAATATTAAGAAGTTAAAAATAGTGCAATATACTATAAATAGAATAAATAAATAATGTTTTAAATATTGCATAGAATTAATGTATACAAAAGTGTATATATATAAATATTAATAATTTAAAAAATAGTGCAATATAGTATAAATAGAATAAATAAATAATGTTTTAAATATTGCATAGAATGAATGTATATAAAAGTATAAATATTAATATTAATAAGTTAAAAATAGTGCAATCTAGTATAAATAGAATAAATAAATAATGTTTTGAATATTGCATAGAATGAATGTATATAAAAGTATAAATATACATATTAATAAGTTAAAAATAGTGCAATATAGTATAAATAGAATAAATAAATGATGTTTTAAATATTGCATGGAATGAATGTAAATAAAAGTATAAATATAAATATTAATAAGTTAAAAATAGTGCAATCTAGTATAAATAGAATAAATAAATAATGTTTTGAATATTGCATAGAATGAATGTATATAAAAGTATAAATATACATATTAATAAGTTAAAAATAGTGCAATATAGTATAAATAGAATAAATAAATAATGTTTTAAATTTTGCATAGAATTAATGTATATAAAAGAAAAAATATAAATAAGTTAAAAAATAGTGCAATATAGTATAAATAGAATAAATAATGTTTTAAATATTGCATAAAATGAATGTATACAAAAGTATATATATATAAATATTAATAATTAAAAATATTGTGCAATATAGTATAAATAGAATAAATACATATCTTTTTAAATATTGCATGGAATGAATGTATATAAAGGTATAAATATAAATATTAATAAGTTAAAAATAGTGCAATATAGTTTAAATAGAATAAATAAAGAATGTTTAAAATTGTGCATGGAAATAATGTATGTAAAAGTATAAATATAAATATTAATAAGTTAAAAATAGTGCAATATAGTATAAATAGAATAAATAAATGTTTTAAATATTGCATAAATATAAATATTAATATGTTAAAAAATAGTGCAATATAGTATAAATATAATAAATAAATAATGTTTTAAATATTGCATGGAATGAATGTATATAAAAGTATAAATATAAAAATCAATATGTTTAAATTGTGCAATATAGTATAAATAGAATAAATAAATAATGTTTTAATAAAGTTATATTGCATTTAGCGGGCATATATGGTTTTCGTGCTGTTTTGCTGAGCCGTTGCGTTTAAAAACACTAATGTAGATTGAAAAATGTGTGATATATTAGCTGTGTTACCAGGAGCCGAAGCAGACGCCACCGTACAGGGCGCCGCTATCCTTTCTAATAGGACATAAAAAAAGTAGTCAATTATGCAAATTAGAATTATTAAAGGGCTCAACTCCTAGAGGACATTTCTCCATGACTCTGTATTCATAGTTAGAAATACTCGAATTCATGAACGCCTTCCTCTGTGACGTCAGAAATCTGTTTTGCACCTAATTTACCTTCATAGATGAGCTACTAATCCCCCTGGCCTGATCTGTATTGTGCCAATAATTGAACCCTGTGGAACGCCTTTTCTGATTACACTCCTCCTCAACTCCTTATAACTACAGTATTATTTCAGTTCCAAACAAGATAAATAATATCATTTATAGATTTACCTCCGGGACTCTCTCCAGCGCAAGGACTTGTGCCTCGTAAAGCGTCTTCTGCACCGACGGGGAGAACTCTCCTTTGTCGTAAGGGCCGGCAAACTTTTCAATAATCGTGTCTCTCACTATCTTCCTACAAGAGTCATCATCGTCAGTGTTGGGGTGAAATGCACCGATAGGATCCCTTTTTTTTTTACCATGCAGCGTCAAAGTTGACGTTTCTAATTTTGTTGTAGCGCCATCTGCTGTAGACGGAGGTACAGAAACATCTGTCCTTGGTTTCTTGCAGGGTGGTGAAACGGTCCTTCAGGAAACCCTCAAAACCGGACTGAGTGGTCTTCAACAGCTTCATGCTCTTAATGCCACTGTGGACGACTGGATCCCCTGTGGTAGGTAAGAAGAATTGGGGTTTTGAACGTATAAAGTAACTTTATCAATAACTGAACTTAAAATAAAATTACAAATATTTAACGTCAAGGTAAGAAATTTATTTAATGTGCGGAAAATGACTTCAATAGACTGTAAGATTCTAAGGTCAAGGTCATTGATCGTAGTAGTCGTAACTAGTGATGGTCTGATGAAGCTTCATGAAGCAGTGTCATTATTTTCCACTAGATGGCGGTCTCTGCACTATTTTCCTTTTTTTGAACATCTATTTAATGAAACATCACATCATTTTTAAACTGATGGCGCCACCTACTGACCTCTATACAACATGATACTGTTTTAAGAAGCTTCATCAGACCACCAATAGTCGTAGCCAGCCGAGACCTAGACTAAGACTGCAGTCAAAACTACGTTTTTCACAAGAAGACCAACTGCCCACTATGAATGCTACATTGTATTATTTATCCAAACAAATGACCGACACCATTGACCCGTGAGATTGAAACAATTTCAAGACCATATAAAAGTTTAGTAGGAGAGCTAATGGACTCACCATCTTTAAAGTATATACTTTTTTGAGTATTGTTTTGATTGTTTAAGCGCTTTGTGACTCTGGTCTCAAAAAGCGCTATATAAATAAATATTACTTACTTACTTACTTACTTACTTACTTACCATTGAGATGTTGTTCAACGTCACAGAAGCGGTAACTCTCCGGACTCTGGATGAATGCATGAGCATGATCTACTCCGTTCTTTAGATGAAGACGACATCCTCATTAAAACGTACCGGTGTTCAAAAAATATATATATGTTTTTTTCTACTTACCTTTTCCAAACGTCTCCACGGAGCCTCTTCCATGTGAACCTGGGCTCTGAGCACATGGTTGAAAGAAGTGAGGAAATGGTGGCAGATGTCCAGAGAAAACTGCTCGATGGTGTGAACCTGTAGATCCAAGAATTGATGTAAACGAGTACTAGACAAAGATCAGAATAGCTTAAAGAGGGGTTGAAAAAAGTGCAGACAGGCCAGAAAGGGTAGAGACGAATCTAAGGGGTGATTTATAGCAGAGAGAAATAGCTTTGTAGGCCTTGATTTTTAGGGTTTAAGTGGAAGATACTTGGGTTTTATTAGGGGTTAGATGTGTGTCTTAAGATGTTTCTTGAAGATCCAGAATTTTAAAATGGATCCTGAAAGAAACTGGCAGCGAGTGAAGAGTTTTAAGGATCGGGGAAATGTGAGTTCTTCTACTAGAGCGGCTCAGAATTCTCGCTGCAGAGTTTTGTATGAACTGCAGGCGAGACACATCCTTCTTGTTTAGACAAGTTAACTTCATGAAGCATCATCACTAGCCATGATCACCAATATTTGGTCGACCCTCTAAAAGTGTGTCACCTTCAGGGTCTTTTTTTTGTTTTATCACGTTCTCATAGTCCGGTGACCTACCCCCTTTATCTTGGCCAGCGCGTGGACGGTGTTTTTGATGGTGTCGGTGGGGATGATGTCTCCGTTGTCTCCGGTCAGGTAGTCCTTGCGCGACTTGAGCGTGAGTTCCACGTCGGCCTTCAGCTCGATGATGCTGTGCTGGTTCCGCTCCCTCCTGATGGTCAGCACCTTCACGGCGTTCTTGCCATAACCCGTCCGCACAAACTCCACGTTCTGACGCACAGAAGGGAGAGGGTGAGGGTCACGATTGGTACCATAGTGGCACCGGTTCTGACATAACCAGAAGTAACCTGACTGAAAAGCAACACAGATTTTTGTGCCTTATCTCGGTTTTTGTAGAATTTAACGTGATCATTTTATTACATGGATTAAAAAAATATAGTGGCGACAGTGTTGGCCGCTCTCCTGCTACGCCTCTGATTTATGTCTGGGCCGGGAAACAACGCCCATTTAGCGACAAGTTAGTGTCTTAAAACCCAAGCTCATTTCGAAACCAGCCTAAAGATATTGTTATTCAACCGTTTCTCCTGCAGCCAGCCTCCAGTGTACACTCACGCGTTGAAACAGACTATTGCTCACACCATTTAGCCCCACAATTATACTGACAGAAATCAACTCAAGATTCAACTGATACATTTGAGCTTGTTAAAGAATACCGACAGTCAGACAAAAGTGTATTACTCTGGAAAAGGGTAAAGTTGTTTAATTATTCCAAATAGAATTCAAATTATTTAAAAACTACCAGTTTGGTATCAGATCAAACCTGTAAAATACCCATCTTTAGTCGTGTATTTGACTTTCATTTGCTCTTCGATTATTAAAACAATGAATACATCTTTATTATTTCCTTTTATATGACGTGCTCCGTCATGCATATTCCACACAAACGTAACCTTCAGGCCATTCACCTCGGAATGATTTCAAGCAAGTACAAGCCGAGATAATTTACCTGGTGTGCCATAGTGATCCGTCTTCGTCCAGCGGCCGAGTGCCAATCGTCTCCTGCTGCTTCAGATGTATTTCGCGACAAGGGAGGATCTATGAATGAAACTCTGTGATTGGAAGTTTTGACAGAGCAGGTCTTGTTTGGGCGGTTTGTTTGGCTGAGTTTATTGATTTGCTTTCCCTTCCATGGTTATCTTACGTAATCATCAAACACACCTACTTATGTGTTCTGGTGCGGATTTTTTCCTTTCTTTTTAGCGCTGGTTATCATAGTGAATTAATGGCAACATGACAAATAAGAAAAATACTTCAAGACGACAAATGGTATTAACTTAAAGCTGTGTTGTGTGTCCCAGAAGAATCTTGTAAAACAGGTGTCTCTAAACCTGTCCTCAAAGGCCCGGGGGTGGTGCAGGTTTTGGTTCCAACCAATCAAGAGGACTCCTTTTAACCCGATCAGGAGTGTTTGGAGTTTAATCAGTTTACAGTCCGGTGTAGCTTGTTTCAGCTAAAGCTAATTGGTTAAACTGCACATGCTTGATCGGTTGGAACAAAAACCTGCACCTTTGAGGACCAGTTTGGAGACCCCTGTTGTAAAGTCACAAGTCACTTTGAAGACTGAAAACGAAAAATGTGATGCTGTCTGAATTAAAAATGACATTTCCAAGACCTGTTAATAATAATAAAGTAAAAATAATCATCATCATAATAATAATAATAATTAGAAAATGTGCAGTTCTAGAAGAAAATGCAGTGTGACTGTTGAATCTGTAAATTGATATGCTTGAAAGTTTTGAATTCGTATTCAAAGTAAAAAAAATGGGTGGAAATGGAAAAACTGATGTGACAACGTGGAAATAAAGTGACAAAGGTTAAGAAGAAAAGGAAAAAGAATATAAAGAAGAAAGAGAAGAAGAAGAAAAAAGTTGTATAATTTGTAGTAGAAGTAGAAAAATTAAGTAGTAAGTGGGAGTAGAATAAGTAGAAGAGTTATTAGTAGAAGTAACAGTAGTAGAAGCAGTAGTGGGAGTAGAAGAAGTAGTAGAATAATTAGTAGTAAAAGTATTAGTAGAATAAGTAGTAGAATAATTAGTAGTAAAAGTAAAGTATTAGTAGAATTAGCAGTCGAATTAGTAAAAGCAGTAATAGAATGTGTAGTATCGGTATAAGTAGATTTATTAGTAAAAATCGAAGAAGTAGTAGAAGTAGTAGTAGTAGTAGTAGTAGTAATAATAAGTAGGCAAGTGTTTTCAAATTTGAATGAAGTTTCTAGGTGTGAAAAGATACCGTCAGCATTCACACAATAATATTAATAATCAGACAAGGGAATTAAAATTGTGTTGTTCTGGTGTTCCATCCAGATCCACAAACCTTTTTAGAGACTGTACACAACAACAATATTTCAAATGGTTAGAGATTGTATCGATCAAATAAATGCAAGACAATATCAGGGGCTTGACGGAGATCTTCAATCTCTAAGGTTTTGTTGTTTAAGCGCTTTGTGACCCTGGTCTGTGAAAATCGCTTTACAAATAAAACTTACTTACTTACTTACTTCTAGGTCTAATATATATATATATATATTTTTTTTTTAAATAATATCTGGCATGTTTGCAGACTGCAGTTTAAAAAGGTTTTAATAAATCATTAACTTTCATTTCTTCTTCTCTTGGACAGAGAACGTTCTATATTTCAACTTCCTCTCCTGCCTAATCATGTGATCAAAATGGCTTCACTTCCTGTTTCCCTGGTGGGTAAATAAACTTTCACATATAAGTCAGATTGATCTTTAGGAGTCAGACGTTCACAATGTTTGTTCAAATCGTTCTGTGGTTATGGTTTCTTTTTCTGCGTAGCTGCGGCTCCAAGATCTCCTGCAGGAATGAAGCCGGCGAGCCTGTGGATTGGTGAGTTGAGAACGAGGGTTTTCAAGAGAATGTTTAGACTAATAGTTCTTAACTCGTCACAAGGTTCATCGTCTACAAGCTTCCCAAGTACATGATCGGCGAGGTTAGCAGTGGCGTGGACTACATGTTTCTGGACTCCTCTGTTGGACGGTGGACTAGGAGTCGGTTCATGGTCAACATGAGTGAGGGGGCGCTGGCCAACACACTGAACCAGCTGTACCAGATGGGAGCGTACAAGGTGAGAGAATTATGGGAATGATGAGGTGTGTTTAAAACTGTAACAAGTCAAAGGCAGTTCAATGTATTTCATGAGGAACTGACTAATGAACCTACACAGAGGAACCTAAACCAATATTGGTGACTGAAACTGAAACAGTCTAAACCTCTGCCAAGGGTCTCAATTAGCATTTTTTAATAAATAAAACATATACAGTTGTCCATAATGTGTCTATCTATCTATCTATCTATCTATCTATCTATCTATCTATCTATCTATCTATCTATCTATCTATCTATCTATCTATCTATCTATCTATCTATCTATCCATCTATCCATCTATCATCTATCCATCTATCCATCTATCCATCTATCCATCCATCTATCCATCTATCCATCTATCTATCCATCTATCCATCCATCCATCCATCCATCCATCCATCCATCCATCCATCTATCCATCATCCATCCATCCATCCATCCATCCATCCATCCATCCATCCATCCATCCATCCATCCATCCATCCATCCATCCATCCATCCATCCATCCATCCATCCATCCATCCATCCATCCATCCATCCATCCATCCATCCATCCATCTATCTATCCATCTATCTATCTATCTATCTATCTATCTATCTATCTATCTATCTATCTATCTATCTATCTATCTATCTATCTATCTATCTATCTATCTATCTATCTATCTATCTATCTATCTATCTATCTATCTATCTATCTATCTATCTATCTATCTATCTATCCATCTGTCGGTCTATATATCTATCTATCTATCCATCCGTCCATCCGTCCGTCCGTCCGTCTGTCGGTCTATATATCTATCTATTCATCTACAATATTGTATTGACATTCTTTGTTTGTTATTTCCAAGGGGTCGACATCTTCGATTGATTAGCTGGGCGGCAAAGCATTACAGTAGCTAATCAGGTCAACATTGTTTAGGGGGATGGCACCTCATATGCAATGTTTTTTTGAAGACAACAAATGTTGTTAATGTATACCTTGTCCGTTTAAATTGTAATTATTTATTATTAAATGTTAGTTAAAATGTTGTTAGGTTTAGAGAGTGTGTGTGTATTTCTTTAGTGCCGGAGGGTTTTATAACGTGTCCCCCCCAATAAACAAGGGACCACTGGACACACAGATACTACTGCTTATCCACAGTTGGGTTGTGGGGGCAGCAGCCACAGCAAAGAGACCCAGACTTTGCTCTCCCGAGAAACTTATTTTAACTCTTCTGGGAGAACTCAAAAGCAGGCAGTAAACATTGGCTCTCTAATATGTCATGAGTTTTCCCACGAATGAGAGTCCAGACGTTCATGTGGTGAAAACTTATTTTGGCCATTTGTCTCTTTGATGTTTTTTTTTATTGTATTATTGTGGAAAATAATTTACAAATATGTTTCATCCAATATGTCAGTCCAACAGCTCAGTCTATGCGCTCTACAACGATGCACCACCTGACACGATATACATCAAAGGATACGGACACACTAAAGGTAACGCATTTTTTTTCCGTTTAGTTTTTGTATTGTTTACTATGGGATTGCTTGACAATCCAACATGTCCTCCGTCCCGCATCTTTGTCCGGCTTTCCTGAGTTTGTCCCAAACTCCTGTCTTTTGTCAAAGGTCCCAATAAAAACGTCCTCAACTGACTCTTTTTGTCAGAACTACTGTCTCTGAATTGTAGGATACAACGGGTTCCTTTTCTATCACAGATCTCAAACTCTGCACCTCCTTTTATTTTCTCTAGATGTTTAATCCTAAATACTAGACCCGTTTTACAATTCTGTCTCGGTTCTACTGACCCTCGTCCCTGTTCTCCATCACAGACCTCTCCTGCTCTTCTCTAAAGTCACTATAAGTCATCTGCACACATTATGGCTAAAGCACTTTTTGTTTGTCTCCACATACTTGTCGAACCAATAAGCAAATTCTCCATTCTCTTAAACGGTTCCAACCTTTAAATCTCTGTCAACTTTTTCTGGTTATTTCCACCATCACCTTCTCTTCATTCAGCTCTCGTTTTCATACCATTAGTTGTCCTTCTTATCCTCTTCAAAGTGTCTCTAAAAAGTAGCAAAACATTCCACATGAAAGACTTTTGTAAAGTTATGTAATGTGTATGTGTGAGGAAACGTTCAAAGAGCACGCCGGTTGACCCTCGACGACCTGACCCGACAAACATTTGTGCTTTTTTTGTTCTCCCCCTTTCAGGGGTTCTCTTCTTCGACCGCTCCCAGGGTTTCTGGATGTCGCACAGTATCCCCCACTTCTCCTCGGCTCCCGAGAAGGGCTACGTTTACCCGCCGAGTGGAATGTTCTACGGCCAGACGGCGCTGTGCGTGACGTACCTCTTCGAGCAGTTTCTCAACATCGGTGAGGTCGCGGAGAGCGTAGCGTCTCCCTCCGAATTCTGTTGGTCAACGCTATCAGTGCTGCCAGAGTCAACATCGCTGACATACTGTTAACCCTGACCTCGACATAATGTGTCGAAACTCTTGTCTCTCGAAATGTGCAAAGATGAGGACGTGACAGAATGAAATTAAGACAATCTAGAAAAAAGACAAAAGAAATGGGTTGTTGGAAAAAAATTAGAGGGATGGATGGATGGATGGATGGATGAATGGATGGATAGATAGAATGGCAGATTGATGGATGGATGGATGGATGGATGGATGGATGGATGGATGGATGGATGGATGGATGGATGGATGGATGGATGGATGGATGGATGGATGGATGGATGGATGGATGGATGGATGGATGGATGGATGGATGGATGGATGGATGGATGGATGGATGGATGGATGGATGGATGGATGGATGGATGGATGGATGGATGGATGGATAGATAGATAGATAGATAGATAGATAGATAGATAGATAGATAGATAGATAGATAGATAGATAGATAGATAGATAGATAGATAGATAGATAGATAGATAGATAGATAGATAGATAGATAGATAGATAGATAGATAGATAGATAGATAGATAGATAGATAGATAGATAGATAGATAGATAGATAGATAGATAGATAGATAGATAGATAGATAGATAGATAGATAGATAGATAGATAGATAGATAGATAGATAGATAGATAGATAGATAGATAGATAGATAGATAGATAGATAGATAGAAATGCAGATTGATGGGTGGATGGATAGAGAGAAGGACAAATGGATGGATGGACAGAAGGACGGATGGACGAGTGGATGAATTGATGGATGCATGGATGGGTATTGTATAGGTTTTATCTGCCTGTAGAATGCAACATTTGTACGAAACAAAAGTTTAAAAAATTGAATAATAAAAAAAAATTTTAAGTATCTAAGGGCAGGGGGAGGGGTCTAACATTAGTGTAATGTCAAAATGGGAGAATCAGACAGGTAGAATCATCTGCTTTCAGCGCATAAAGCTAGCAAGAAAAAAAATGGATGGATAGATTGATGGAATTATTTAAGTTAAAAGATGTGACAAATGCGGGGAAAAAAAGAAAGACCGCCATTTAGTGGACTCTGAAAATAATGACACTGCTTCATGAAGCTTCATCAGACCATCACTACTGTTTATCTCTGTCTGTTCCTCTACAGAACAACAGATGGTGTTTCTCCGGCCTCACTTCTACAACTGCTCGGTGCCGCCGTCCTTCTCCAGCACCTTCCCAGACCTGGTCCAGCTGTGCGGCGGCAGAAGTCCTCCGAGGCCTGGAGTCAAGAGAGAGACGGCGCTGGTCTCTGCCGAGGGAGAGAAGTTCACCAGTTTTGTCAAGTCTGATAAATTTGTGGACGGTACGATACTTTGTGTCCAAATGTTTATTTAAATTCTGTAAATATAGATTCATTTGCATCCTATTAATGGATCCATCACATCCTCACAGACATATACGTTGGGTGGGTGGCTCAGGTCCTTAAGTCCGACCTTCTGGTCCAGTCCTGGCAGAGAGAAGCTAAAGACCTGCCCTCCAACTGCTCGCTGCCCAAACACGCCATGAACATCAATCGTATCAAGATGCCTGGTCGGGTCCTGTTCAAGTCCCTCGAAGACCACTCCAAGTGGTGCGTGTCCATGACCCACGGAGACCAGGTGACCTGCCTCGGGGATCTCAACCGACAGAATACGCAATTGTGGCGCGCCGGAGGTTTGCTGTGCACCAACAACCCGGTCATCTACCACGCCTTCAGGCCGATGGTGGACCAGTACATCCACTGCACGACTTGATAGTGTTTGAATCGATGGACATATCTGGACAAGTCTGGTTGACATGTTTCAGAATCAGAACATGTTTATTCCCAGTGTTTGCGTGGTGATGACAGTACTGAGAAGAATGAAATAAATGTAAATTAAATGTGATTAATAAAATACTATGAAATAAAATGAATCAAATTAAAGTGGCATCTACCATTAAATAAGCAATTAATAAATCATTAAGAAATATAATAATCATCATCCCGTGTGTTGTCTCTGGGTCAAGGTGAACGACCTCCACCACTGCATTTGTATTTATGGAAGCCAGGGAGGTCCTTGACCCAGAGACAAAAACATGGTTAAATCATGTTTTTGTCAGTGAATCATCAACAGGTGAAACTTTTTTTTAGCTCGATGTTCTGGAATCATCTCAGTCTTGCCTGGGTAAGACTGGTTTAAACAGAACCAATAGAACCTTTAAAATGTACTTTAAAAATAAAAATATAGTGGGATTTCTCACTAATAGTCTTATTAAACATAATCGAATTTTAAAATCATTGTTAAATTCACGTTTATATACTGTATATATAACTGTCTTTTTTGATTAATTGTTTTAAAAAAAACTAAAATAATCCCTATAGAGTTCAAGAAACGAATGTAACAGGTCAAAAATACTTCCAGCACAAAGCATGTTTTTTATATTAAAAATCATGACCAAAACTCTCGTTTGTATCGGTTTATTTCTACTGAACAAACAAAGAATAATTATATATATAACTTCTTTCGTTCGTAAAAAAATATATATATACAGTATATATATATATATATATATATTTATATATATATATATATATATATATATATATTTATAATGTAGAACTTTAAGGTAAGGTAGAACTTTATTGGTTATTTTTTCCAATAGCCACAGTATTATAATAATAATAATATAATAATAATAGCCAATACTTTATATATATACTTTTTACGAACCGCGGTTTTCTTTTTAGAAAAAATCATAAATATAATCTTGTCACAATTTATGTCGTAAAAAGCATTATCATTCCACGCCGCTAGGTGTCGCACAACTTTGTGGTTGTTGTTGTTTTTTAACGTTCACTTCCCCCGGATGTGACCTCACTCCTGGACGAAACACACGTGAAAGCTTGTCAATACAGAACCACGACTTCAAAATGGATTTTACTGAAGTAGCGGTGACTTGCGACGACACCGAGGAGGTGGAGGTGAAGACGAAGAAGAAGAAGGAAAAGAAAGAAAAGAAAGGCAAGATGAAGAGCGCTAAGAAAGAAGAGGTGGAGGTGGTGGAGGTGAAGCAGGAGGTGAAGCAGGAGGAGACGCTCTTCCCGCCAGCCTTCAACATGTCTGAGATCAAGAACAAGCAGAGACGACACGCCATGTTCATGAAGTTCAAGCTGGAGAAACGGAAAGTGAGTCTGACTCTCAAAGAAGCGCATTTTCAAAACTGTGCCGTCGGTATCCAGACGGTGGCGCTGTCTTGTTAAAAAAAATGATAATGTTTCATTAATTCATCTCGTATGGATTAACTGTCCTAACTTTTCATAACAAATACGTTTCTCGATCAATAATATTGATGGGTGATGATTGTTTTCTAGGAAAAGCTGCAGATGAGGAAGAAGAAGAAAAAAGAAAGGAAGGCTTTAGGAGACAAGGTAAGTGTTTTGTTGAATTCAGATAAAAAAACATGTTTTATGTAACTTTCTAACTGGTGATTCTAGGCTCCGCCGAAAGAAGTTCCAAAGACCATAGAGAACCAGAGAGTCTACGACGAGACCATGGTGGACCCAGAAGACGAGGAGGTGATGATGGATCTGCTCGTGTGTCGTGGAACGATCCATCTGACGACCTTCTCCTCTTCTTCTTCTTCTTCTTCAGGTGGCTTTTGATGAGGCGACCGACGAGTTCTCGGCATACTTCAATGGAATAATAAACCCCAAAGTTCTCATCACCACCTCAGACAGACCCAAAGGGGTGAGGAGACTTTATTTTTACTCTTACGACAAAATATAAACACTATGTATGTACAAAGTTAAGAGTGACAAAAATGATGACGAGAAGTTCTCTCTCATATTCACACTTTTGTGTTGGATACAAGTAATTGAGACAAACACCCAGAGAAGAAAATACTTAAACACAATTAACATTTGTACTTAAAAATAATATTGTAAAAAGCACACTTTAATAAAATAGTAATCAAATCAAGAAGCCCTCAAGCAAAAATAATACTTTTTCTCTTCTTTTCTTTTTTTGGTACATTTTTCAATAGAATTTAATAATTAAAAATTCCAACAAAAAAAGTAAAACAGTTCCAAGGTATTTGTTAATTACCTTTTAATTGACTCTTGTATCTCTAATATTTTTTCTGTAATTGGTTACACTTTTACTCCATAACTATTATTTATTTTTATTTTACTTTTTTCCAATTTAATATGCAAGTAAATATTTTTTTGTAATAACTTACACTATTACTCCATAATTATTATATATATTTTTTTACTTTTTTCAAATTTAATAAGTAAGTTAAAACTGCAATTGAATAGAAGTATTTTAGTAAATGAAAGTCGTCAAATACTTGACACAAATGCAATTAAAAAAAAATTAAATGACTTGAAACTAGTGCTGGATATTGATGGAAGATTTTTAATATTTATTTAATCAGGTTAATGCTGACAAAAAGAAAGTTACATTACCATAGAATAAATATTTAATTGTTTAGCAAATTGTCAGTACATTTGCAATCCAAGCTTACAGGGGAAAATAAGTTGCTAGTACAAAAAAAACATGAAAACAAGTGACAAAATAGACACAAGTAAACATTACGTAAATCTATCCTATCGCCAACATCACTTTCAAGTAAAACTGCAATTAAGTATTTTGGTAACTTGTTAATTGGTGAATACTTGATGATACAAAGTACTTGAGTAATCAAGTAAAATGAGTACAAGTATTTGATTAATATTATTGGATAGATAGATGGATGTAAGGTCCATAATACTTCTAAGAATTCTTTAGTGAAAATATATGAAACATTATAAAAATACGTTGTTAAGGTGGTTTATGTGTGTAAGTGATGTTTGTTGTTCCTGCAGAGAACCGTCAAGCTCTGCCAGCAGATGGCCACCGTCATCCCCAACGCATACGTGTACTACAGACGAGGTCTGGCTCTGAAGAAGGTCGTCCCACAGTGCGTCTCCCGGGACTTCACGTACCTCATAGTCGTGAACGAGGACCGGCGACACCCCAGTATCCTTCAAAACAACTTCCAGGAAATCAAGAACATTTTTTTGCGTTTTAATCTTCACGCCGTGTTGGAGAATGTTCACAACTTTATTCATCTAGATTCCTTCACCGTGTCTAAGACGGTATGGTCGTGTGTCATCTTCCTAACGGACCGACCGCTCACTTCAAACTCAGCAGCGTTCGATTACGCAAAGAGATGAAGGTTTGTTTTCTTTTTTTCACCGCTTCATCCTTCAAAGTTGTCGAGAGTCGTCTTCATTAAACCCCCCCGTCCCTCCGCAGAGACGAGGCAAAGAGCCGACCCCGCACTACCCCGAGGTCATCCTCAACCACTTCAGCACGCGTCTGGGTCACAACATCGGGCGACTGCTCGCCGCCCTCTTCCCGCAGGACCCTCAGTTCGTGGGTCGACAGGTCGCGACCTTCCACAACCAGAGAGACTTCATCTTCTTCAGGTTCCACAGGTACAAGTTACACTCATGCTATTCCCTCATCGTCGTCTTATGACTACATTTCAAAACTTTTCTTTCTATTCCAAAGGTATATTTTTAAGAACGAGAAGAAGGTTGGAATCCAGGAGCTCGGCCCTCGCTTCACGATGAAGCTGCGTTCGCTGCAGAAAGGAACGTTTGACTCCAAGTACGGAGAGTACGAGTGGGTGTTGAAGGTGAGTCGACCAACGCATCTCAGTAGTGATGCTCTTATGAAGCTTCATGAAACAGTGTCATTATTTTCAGAGTCCACTAGATGGCGGTCTCTGCACTATTTTCCTATGTTTTGAACAACTGTTCTAATGAAATATCATTTTAAAACTGATGGCGCCACCTACTGACCTCTAAACAACATGACACTGTTCCATGAAGCTTCATCAGACATCACTACTTCTCGTGTCCCTCGATCGTCTACTGGCTAAATTAAACTCCATTTTGTGTCTCACTCTCAGCGCCACGAGATGGACGCCTGCAGACGCAAGTTCCAGCTGTGATCGTGGATCTTCTCAACAGTGTGTGGATGTTTTTTTTTTAGAAAATGAACTCTTTATTCTTGTTCTTTTGAACGAACCGTCACTGAAGACAACTCTTGGTGTCACTTATTAAACATCAAAGTATGTGACCAGTCTCTGTCGCCTCCGGTTTGTGTCGCAGATCATTTGTACAAGAGACAAAAGTTAATTTTTATTATAAAAAAACAAACAAACGTTTCAAAAAGGCATTGGTGTGTTAGAAGTCAGCTAAGAATTGTTAATTTGTTTCTTTTCTTTTGCATAACTTGAAATGGTGGGGGGGGTTCATGACTCCGTCGTGAGGCGTTCAGGTCCATGTCTGTCGTTATTCTTGGGTCCACGTGAAACATCTGTGAAGAGATTCATGACTTAAAGCGACTCAAAGGAACCTTCAGTTATTATTGCAATAACTATTATATCCAAAAGATGGCGCCAAAGCTCGCCTTTAAAATCGACGTTTTAATTTCAGAAACAAACTTTTATTGTCGGTGATGTAAACAGATCATGACACAAAATAAGAAAAAGAAAATCAGAACCAATGTGGTGCTTATTTAGGTTAGGAATTACCATTTTCTTACCAATAAACAACTTCATTGTTTTACTACAGTTTGGACTAAGTATTATGAAATACTATTATTTTTATGTACTGTTTTAATGCAAAAACATGAATATACAATTTCATTGTTTTACTACAGTTTTGTCAAAGTAAGTTAAGGTAAATCAACTGATTAGTTTTAAACATTACTACGAAATACTATTTTTTCTGTATTGTTTTAATGCAAAAAAAAAAAAGAATACCAAACGCTCAAAAGGTATCCATTTACAATCTGTAACTAAATGCAAAAATAGTCTGTGATCGTGTCAGTTGTAAGAAAAATAAACTTAAAAAAACATTTTTTCGTTTGTAAATACATGCCAAAATGTAGTTCCATACACTCAGTGTCTTTTTTTGTTATTTTAACAAACATCTACTTGATCTTTCGAGTCTAAAATAATAGATAAAAATCGATTTTGTGGAAAGACTACAGAGTCTAAGAGATACATATGTTTTAGTCGCATGTTATTTTAGCTGTTTACCCATTAAAAATGATCATTTAAAAATGTTTCAGACCAGAAAACACACACAAACAGCAACAATTAAAGTGTTTGTTTGCTTGTAAACATGTGTCAATCATTAATAGATCAGTGTAAAATGATACTAAGACTCCAGACTCACCAGCTATAGGAAGGAACAGACCTTCTGGGGTCTGAACGGGTTGTTGCTGGAAGACATCCCGGTCAGAAGAGGGTCGTGTTGGGCGTTTTGAAGGCAGAACTGCTGCAGGTCCGCGGCGGCTTGAGACACCTGGAGGGACACCAGGAGGGACACCAGGATCCAGATCAACACCAGGATCCACTTCAACACCCGGTGACACAGAAACGCCCCAAGAAAAAATGAAGTTATTTCTGTACCTTCACTCTGTTGATTCCCGCCTCGAGTCGCAGTTGTTTGACGGCCTTTTTCATCGCGATGATGTTCGACGATCCAGACATTTTTATGTTTTTTTTTTCTGTTGCTTTAATGTCAACTTTTGAACTTTCGGCGGATACTTGTTGATGTAGCGAGGAGGCTAACGGCTACTAACTACTTCCGCCGCCGCTTCCGGTTTACGAGGCGCGTCTCCTGGATTTCTTTTGGAAAATAATAAAATGTCATCGAATTTTTTTTTTTTAGTTTGGGTGATGTTTTCTGGATAATAGCAAAGAAAAACCCCCAGTATTCGATCATTTTTAATTGTTTTTAAATTTTAACATCCGGGGTTTACGACTGTTCTCTACAACTATGAGTCGTTATCAATAATTAAGTTTTTTTTTAACAGATTTTTATTTATGACCTCTTTATGTCGTTAAACTCAGATTTCAGTTTTTAGCTTGTATCGATTTGTTAAAAAGACAAATGTATCCATATAATAAAAACTCAACCTGAGTGAAATATTAATAACAAAAAAAGGAATCAATTAAAAAAAATGTATTTTATTACCTTTGACCTTCAGGTACATTCATCTACTCACACCTAGAAACTTCATTCAACTTTAAAAACACTTGTGTCTACTGCTTCTACTACTTCTACTAATTCTTCAACTACTTCTACTTCTACTACTTTACTACTAATTCAACTACTTCTTCTACTCCCACTACTACTTCTACTTTACTAATACTTCTATTATTATTGTTTTTGTTGTTGTTGTTTTTACTTTTTTTCGAATTAAATAGTAAGGTAAAACCCGAAATTAAATGGAAATACTTTAGTAAATTAAAGTCGTCGCTTATTTTACATGCAAAAAAAAATGACTTTCACTTCGATACCTCTCTTGAAAGATATTTTTCTAAACTAATTCTATCAAATCAATCTATCAATACTAACAAAAAGTACATGACGTTGCTCATAGTAAGTAAGTTAGTAATTTATTTATATTTATAGGGCGTTTTTCCAGACCAGGGTCACAAAGCCTTTAAACAATCAAAACAATACCCAATAAAATATATACTTTAAAAGATTAGGACACATAAGACAAACACACTTTACATTTCAGTACACATTTTTTTTAAAAGGGTGGCTAAAAGACATCCCGGTCCGATCATGCAACAACAAGCCAACTCAATAGTTTCTGTGTCAGTGAGTCTCTTGTTGCTCAATGGTCTTGGTCCCCACCAGAGCAACCGAGCTGGCACCCTCATAAAAGCCAGCCTTCTCTGTCCGTCTGTGGTTACACGGCAGGCAAACAAAAAGAGGGATCGTTGTAAAAGTGTAAAACTTACTGGAATCCCGCTCGTCCTCCCCCTCAGTGTCTCTGCACCGGTGCTATGGAACTGTCCTGCGAGTCCCTGAGCTTCCCCGAGGAGAGGAGACCAAACAGCTGTAAGGTATGTAACTAGATTTTACATTTTAAAATCACATTTTTCCCTTTGAATTTGTCGATCAGTTCGTAGAGCTGCACGTGCTGTACGTGCCGGAGGATCAGTGGAACATGAAGCTGAATAAAGTTCCATCCGAAGCCATAGACAGCTTCGTATCAACCGGGTTCATCAGGTGACGCATGTTTTCTAAGGCCTGTCGTTTCAAATCAACTCTTCTTCAAAATGATCTTCTGTCGTTGCTAGAGTTCATCCCGACGTCACCCTGAAGTCCCTGAGGAGCGATCTGGCTCTTCTTCTCGGAGCCGAGAGGAACATCGACAAGTTCTCCTTCTTGAAGTGTTTGGGCCGCAGTTTGGCTCTGGTAAGAGGAAGGTGTCTCCGCCTCAGGGGTCACCGGGGATCTGGACGGATCAAAACTAGGTGTTGTGTTGCAGGTGAAGACCAGCCAAGAGCGGGACCTGAAAGTCAAAACCTTCGCTCCTCCATATGTACGTTAAACATCTCATTTTGACATTTCTAAGTAGGTATGGGACACATTTACTAGTGATGGTCCGGTGAAGCTTCATGAAACAGTGTCATTATTTTCAGAGTCCACTAGATGGCGGTCTCTGCACTATTTTGCTTTGTTTTGAACAACTGTTCTAATGAAACATCATTTTTAAACTGGTGGCGCCACCTACTGACCTCTAAACAACATGTCACTGTTTCATGAAGCTTCATCAGACCATCACTAGGTATCATGATACAGTGGATTTTAAAGACCACTAGATGGCACACTACTATAATCTTTGGCTCTGATCTACTAGTTCAATGAAACCTGGCATCATTTTAAACGTGTACATACATTTGTATGTTAGTGATGGTCTGATGACGCTTCATGAAACCGTGCCATGTTGTTTAGAGGTCAGTAGGTGGCGCCATTTGTTTAAAAAAAATGTTTCATGGGAACAGTTGTTAAAAACAAAGGAAAATAGTGCAGAGACCGCCATCTAGTGGACTCTGAAAATAATGACACTGCTTTATGAAGCTTCATCAGACCATCACTACTATATTTACTAAGAGATAATTTAACAGTTAAATAAAATTACATTTCTGGTCATATTTGACTTTTCAATACTTTTCATCAAAGTATGAATTATTGGAATTTTAAGTGTATATCAACCACACAGCAAATTTAGTATCAATAAACAGTTTGGGACGGAATGATTTAGAGTTAAATGTTCCTCACGTTCAATGCAAATTTTAGTATATTTTATGATTTCTTATATACAGGGATTATGTTTAATCTTAAACAAAGAAATAATTGCAAAGAAAAGATTTTTCATTTTGTAAAATTTGTCATCAAATAAAACAAACAAAAATCTTTCATGTAACAATTTTAAAAGATGAATGTCACATGAAAGAATTGAAAGCCTTTAAAAAAAGAGAAAATATAAATACAAATGATCTTAATTGATACATTTCCATTTTTATATATGTTATATAAACTAAATTTTTATCATAAACATATTATGTATCTTTATTATATTAGTTCAATTTTTTATATTTTCAGTATAGTTTCAGTATATCCTAATGAAATAATAATAAACATAAATATTAATGCTTAAATCTAAATGATTCCACATGCACTTCCTTTTACAAACCATAATAGTGGTGATGTTCTGATGAAGCTTCATGAAACAGTGTCATTATTTTCCACTAGTGTGGCGGTCTCTGCACAATTTTCTGTTTTCTTGAACAACTGTTCTAATGAAACATCACATCATTTTTAAACCGATGGCGCCACCTACTGACCTCTAAACAACATGACACTGTTTCATGAAGCTTCAGACCATCAGTCCATAATGGTGACACTTGACGATGTTCTTTGTAATACTATAGTAATAATAATAAGTTATTTCTATTAAAGAGATGAATGTTTTTAATATTGTTTGTTTTTATTTTATCAAAGTGTTTGATCTAATCTATAATAACTGGATCTCCGGCCTGCAGGCTCCACAGCCAGAGCTGTACTTGCTGCCAAAGTTGGAGAACGAAAGCAGTTTTTGCTCCGAGTCTCTCAGCCCGGAGACCAGCAGCAGCTCTCCGGACCACCACTACTACCCACCCAAACCCTGGAACCTTCCAGCGGAACCTAAAGAGCGTCTGAAATTTCCCCGTTTACCTCAGTATTCCCAACACGCTGCTGCTTCTCCGAGCCTCGGAGAGGAGGAGGAGGAGGAGGAGGAGGGCGGTCAGAACTTCAGCTCCTCCGATTCGGATGATGGACACCAAGCCTCGGACAAGAAGGAGACTTGCTGCAGACGTCCACAGCAACACAACGCAGGTACAAACGTTCCACCACATCGGGTAGTGATGCTCTGATGAAGCTTCACGAAACAGTGTCATGTTGTCAAGAGGTCAGTAGGTGGCGCCATCAGTTTTAAAAATGATGTTTCATTAGAACAGTTGTTCAAAACAAAGGAAAATAGTGCAGAGACCGCCATCTAGTGGACTCTTAAATAATGACACTGCTTCATGAAGCTTCACCAGATCATCACTAGAATGATTTTGTTTTCAGCTCAGACCAAGATGTCCCTGGAGGAGGAAGGATGGAGCAGGAAGGAGACTCAACACCAGACGCGAGAGGAGAGAGGATCAGACGGCGAAGACAGGTACTGACCCAGATCCACGCCAAAACGTGTCTCCTGGACCTCTGACAGACTCTCCACACAGGCTGATGAAACCCCCAGAAGCATCGGGGTCCACCACCCGCGGCAAAGACACGAGAGCGGTAAAGTGTCTCGGAAGTTCTTTTCAGACCGTGGTCTATAAACTCCTCATTGTTTCTCCTCAAAGACCCAAAGTCCTGCTGTGTTGTCTCAGCCCGTCCTCTGCACATCTCCCGGGACCACGTCCCACGATCATAAACCCGGACCCCCCGTCTTCTTCAGCAGCAGTGAGTGATTGGATGGACGGGAACAGTGGGCGAGTAGTACAAGTGTGTTGTGCGACTTCGCAGGAGAGGAGCTGCTGGAGGAGGTGAGGCTGGTGAGGGAGGAGAGGAAGAAGCTGGAGTGGAAGAGGCAGGAGCTGCTGAGGAAGGGGAAGGACCTGCTGGCCCAGAACAGACACCGACGGAACCAAGGTGGGCCCCATGTTGTTCAGGGGGTTTGATCTTCGGCCTTGAGTAGGTTTAACTCGTGTTGTGTTATCCCTGGGTCAAGATGACCCAAAAAGACCTCAATACAGACAAGATAACACAAGGGATAAACAATTACATTTGTTTTCGGGCATGTCGGGTCACCTTGACCCATAGATAAAACAAGAAACCAGAAACACATTCCTTTTACCAACAGAAGTGCAGAAGTTAGCATTGATATCCAAGAAACATTTCTTCAATTCATGGATTATAAAAAGAAATAAAAAGTGTAAGTGTAGAATAAGTATTGGAAGTAGTAGAATTTGTAGAAGAAGTAGTAGTAGTAGTGGGATTAGAAGAAGTAGTAGTAGCAGAAGTACAAGTAGTAGTACAAGAAGTAGAATTAGTATCAGAAGTATCAGAAGTAGTAGAAGTAGAATACGTAGTAGAAGTAGAATAAGTAGTAGTTGTGGTAGTAGAAGAAGTAGTAGAATAATAAGTAGTAGAAGAAGAAGAATTAGTAGTAGATGTAGTAGTGGGGTCAGAATAAGTAGTAGAAGTAGAATATGTAGTAGTGGGAGTAGAAGGAGTAGAGGAAGTAGAAGTAGAAGTAGAAGTAGTAGTGGGAGTAGAAGAAGTAGTAGAATTAGTAGTAAAGTAGTATACTTAGTAGTAGATGTAGAAGTAGAAGTATAACAAGTAGTAGAATTAGTAGTAGAAGAATGAGTAGTAGACAGTGTTTTTAAAGTTAAATGAAGTTTCTAGGTGTGAGTAGATGAATGTACCTGAAGGTCAAAGGTAAAGTGAATGGGGTGAAAAAAGGGTATAAAAAGAGGAATAGAAGAAAGAGTTGAAGAGATAAAAAAAAAAAAAGCTAGAATATAGCCTGCATTTCAGGAACGAGCCTAATTGATAAAAATTTGGATGAATAAAATTGGATAAATTTTTTAGAAGGAAACGAGAAAGTTCAGGTCAGAAGAATTAAAATAAAAACATGTAAAGAGAAAAGCAGGATCTCAATGGTGTGAATACAATGACAAGAAAAGTTATCATTTGGTAGGAGTAAAATTTATTATGATTTTTTTTTTTTAAATGAACTGTATATATATTTTTACTATTATGTATATTTTATTTTTGTTATGGTTGTGTTTTCTTATTATTATTATAGTCCAAACATGATGCAGGTTTTCCTGATCTTTAAGTGAATCAATTTGTTCTTCACGTAATAATAATAGAGGTCGACGGTTAATAACAAAAAGTTTTAAATAACGTTTCCTTCCTCTTGTGAAAACACCTGCAGCGCGCGACAGCTGGAAGAAGAAGTATTTCGAAACTAAAAAAGCCACAGCACCTCTGGAGGAGACGCTGAGGAATCTCCGGCAAGAGTTGGAAACTTTCTACAACCAACTGCTGCACCAGCTGCAGGCCAGAGACCACAGGAGCAAACCCAGGAAGAGCCGCTCGTCTGACAAGGTCTGAAGCCTCAGTGTCTGTCATAGTGTGAAGACTATCTTTACTTCTTCTCACCTAAACTTTGTGCCGCGTCTCCTCCTACAAATTTTGTCAAATTTGAACCAAACGTTTATCAATTAAACTCGTTCCCGAAATGTTGGCTATATTCTAGCTTTCTTTTATCTCTTCTACTCTTTCTTCTATTCCTCTTTTTCTTCCCTTTTTTTCCCCATTCACTTGAATGAGAAACGTCTTCAACTCATGTTTCAACTTTGACCTTCAGGTACATTAATCTACTCACACCTAGAAACTTTATTCTACTTTAAAATCACTTGTGGCTACTGCTACTACTTCTAATACTTCTGCTAATTATACTTCTAATCATACTTGTACTTTTACTACTAATCCTACAACTGATTTTACTAATTGTACTTCTATTACTACGTATACTACTACTTCTACTACTTATTGTACTTATACTACTAATTCCGCTTCTTTTTCTACTCCCACTACTAATACTTATACTGCTGCATCTGCTATTTCTACTACTTATTGTACTTCTACTACTACTTCTACTACTAATTCTGCTACTTTTTCTACTCCCGCTACTACTACTTATTCTACTACTAATTCTACTTCTACTCCTTCTACTAATTCTACATCTACTACACATTTTACGACTACTTCCACTACTACTACTCATTTTTCTTCTCCCACTACTTCTACTTATACTACTAATTCATATACTAATTATTTTATTTCTACTACTTCTACCACTACTTCTTCCATTTTTTTTCTCCCACTAGTTCTACTTTTACTACTAATTCATATACTACTTATTCTACCTCTGCTACCTCTACTACTACTGCTACTTCTACTCATTTTTATACTCCCACTACAACTACTAATTCTACTACTTCTACCTCAACTACAAATACTATTATTTTCTTTGCCTTCCTTTCCTTCTTTTCTCTTCGTCTCAACCTTTTTCACTTCATTTCAATGTTTTCCCGTCAGTCTTTCTTCTGTTTCCACACATTTTTACTTTGAATACTAATAAAATACTTTCAAGTATTTCAGTTTAAAGATTCAGCAGAAACAGCGTTATCGCTGCATTTTCTTCTGCAAATCTTCTCGTCCAAACATGGCGTTCGTTTCAGAACGAGCTCATCATCCAGATCCTGACGGAGAGCCACGAGATCGACGAGCTGAAGAGGAAGGTGGAGGACGGCAAGATGAAGCTGGTGACGGAGATGAAGGTATTTGAGCGACGCCGACACCTCCAGACGATCAATACTCACCCGTGGGTTTTTTTCTGTGGCAGCTGAGGAAGCAGGCGGCCACAGAGCTGAGGGCGCTGAAGGCCGAGCTGGCCCAGAAGAAGAGTCAGTCTTCTCATCCGGGAAACACCTCAACGGTCCAAAGCAGCTCCGGCCAAAAGAAACATCAGATGAACAGTTAAGAAAAGATGAAACTAGAGAAATAGTAGATTTTTTTATTCATGTAAAATAAGCTCAGTGCATGACAGAAGGAGAAACATCTCAGTCCACCAGTGGAATGTCAACAAAGAGGTTTTGCGTGTCGACCGACAAAACAACTTGTGGAGGGAAGTCTAGCATCCCAGGAGAGCCTTCCACATCATGGCCGTCTGTTGCCTGGCGACCGGGTCGTCGCTGTAGTCCAGGATGTTCCCGTTCCACATGCCGATGCCTCTCAGACCTCTGGATTTCACCAGGTCCGCCTTCAGACAAAGACTCTCCGGGTCGTCGTACCAAACCTGGTGGATTTGTCCTTTTAAATCCTGAGATGAAATGGTGTCAATTGAAATAAATTCATGGTGTGAATTCAAAGCCAGTGTGTGTTGCTGCTCACTTTGTAATTGAAGTAGGGCGCCTTCTGGGTGTCATCCCACAGTCGGCCAGAGAGGGAGCTGTTGACCTGCTGCATGATCCAGCTGTAGGCTTTCTGCTTCCCCGCCGCGTCACTGCAGGAGGCGCCACGGAACGGGACTTTGGGAATAGTGCAGACCCCCTCCTGAGAGAGACGATCATCATGTTGTGCCACAAAAAAAAATTGGAATACGTCTCCTGACAGATCAATAAAGTTCTACCTAACCTAACCTAAAATAAAGGATTTCGGGAAAGAATAAAATAATAAAATGAATGCAAAACTATAATCAATGAGATTGTGTACAAATTGTTGACAGTATTTTCACAGAACAACCTTCAGAAATAAACAGTAAAGTGACCAAAATAAACTATTTAAACTTGTGAAAAACACATCTCACCAAAAACACTGCGGGAGTCCTGAACTGATTCCATACCGAGTTTGTGTTTGACTTATTTATTGTATTATTCTGGAATTCCTGTTGTGTTATCAGTTTTATCTTGCCCTTTAAAGTATATACTTTATTGAGTATTGTTTTGATTGTTTAAGCGCTTTGTGACCCTGGTCTGGAAAAGCGCTATACAAATTAAAATTACTTACTTACTTACTTATTTCTGCTGGTTTATTTATTGGGATTTTGAGAAAACCTTAAGAGTCTCGAGTCACATCCTAATGCTAATTAGATTTTTATTTAAAAAAAACAAACATTAACATTAAAGTAAGAGTTCACCCACAACCTTGGAAAAATATAAGAAAGTATATATTTTATTAATACAAATAAGTTCAACTAATGTGTTGATTTAAGTGTGTCTTAAATAGATGTTGGACTCTATTGTATCATCAGTGTCTGTTTGTACAAAACTCTCATTTCATTGAAATATTGACATTAAGAAACTATCTTAAGCCCCGCCCACTGAAAACACTTTGTTTTTCTGGAGATTAAATCTTGTTCACCATAACCACGGCCACTCTGCTGTGATTGGTCAACTATAAAGTTTTGTCATCAATCTCAGGAGTCTCCAACCTCCAAGGGACTTGTTGTATATACAAAGCGGGGGGTGTGATTACAGCTGGCTGGAGGAGGAGCGAAGCCATTATTACGTCGTAATGGACTCTCGTAACCTCTCGTTCGCCGAAATTTCAGACAAACTTTCTTAAGTAATAAGTTGAAAACATGGTCAGTTGAGAGACTTACTGCATCTTGGAGAAAAAAGACTTCAACATTTGCAACATGAGAGTCAGGAGTTGACCTTTAAGCTAAAGACGCTACTGAGATCTCACCTGTGAGAAGTTGATACAGGGGTAATCATAGCCGTACCAGGGAACACCCACCAGCAGCTTCTTGGGATCGATGCTCAGGTTCAAATACAGGTCGTAAGCTTTAAAGAGAATAAAAAAAAACATATCATCCGAGTCAACGACAATGAGCCGATCACACGACTGGACCACAAACCTTCAGTCGTTTGAGCTATCGGTGCGTTTGCCTTCGCGATACAGTCGCCGGCGATCTGGCTCTGCTCGTCGTAGGACATGACGAACAGCAGATCACACGACCGTGCAATAGACACGTAGTCGTAGCAGCGCTTGTCTATGCATTCGGGCGACCAGGCTACGTCGAACGACACCTAGTGAAGAGCAACGGGTCAATGTTTTTTCTTCTCTGAAGACGTGTTCTCAAAGATGAACCTGTGAGCCTGGGATCTCTCTGTGGAACATCTCCGTGGTCTCCTTCACCAGGCTGGTTAAAGCGAAATACTCAGGCGAGTTCAAATCCACCGCCTGCTCGATATCGATGTTGATACCGTCCATGAACTGAGTCTTGGCCAAGCGGACCTTCTCGGTGATCCAGGCGGTTCTGTCGCTTCGGTCAACGATGAGTGGCAGGTGAACGTCACCTTTAGGAAAGAGACGGAGATGTAGTAACACAACACTAGAAACCAACCACAGAAAACAAAATCTCTTTTATCAAACTTGTTATATTCTATTACACTTTTACACATCATTGTTCATTATAATAAAGCTGTTATAAAGTTTGATATAAATCAAAATGTGAATCAAGATTCTTACCTTTCAGGACGACTCGCGCGCCTTTGGAATGCGCGTGACACATGAGTTCTGCGTCATATTTCCCGAACATGGCCACCGTGGTCACCAGGTCCCAGTTGTACGACTTCCATGTCTTTTTTCCGACGTCGAACACAAACACCTGAACGCAGCACACATTCACATGTCAGTCAAATTGAATTGTTAATGTCTTTAGAAAAAAGTAACAAAAAAAAGTAAGCAATTTTTTATTTGTATAGCGCTTTTCCAGACCAGGGTCACAAAGCGCTTAAACAATCAAAACAATATTCAATAAAGTATATACTTTTAAGGGTGAACTCAAAATAATGATTCTAAATTTATTAAAATATTTTAATGCCTATTGAATCAAAAGTGGCTTGAAAAAAAAAAAAGTCAAGAGACATTGAGGAAGTTGACTTGAAAAAACAGAACAAAGCAATAACGAAAAAAACAGACACACATACCACAGTTCAGTCAAACTTACTGAACTAAGGTACGCACTTTCGAATGTATAAATGTTTTACTTTTATTTTAAAATAAATCGAAAATCAAAGCAAAACCCACTTGCTTTTTGCATATTAAAAGTTATTCAAACCACTGTCTTCTTGTATCAATGTATCCTTAATTAAAGTGTTTTTTAATAGACGATCATGTGAGAATAAAGTGAGAATAAAGTGAGAAACAAAAACAAACGCTGACGTCATTACCTCGAAGTCTCGCTCCTCTCGAATCTGTTCGCACATTTGTGTGGTTTCACAAGGACAGTCCGACGCCACAACGACTACTATCCACGACAAAATCACAAGAAACGGTGACATTTTTAGCCAAAAACTTTGTCTTATTCTTGCGGTGAATAATCTGCGCAGACGTTCCATGTACTCGAGTTTAAGACGGTGTCCTCCGAGGGTCAAACATAATCGAAACAAACATGAAAACGTTATAATATGCGTTTGACAATTATTTTCTCTTTTTTTTATTTTTATTATCAAATCGATGTTTTATTTTACTAACTTTATTTCGATTATTGATTAATAATACATCTAATTATTCACAAATAAACGATATCCACTAAAGGATTTGTTTAAACACACACAGGTTTTTCTCTTTTAACTTTGTTTCACTCCTGTACACATTAAGACAACGAACAAAAACATTTTGTATATTGTAAAAAATATTCAGTAAATATAGTTGATAGTATACTTACTTTTTACGATGAACTAGTTTTAATTATTCTTATTATTCTTATTATGATCCGAATTATTTTGTAGTATATGTAGTAAAAGGACTTTAAAAACCCTCAAAAAAATCATAAAACAATCCAAATCTCAAAGAACACTAGTTGGGTTGTTGTTGTTTAAATTGAATTATTAAAGTAAAGATCATCAGAATGCAACATTGAAGTAATTAATTGAAAATCAAGGTATTCAACAGTATTTTTTCTACAAAGTCTATAGTACACAAAAGCACTACCGAATTTCCCCTCGCGGGACAAATAAGGGATTCTAAAAAATAAAATAAAAAACCCCAAAAAAACAAACGAATGTAGCTAAATATATTGTATTTTATTATATATCATAAAGGGGTAAAAGAGGGTTGATGTATAACAGGAATTCAAAATTAAAAGTTACTCACTGTAACGGTTTAGATTTAAAAATAATTTCTAAATATAATATAATTGAGTTACTAGATTAAATTCCTATTAACCCTTATAAGGAGAAATGAAGGGCAACGGGAGGGTTTATATTATTTTATAAACTTCAATTAAATTCTATGACATGACTTTCTTTCTGATAAATAATAAATCTAATTATTAACAAAACTGTATCCACTAATCCATTTTATAAAACACGCCAAACAAAAAGATTTTGGTTTTTATACAGATATTCAGTAAATATTGATGATAAGGGATTTACTTTAATTGCCAAACTAATCTCTGAACAGGTTATCAGTATCCAACTGTAAACACATTGTGCAATGTCCTAGAAAGAAAAAAGTTTGGGGCAGAGCAAAGTGACATAGTAATTCAAACAGTGGAACTTGTTTGTGGATTTCCTCAAGGCTGTTGAAGTGAACCACAATCACAGTTTGACTGAACAGGTGCCAAACCTGACACTCCACCAGCACAATTGGTACAATATTTAATTCACACATTTAAACGTATTTTGTGTCTTTATTTAAAATATTGGTTATTAATAACAAAGAAATACGGATAGTTGCATAAAAATTAAAGTAAACATTGAGCTTACCGTTGTTGAGCCACGGTTGGAAAACCGTATCAAACCTATCTTTCTGTGAAGGTTCTCAGTTAAATCAGATGTTTTTAGTTGTTTTTTTGTATCATATCCTTGAGACCACACTTATCAAACTCATTGTTCGCGGGCCAAATCAATAATTTTATGTGGCCAAGCAGATGGTTTGCCCAAAATCAAAGTAGATTAATGTTCATGTTAATATAGTTTCCTACTATATAAATATTCCATTTGAGTTTGACACAAGAGACGGGGATACAGACAGAATCAATCAGGTTCTCATATGTAAATATGCATTTTGTTTAGTCCACAGCTTGGACTTGTTTAGGATTTTGGCCCCTTGTACGAATAAGTTTGACACCCAATGTTTCAACAGAATGACACGTGACAATGCATCTAAAATCTAAAGCCATCTTGGCATCTTATTTGATTTCTCACTTTAACTTCTGTAAATAAATATATATAAAAAATATATACAATATATACCAAAAATAATACAATTGATTATAAATTGTATCAATTAATTTCACAATATTTGTTTATAACTAAGAAAGAAATAGAAGCCATTTGTATTCCCTTTTTTTTTCTTTTCCACAGCGGTCAGTAAAATCAATAATTGTGAGGAGATTTTGTTAATCATTCTCAAAGTTGAACAGATCCACCTTTATAAGGACTCTTGACAGCGACGGTGGACGATCACAGCGGCCAGCCATGAGACTGTTTGTCCTTGCTCTCCTTGTGGCCCTAGTGGGTGAGTGGAAATAAAATGATTCAATTTGAGACTTTGTTTCAAAAACTCATTTTCATTTCGTTTTGACTTTTCAGCTGGGTACCAGGTCCATTTTGGTGAGTGTCAATCGTGAACGTGAAGGGTGATTTTTTTGTTTGGCTTGATTAACACCAGACTGTGCGTTTGCAGCGCCGGAGTTTGCTCCTGGGGACACTTACATCTACAAGTATGAGGCGCTACTGATGGGTGGCCTGCCGGAGGAGGGTCTTGCCAGGGCTGGGGTGAAAATCAAGAGCAAAGTCTTCATCATGGCTGAGTCTCCTGAGGTCTTCATCCTGCGGGTAATGAGAAAATACATTATATTCATAAGTTACCTGCTAAAAATACCAAGTATAAAAAACAAGGGTGAAAACCAAGTAACCCAAAACACTAAGAGAGATGGGAAGTAAAAAAAAAAGAGCACAGGCAGAATCCAAGTAGTAGAGTTCTGCAATAATTGTCCTGTTAGGCAGGCCTTACATTTATCCAAAAAGGACTGAAATTGTGGAAATCATACTTATTTAATATGAATTCAATATATGTATTAATTTCATTGAAATTGCACCAAACCAAATTTCCCAAATGTTCCTTACTTTTTCCATTGACCTGATCTAGTTCAGTCAGTAGGTCAGTACTAGGTCTATATGTCATTTATTAGGCTAGTTTGTCAAGCAGTTTAGTAGTCTTTAATCCATTAAGAGCAGCTCGAAACACACAGTTAGACAGACGCCACATAACGTAAACAGATCCTAGATAAATACACAAGGTTTTCATGATTTTGTTTTTGTAGATTACGGAGCCTGAGATCTTTGAGTACAGTGGTATCTGGCCCAAAGATTCCTTCACCCCCGCCACCAAACTCACCACGGCCCTGGCTGCTCAGCTCTCGACACCGATCAAGTTCGAGTACGCCAACGGTGTCGTCGGAAAGGTCTTCGCACCCACCAGCGTCACCGCCACCGCCCTCAACATCTACAGGGGAATCCTCAACATCCTGCAGTTGAACATCAAGAAGACCCAGAACATCTACGAACTTCAGGAGGTACCGTGAACTCATTTTTACACCGGATAGACCTCAGAAATAATCCATTTTGATCTCAGCCTGGAGCACAGGGAGTGTGTAAGACACAGTACACAATCCACGAGGATGTCAAAGAAGAGCGCATCTTTTTGACCAAAACCAAGGACTTGAACGAGTGTCAGGAGAGGATCGTGAAAGACATCGGCCTGGCCTACATGCACAAATGCGTCGAGTGCGAGGGTGTAAGTTGTTTGTCGCAGAGTCTGTTAAGCCATAATAATGATAAAATAAAATGCTCTTCCTGCAGAAAGAGCAGGCTATGAAGGGAACTGCTGCCTACAACTACGTCATGAAGCCCAAAGAAACAGGATCTCTGATCTTGGAAGCAACTGCCACTGAACTCATCCAGTTCTCTCCTTTCAACATCATGAACGGTGCTGCTCAAATGGAGGCCAAGTATGTGGTTTAAACCGATCTTCTCAGAAGTATATTGCATGGGAAGAAAACAATGTCATGCCAATGATCTTCTGCAGGCAGGTCTTGAAATTCATTGAGATTGCAAAGACTCCATTGGAGCCATTGAAAGCCGACTATTTCCCACGTGGATCCCTGCAGTACGAGTTTGCCACTGAACTCTTCCAGACCCCGATCCAGCTTCTTAAAATTACCAATGTGGAAGCTCAGGTGTGTAGTTTGACACTCAATCGCGCACAATACCTGACTGACACTTTCTAACAATGGCCTTTTGTATTTGGCAGATTACTGAGGTTCTCAACCACCTGGTGACCTTTAATGCAGCTAAGGTCCACGAAGACGCACCTCTGAAGTTCATCGAACTGGTCCAGCTACTGCGCGTTTCAAGATTTGAGACCATCGAGGCCCTCTGGAGTCAATACAAAACTCAACTTAACTTCAGGTCCATAAGCGATTTTTAACAACTTCTAAATTCACACTCACATCCGATCTCACCTGCAGGCACTGGATTCTCAGCGCCATCCCGGCTATTGGTACCCATGAGGCGCTGAGGTTCGTCAAAGAGAAGTTCCTGGCGGGTGATTTGTCTCTGGCTGAAACCGCTCAGGCTATGATCGCGTGTGTTCACACTGTGACCGCTGACCTGGAGGCCATCAAGCTTGTTGAGGTGAGAAGAATAAAAACGCAATGAAATGTAAAACAAAACAATTTATTGATCTCACTTTGCAACAGGGTTTGGCCATGAGCCATAGAGTTAAAGAAAACCCAATCCTGTTAGAAGTTGCTATGCTGGGCTACGGAACTCTTGTCTCCAAGTACTGCGTCGCACACCCAGAGTGTCCTGCCGACCTTGTGAAGGTATGTGTTGAATGCACTTTCTGTCTTTTGCTAAGAGAAGAGTGAAGATAGAAGTTAACCGTTTTCTTTGCAGCCTGTTCACGATATTGTTGCTGAAGCTGTTGGCCATGGCCATTTCGAAGAGCTCGTTCTAGCTCTTAAAGTCTTGGGTAATGCAGGACATCCTGCAAGTATTAAGCCAATTATGAAGCTCCTGCCCGGTTTTGGAAGCGCAGCAGCTTCTCTCCCACTGAGAGTTCAGGTTGATGCAGTTCTTGCCTTGAGGAACATCGCAAAGAAAGAGCCAAATATGGTAACAATCTTTAACACTGAGCATTACCTGTATTACTGACACACAACGACTACTTTTCTTTTTAATGCCCTAGGTCCAGGAATTGGCTGTTCAGCTCTTCATGGAAAAGTCTTTGGAGCCTGAGCTTCGTATAGTTTCAGCTTTGGTGTTGTTTGAGACCAAACTCCCAATGGGACTGGTGACCACTCTTGCCAACATGCTTTTGAAGGAAACCAACCTTCAAGTTGCAAGCTTTGTCTACTCTTACATGAAGGCCATGACCAGAAACACTGCACCTGACTACGAATCTGTGTAAGGACCAATTTTCTTCGTAGGGAAGAGTTTGAGAATATTTTATCCAGACATTTATTATGACCCATGGGGGGAGAAAATCATGCACATATTCTATGTATACTCTCCATGATATCCATTTTACTTTAAATGACTGAATGGAAAAACTTTGAGTACCGAGGGAGAAAAAAGGGAAAAATTGTTTAGAACATTAGTATTGTACTCCAGGGATAATGCAAGCACTATGCTATGAAACATACCTAAAACAAACATAGTAATAGCCTTGGCAATAAAAACATCGGTGTTTACACTGCAGCGTATATAAATATATATTTCTTGAGACGGAAAATCTGGAACAAAGATAAAGTAAAAAAACAAGCAAGATAAACGGGTTTTTTTACTTGGGCTTCTGCCTTAACAATCATTCATTTTATACATTATTTATCTTATAAAATCATGACTCGTATGATCTTATAAGATAAATATTTCATCATACCCATGAAAATTTGATGAATATGTAATATGTATTTTACCACCTTGTTTCTTCTCAGTGCCACTGCCTGCAACGTAGCCGTGAGGATCCTTAGCCCCAAGTTTGATAGACTGAGCTACCGCTTCAGTAGAGCACTTTACCTTGATGCCTACCTAAGTAAGAAAGATAAAAAGCTGGTCACAAATGTTTTATTTTGCGGTTAAAATCACCCTTAATTTGTTTTATACTTTCCGCAGATCCCTGGATGGTCGGTGCTGCCGCCAGTGCCTTCTATGTGAATGATGCTGCTACTGTGATGCCAAAAGCCGTCATTGCCAAAGCACGCACTTACCTGGCAGGAGCATATGCTGATGTTCTGGAGGTTTGATACATTCAATATTTGACAAAGTAGAACAGGTGATGGATGAAAACATATTTTGATATGTTCTTCTCTCAGCTCGGAGTCAGAACTGAGGGAGTGCAGGAGGCGTTGATGAAGATCAACGAAGCTCCTGAAAGTACCGAAAGGATTGCTAAAATGAAACGAGTCTTGAAGGCTGTAAGTTTTTCAAGATGTAAACAACAAATTATGTCATTCATACAAATCGCTTTTGTTTATTCCAGCTGTCCGAATGGCGTTCTTCTCCAACAAGGCTTCCACTGGCCTCATTTTATGTCAAGTTCTTTGGACAAGAAATTGCATTTGCCAACATTGACAAGGCTATTGTCGATCAGGTTATTGAGGTATGATGTGGAATTTTGAGGATAACAGTGTTTACTGTAGTGATGTGGTTGACATGTGTACAGTTGGCCACTGGACCAGCCATCCACACCTATGGAAGGAAGGCTTTGGACGCTCTGATTGCTGGCGTTAACACGCATTACGTGATGCCAATGCTTGTGGCTGAGGTTCGTCGTATTCTACCCACTTCGGTTGGTCTGCCCATGGAGCTCAGTTTCTACACCGCTGCTGTGGCATCTGCATCCATGGAACGTACGATGACTATTACCAGCAACAGATTAAATCTATGTCCGTATGTTTGTTTACATACACTTTTATTGTTATCTTACAGTGCACGCTGATGTTACACCACGTCTAGAAGAGAACTTCCAGTTGTCTCAGCTCCTTAAGTCTGACATTAGCCTTAAGGCTGCAGTTGCTCCAAGGTAAACGAATGGACCACGAGATAAGTCTGTGTTGAACAGATTTCAAGTGAATGCTTTATGTTTCTTTAGTGTTTCCATGCACACCTATGCAGTTATGGGGATCAACACCGCTTGGATCCAGGCTTCTCTGATGTCAAGAGCCAGAGTTTACTCAACCATTCCTGCAAAGTTCGAAGCTAAACTCGACATGATTAATGGCAACTTTAAGATGGATTTACTGCCCATTAAGGACATTGATAAGGTTGCAGGTGCACTGTAAGTATTTGATATTTCACCTCCTAATGACCAAGTTATATTCCTACATCTTTATTTTTTAAAACAGGGTGGAGACGTTTGCTATTGCAAGAAATGTTGAAGATCTTACCAATGCTAAAATAACACCAATGATCCCAAGTGAAGTAGCAAAACAGTTGTCTTCCAAAATCTCTAAAATGGCATCTCGTCTATCCAGTGGCATGGTGGGTTGTTTTTCTGTCAAAAAAATGATGTCTCATGCTGAAAACACTGACCATATGATGGGTTTATTCAGACATCCTCATCAGAAATGATCTCAGATGAAGTGCTGATTGAAGCTGCGGAAAACCAGAGACAACACAGGGCCATTGAAAAAAAGATGTGTTGGGCATTAGAAACTTTTGGATTAACAGCGTGTGCAGAGATTGAATCTCACAATGCTGCCTACATCAGAGACAGCCCACTTTATGACATTATTGGGAAACATAGTATTCTTTTTGAAGTTAAACCAGGCAAGTACATTCGATCAGGTAAAGGTAAAGTACAACATAATAAATGAACTGATTTGTATTTCAGCTGCAGGACCAGTCATTGAGAAGATTGAGATTGAACTGCAGTTTGGAGATAAAGCAGCAGAAAAGCTAATCAAAGTCATTAATATTAGCAAAGAGGAAGAGGTTGTTGAGGATAAGAAAGTTTTGAAGAAACTAAAGAAAATCCTGGCACCTGGTTTGAAGAACGTCACTTCCTCCAGTTCCAGTTCTAGCAGCTCGAGAGTCTCATCTTCCTCAAGCTCTTCCGCTCAACTGAAGAACAGAACCGTTGACGGTGTAGCAAGTAGCAGTAACTCTAGTGTAGGCTCCAAATCCTCAAGCAGTCGCTCCTCTCTCAAGTCCAGCAGCAGCTCCTCTAGCAAGTCAAGCAGTAGCTCCTCTAGCAAGTCCAGCAGCAGCAGCAGGTCCTCCCTCAAGTCCAGCAGCAGCTCATCTAGCAAGTCCAGCAGCAGCTCCTCCAGCAAGTCCAGCAGCAGCAGCAGGTCCTCCCTCAAGTCGAGCAGCCGCTCTTCCAGCAGCAGATCTTCCCGTTCCAGCTCTCTATCAAAGGTGAGGAAAAGCAGTAACCAAGAACTACTCATCCACCCATCAAGATAACTGCAACTAGGTCCAAACAAAGAGCCTACTGGGGGTACACCTTCATCAGTTTCTCTGCAGACCAAAATCCACCCTACTACAGAATCGAATAGTATTAACTCTTATGAGCAGATGATCATTTTTTGGATGTTGTTTTTTTTAACCTCATTTCTTACTAACAACTATAATTCTTTATCTTGCAGCAAGAGAAATTTGACATGGCATTCACCAAGAAGCACGTTCACAAGGTATTTATTGCTATGCCAAATAGAGTCCAGTTGAAATGAGACTAACATGTTTTTTTTATGTTGCACTTAGCATGCACGAATCACCAGCAAAAGCAGTGCCCAGAGCTTTGAAGAGCTTTACAAGACGGTGAGTTTTAAGATATTTAAGTTGTCTGACAAAGACCTCCTCCAGTAATCATGTTATGATTGATGCGTTCAGGCCAAGTATCTTTCATCTGCTGTGACTCCCGTCATGACCCTTGTCGTCCGTGCCATAAGGGCTGACCAGAAGGAACAAGGATACCAGGTCGCTGCTTACTTTGATAGAAAGACATCCAGAGTGCAGCTCGTGTTTGCCAATCTGGCAGCAGATGACCACTGGAGAATGTGTGCTGATGGTGCACTGCTGAGCCACCACAAGATGATGGTAAAATAGAAGCTAAATGTGTGATGATGGAATTCATGAATGTGGCGTTCCACACCGTCTTTCAGGCAAGACTTGCCTGGGGTCTTGAGTGCAAGCAGTATGAGGCAGAGCTGATGGCTGAAACCGGCCTTGTCGGAGAAGAGCCCGCACTTCGTATTAAGCTGGCATGGGAAAAACTCCCAGAGGCCTTGAAACGCTACGTTGAAAGGTATAGTTTCAACAGATTTAAGACATGAAAAGCGCAAAAACTGTAAAGTAAAATTGATGTTGGGCTTTGGATTTAACGATCTTTAAGTAAAGTGGAATATGTTTGAAAATACACTGCTCAGAATTCCATTTTCCACATTTCTGCCAGATATTCTGCATACCTTTCCGACATTGTCCTGAGAACTGGAGTCGTCTCCTCAAAGGCCAAGAACGTCCGTAAAGAAATCAAACTGACTGTAGCGGTTGTGTCCGAGAATAAACTGAACATTGTAATGAAGACACCAAAGGTAATGGCTTGTACATTTTGGATTTACCAAAAAAACTGTGAGTATAAAAAATATAATTGTCAAAACAGAGGACGATCTACAAACGCCATGTGGCTATCCCGATTTCTCTGCCTTTTGGAGAGACCGCTGCCGAGGTGGAACCGTTTCAGAACAGCTGGGTTGACAAGATCTCATACTTGGTTAGCAAGGCACATGCAGGTGAGATGGAGCGTCTTTGGGGTATCATTTGGATTTATCTCTCATTGCCCAATAAACCATTCATTATTCCACAGCCAAGTGCAGCCTGACCAAGGACACTCTGAGCACATTCAACAACAGGAAGTACAAGAACGAGATGCCCTACTCTTGCTACCAGGTTTTGGCACAGGATTGCACAAGGGAGATGAAGTTCCTTGTTCTCCTGAAGAGAGACCACAGACAAGAACACAACCGACTCGAAGTCAAGATTGCAGACATGTAAGACAGTTTATCAGTATGCAGGACGACCAAGACTTTCTGTCGTGACTCATGACCTTTGTGGCTCCACAGTGACGTTGAACTGTATTCTAAGAAGGGGGTAGCCAGTGTGAAGGTCAACGGAATGGAAATCCCTGTCAGCAACCTGCCCTACCAGCATTCTACAGGTCTGATTCCGTTTCCCTTTTGTTTAACAAATTACTTATTTTTAAATTATACTTTTAGACAAAATCCAGATCAGACATAGCGGTGATGGCATCTCCCTTCACGCTCCCACCCATGGCGTTCAGGAGGTCTATTTCGATTTGAATGAACAGAAGGTAGTAAGGAGGATAATGATCTTCTCAAAAGTAACGCTAGCTCTGATAACTGCATCTTTCATTTTGTCAACGCTTCAGGTCAAAGTGGTTGACTGGATGAGAGGACAAACGTGTGGACTCTGCGGAAGAGCCGACGGTGAAATCAAACAAGAGTACCGCACACCAAATGAACGCATCACCAAGAACGCAGTGAGCTACGCTCACTCCTGGGTCGTGCCGTCCGAGACCTGCCGAGACTCTTCAGGTAAAGCCACCAATGGTTACCTCATTCCACTACCACGTTTTAGTGACTCTTTTAACCCTTTAACCCTAGAGTGCCTAATGAAGCTTGAGTCAGTGAAGCTGGAGAAGCCGCTGATCCTGCACGGCCAGGAGTCTACCTGCTACTCAGTTGAGCCTGTGATGCGCTGTCTGCCGGGCTGCAGGCCAGTGAGGACCATCCCGGTTACTGTCGGCTACCATTGCGTCCCCTCAGGTGAGTTTCCTTTAAAACGAAAACACACTCGATCAAGTCCAACCTCCTGTGTTTTGTTCCAGACGCTGCTGTGAAACGTCCAGACAGCCTTAGCAGCATTTACGAGAAGAGTGTTGACGTCACCGAGACCACGGACGCTCACCTGGCCTGTCACTGCAATACCCATTGTGCTTAATCACATTAAGAAATGTAACATATTTTTTTGTTTTTTTTCGACCTTCAGAAAATATTGTTCGTTACCAGGTAACGTGCAAGTGCAAATACAAATAAAGATCTGTGAAAAGTGATGTGTGCTCCTTTGATACTTTCCTTGGTATTCATGAAAAATCGTACAATTGTAAATAATAAACACAAAGGAGTTCATCCTATATAGTATTAAAGTACACATTAGGGATTTACTACAGCATAAGCCCTTGTAGACAATTATATTAATATTTAAATAATTATAAATAAATTGTCTTTTCAAGTCATTTGAATTGGTTGTTTTAATGTGTCTCCAACGGGGTTGGATAAGTGCACATGAATGGTTGAAATTCAACTTAATTTAATACTATTTTATGGCACCAGTCCATGGACACATTCTAACCTTCAGTGATATTTGTTTAACCATCATTTTTAGACGGGTCACGATAACTTGACCTAATGTTGGAGGAGACACTTAAATTTTGTTGCTATAATTCCGGCAGTGATTAAATATATTGAGTGTTACCTCTGTGCATTTGTGATTTCCTTTGTTTATACCTACAAAATAAACTCATATGATGAATGTAAAATATATTGAATATCACAAATACACTTTCAGGAAATGTCTTTATAGAAATACATGGGAAAAACCTGCCTAGAAATGATAAGTTAGAAATAGTTTTGTTGCTAAAATATGTTTTTTGACAGTATAATTTTTCATCTACACCCATATGGAGTTAGATTTGTTACTTAATTGTTCAATCGAAAAGATAATAATCAAAATAAAAGTTTTCAATCAAAAAAAGTCTCTTCAGTCAAATAAAATTACTTAAAAAAAGATTTTCAAACGGTTTCTTTGATTGAAGTTGTCTTTTTTTGCAGGGCCAAATTTTGGGTAGGACGTTTGTGTCTTCATTAATCAATCAAAAAATACAGTAAGTTACTAGTAAATGTTTTTTTTGATTGAGGAGAACAAAGTCGAGAGACCACTCGGATCTCAGAAGAGAGAGAGAGAGGTTGAAGTGCCGACTCGAGGGCTAGCTAGTCATTGCTATGTGTGCGCTCATTGATCATGTTTAGTCGCCACAACATCATGTTTTACGACCCAAGATAACGTTTTTTTGGTCTAGCCGTTTGTGTTTCTGCAGCAGGGTTGTGCGCGATCTCAAACTATTTTCCCGGTTGTGACACCATAAAGCACCCGCCTACATATGACACGCGATTAAATGAGTATTTATTTTCATTCATTCTTTCATTACCGCTTTATCCCTTAACGGGGTCACGGGGAGACTGGAGACTATCCCAGTATCATAGGGCGAGAGGCAGGGGACACCCTGGACAGGACACCGACAGTTCGAATTTCAATTGATTGAAGTAACTTATTTTTTGATGGAACAATAAAGAAAGAAATCTAACTCCATACACACACATATATGATTGGCCTCACTGTTGTGAAAAGCATGTATGATCAGTACACAAATTTAAAGTTTTGGGATGTTTTTCGGAAAGACCATAATAAGTGTAATGTCTTTAGCTTCTACAATGGAATGTGATCCATAAGACTTCAGTTAAGAAATGTCAATGTCATCTCACTATAATGAATTTTAAGCCACATTACATAATAGTAATATATTGTATAGTAATTATATCGCGTGTTTTACTGGTGTCCTGAAAAGAGGTAAACCTCCATGGCAAAAGGGTTTTTTCATTTCATCAACAATAAGGAGCTGTTCGCTTGCAGTTACATATACGCAATACAAAACTCTGCAGCGAGAATTCTGACCGGCTCTAGTAGAAGAACTCGCATTTTCCTAAGCCTTAAAACTCGTCACTGGCTGCCAGTTTCTTTCAGGATCAATTTTAAAATTCTGGTTCTTACTTTCAGATCTATTCATGGTCAGGCCTTCCATGAGTGATCTGATCCAGCCTTACACCCCAGCTCGGGATCTGAGGTCTGTGGATCAGAATCTACTGATGGTTCCTGAACACGCTTCTGGACCAGAGGAGAGAAATCCTTCCAGACTGTTGCTCCTAAGCTTTGGAACGATCTTCCTCTCTCTCTGTGTTTGATGATCTACTGACTCCTTCAAGAAACATCTTAAGACACTTTTATTTGTGCAGGTTTTTCCCTGATTTTCTGGGTTTCCTGTGTTTTTCTTATGTGTCTTGGCATATTAAAGTATTATTTTAACCATGTATTGTTTTTGATTGTTAAAGAGCTTTTTGACTCTGGTCTGTAAAGGCGCTTTACAAATAACCTCAACTTACTCCCTTAATATTTGCTCTAAAATGTATATGCTTTCATATTTCATTCTATTTAATCAGTATTTCTCTGACTGATGGTGTATTGTGTGAATTGTTATAGCACCAGAATTGCTTTGCCTCTCTGAATCCTGCTGTGGACCAGTGACCAGTCCAGCATTTACCCAGCCTCTTGCCAAATGTCAGCTTTACCTGGCATAAGGTGACCCTGACTCACACAGGATAATGCAAGTAGCTCATTACAGCACTGTGTTTGAATGACTGCGTCATCTCTGATGATTATTAATGTAAAATTAAACTCTGTTGTAAGATTTCTTTTTTTTTACCTAGTCTTATTTAATGAAGTGAATTCATTATTTCATTGATCAATAAATCCCAAAAATGATTAGATAAAAAATATATATGTATAAAAAGAAAAAATGGAAAGAATATTGCTTGTTCAAGAAAACGTCACCTGCGATGGATGTTTCTCTTTCTTTACGAAATCATTTAATAAAGCCTCAATAAATCGTTCTGAAATGCTCTTTTGAATAGCATCGCTGGTTGTTTTGTATCACATTCTCATAGTATTCATTGTTTTGAACAACAAAAGTTATCATTGAAAACAGGAAAAGACATATAAGCATGTAACTCTTTGGACCCTGTTGTTAATGGAAACCAACCTAGAGATCCTGCCTATGCTGCTCTAATCTAACTTAAAGTAAACTCATTATACATTTTTTACAAATTTCTTAAAATCTCTCTAAACATTTTAACGGTATGTATAACATAATATACAACATGATTCATCTCTCTTTCCTTTCTATTTTCAAAAAGGTTTTAGTTATTGGTCAGAATCAGAATTAGAAACTTTTATCGCCAGTTTAAACACTGGTGTCAGTACAGAAAAAAAGGATGAAATAAGATAACACAAAAAATGGTCATAAACTAAAACAGATACCTGTAAATAAAAGACATTTGTAAGGTAATACTAATCCGAATTTTAAAAGCTAATTTTTATTAAACTCCTGTTGCTTTTTGTTTGTTTTGTGTTTGCTTCCTATGTTTTACATCGTTTCCTTATGTTTTTATGTTTTTACGCTTAATTTTTTTTTAGTCTTTCTACTTAAATTGTTTTTTATTAGTGTTAGTATTTGACAGCACTTCGGTCAGCCTTGGATGTTTTTAAATGTGCGCTATCAAGAATCAAGAGCAACTTTATTCACCAGTACACATACATGGAATGTAAACATACAAGGAATTTTTTGTGGCTCTGCACATTCCGTAAATTTGATTAATAAAATTAGAAAAGGAAATGATATAGATACATATATATGCAGCAAATAAAAAATATAGTAAACACAGTGCAAAAAACGTCAAACAGTCTAAAAAAAAAAAGTCAAATAAATGATATATCTATAAATGATTGTGCTGAAATGATAACCAACCATATGTGAAGCAGATTATAATAAATTATTAACTCAAATTAGTAACAACCATGAGCTGCAGACAGAAAAAATAAAATCTCTTTTTTTAATGGTTGCAACTAAGTACAGTTTTTATTATTATTATTGAGCCGATACCAACTAATCATCAATACTGTCTATATCTAGGATCAATATCATCTTGTATATATCTTCAGTTTATATTTTGAAATGAAACATTATCTAGATTATTTAAAGCTGCAGTTATACAGTATATTTGAGAGAGATTCACCTTTTCAATTCTCCTTGAGTTCTGAGAAGAAAACGCTAAGCCTTATACTAAAGATACAGTCGTTGGGTTCTGGTTCTGGTCGTATGCATGACAAAGTATTCAGAAAAAAAAAAAGTAAATGGAGATTATTTCAGCAATAACCAGCGCAAACACTATCAGGAACGAATGTGTTAGACTGCCATGGTCATCTCGACCACGACAAATAAAAAGAGCAAACATGTCCTCCTGTGTGAACTTTGAGTCTGATAATAATAATAGAAGTATTAAGCTGTTTTTTTTATCCTAAAGGGAAACACATCTGAAAGATTAACTTTAAAAAAATAAATAAAAATAAAATAGAGCTCTTTATTAAAACAGTTCATTTTAGAGACTCATTTAACAAAAGGTTGGCTATTGTCTCAGGTTGAACCAAAAACCTCTTATATGTGTGTATTAACTACTTAATAACTTTTAAATTATAATAAAGACTTAAAAAAACATGTTAATCAAGACATGAACTATGACTTTGCATGGCTGTCAATGTTAAGGTCAGGAGAACTTGACTTTCCATTCAATGACATGAGACCCGATTCCAACTGAAAACGTCTGATTTCTTATCAAACTGATCAACTGTCCGCCCATCATTTCACTATAAAAGCCGAGGTGTGCCCACAGAGAGTCACAACCATCCCAGCCATGAGAGCGGTTGTGCTTGCCCTGACACTGGCCCTAGTGGGTGAGTACGACGATATTCATCTGGACTTTTTCTTTCAAAACGCTCTTTTATTTCTGTTACGAATTTATGTTCATAGAGCTCATATGAATGTAGATAGTGGTAGAGAATTGTTTGAGTTTACATTACAGCAACTTTATTGGTGGCAAACCAAGTTTTAAAAAATACCAGGAAAGAAGTTGAAAACTAAATCTCAATTTTATTTATTTTTATTTCGCCCACAAAGTGGTTTAAACATTGGTCTAGATCTAACAGATACAAATAATTGCACAAATATTATAATGACAATTATAATTTTTAATTCTCTGTTTGTTTTTTATTTCAGCTGTGCATGCTGAAAACTTTGGTAAGTATCATTCAGAAGTCATTTTGATTTAAGAAAGGCAAATGTAGCTGAAATGTCACGTGTCTGAACTGGTCCAACAGCTACAGAGTTTTCTGCTGGAAGGACATATGTCTACAAGTATGAGGCTCTACTCCTCAGTGGGCTGCCAGAGGAGAGTTCGGCAAAAGCCGGCCTGAAAGTCAGCAGCAAAGTCCACATCAGTGCCACATCGGAGAACCTGATTCTGATGAAGGTAAAAATCTAATTTCTAATGTAATCTCTTTCTTTAAAAAGGGTGAACTTTAATGAGTATTTCTTCATGATGTAGCTGGTGGAGCCTGAGATCCTTGAGTACAGCGGTGTCTGGCCCAAGGATCCCCTGACTAAGGCTACAAAACTGACTGCCGCGATAGCATCTCAGCTAATGATACCCATTAAGTTTGAGTATGCCAACGGTGTGGTCGGAAAGATGTACGCCCCAGAGGGAGTCTCCGTCATGGTGATGAACATCTACAGAGGCATCCTGAACGTCCTTCAGCTGAACATCAAGAAGACCCAGAATGTCTACGAACTGCAGGAGGTTTGTCAAAAAAACTTTCCTGAAATCATTCAGGTAAATCTTTTATCATTCAAATCAGATAATACTTTCTTTTCTTCATTAGGCCGGAGCTCAGGGTGTTTGCAAGACCCTCTATGCCATCACTGAGGACGAAAAGGCTGAGCGCATCCTTCTGACAAAGACCAGGGACCTGGACCATTGTCAGGAGAGGATCATGAAGGACATCGGGTTGGCATACACTCAGACATGTACCAAGTGCCAGCAGGTAAAATTAATTGGTCTCCATCACTTACAATCCTTCAAACACAGCATCATTTGTAACATATTCTTCACTTCTATGGGGACAGGTTTCCAAATCCCTGAGAGGAGCAACCGCATACAACTACATCTTGAAAGAGGTCGCCAGTGGAATCATGGTCCTTGAGGCAACTGTCAATGAGCTGATTCAGTTCACCCCCTTCACAGAGGCCAATGGTGTTGCACAGATGGAGACCAAGTAAGTACATTAAAACACATTCTATATGAATATAAATATGTTGATTCACCAATATCTTTTCTTATTATTTTCTAGACAATCGTTGGTGTTCCTCGAGATTCAGAGAGTCCCCATTGCTCCCATCAATGCAGCTTACGTTCACCGTGGATCTCTGACGTACGAGTTCTCCACTGAGCTCCTGCAAGCACCCATTCAGCTCGTGAAGGTCAAGAACATCCAGTCCCAGGTAATTAAACATCTCTTCATAAAATATAGGGATCAAGATAAACTAAACCTGTTCAACTAAACTTTCTTGTTGTAGATTTTGGAGCTTCTGAATCACCTGATAACTCACAACAAGGATAGAATCCATGAGGATGCTCCTATGAAATACCTGGAACTTGTACAGCTCCTGCGCGTTGCCCATTACGAAGACCTGGAGATGATCTGGAACCAGTTCAAACACAAGCCTGAGTACAGGTGAGTCCATGTCTATTGATTGTATTATGTATTATGAACAACATTTATAAACAACCTAACCTCAAATTTTAGACAGTGGATTCTGGATGCTGTTCCTTCCATTGGAAACGAACTTGCCCTTAAATTCATTAAGGAAAAGATCTTGGCCAATGAACTTACCGTTGCTGAAACAGCTCAAGCCCTGATCGCATCAATTCACTTGGTGACCGCCAACACCAAGGCCATCAAAGAGATTGAGGTAAGTGCTCTCAAAGCAAGTTAAATAACTAACACATGAAAAAACACTTCTTATTCTTGCACCGTAAAGTCCCTGCTGGTCAACAACAAAATCGTCGAGAACCCAATTCTCCGTGAGATTGCCTACCTTGGCTATGGTACCATGATTTCCAAGCACTGCGCCGAGAAGGTTGTCTGTCCCTCGGAATTGATCAAGGTAGAAGTCTCTATCATTATCTTTGGTAGGCAAGTCTTGAATTTTCCATTAAATGTACTTCCGATCCTGCAGCCCATCCAGGAACTCCTCACTGAGGCTGTTGCCAAGGAGGAGACCAAGGACATCATTATGTACTTGAAGGTTTTGGGAAATGCTGGTCTTCCAACAAGCATTAAGCCAATCACGAAGATTCTGCCCATTCACGGTACTGCCGCTACAACTCTCCCCGTTAGAGTTCACTCTGATGCCATCATGGCTCTGAGGAACATTGCCAAGAGGGAACCCAGAATGGTAAACTCCTAAATGATACAATAATAGAATAAGAAGTCATTATTCATCACATGTTTCTCTGCTACACCAGATCCAGGACTTGTCTCTTCAACTGTATATGGACAAGGCTCTCCACCCTGAGCTCCGTATGCTTGCTTGCATTGTGCTCTTTGAGACAAGGCCTCCAATGGGCTTAGTGACAACTCTTGCCAATATTGTGAAGAATGAGGAGAATCTGCAAGTGGCGAGCTTCACCTACTCTCACATGAAGTCCCTGACCAGGAGCACCGCTGTTCCACATGCATCAGTGTAGGAATTTCTCCCACCTTCATTGGCAGTAAATTAATAACAATAACCTTTGACAGCTGACTAGTTTTTCTTTCTTCACAGTGCTGCTGCTTGCAGTGTTGCCATCAAGATCCTGAGTCCCAAGCTGGATAGACTGAGCATGCGTTTCAGCAAAGCCTTGCACATGGACATCTACAGCAGTAAGAAAACGAGATGTTTAAATGTCACTATAGCATTAATAACTTATAACTATCACAGCTAACTACATGGTTGGAGCTGCTGCAAATGTTTACTACATCAATGACGCTGCCACCATCATGCCAAGATCTATCGTTGCTAAGACTTCTGCCTACATTGCTGGAGCTGCTGCTGATGTCATTGAGGTTAGTTACAAATGACATTATTTGCCAATGACGTTATAGCTAAAATGTGTTATTATTACTAGATTGGAGTGAGAACCGAAGGAATCCAGGAAGCTCTCCTGAAGAACGCTCCAATCACTGAAAATATGGACAGGATCACTAAGATGAAGCGTGTCATTAAGGCTGTAAGAAACCAGAGAGGATGAAGATAAAACTAACCTTGCTATTCTATTCTGAATTTGGTTGTATTTTTCCCATTTTCACAGATCTCTGAGTGGAGGTCTCTTCCCGTCAGCCAGGCTTTGGGTTCAGTCTACATCAAGTTATTCGGACAGGAAATTGCTTTCGCTAACGTCGACAAATCCTGGATTGAACAGGCAATTGCTGTATGTTTAGTAACTCATTCCAGCTTCATCATCCTTAACTTCACTCTAAAGTAAAAGCAATTATTCATTGACAGATGGCCACTGGACCTTCTGTGGAGAATCTTGGATTGGATGTTGTGAAGAGCCTACTGTCTGGTGTTTCCTACAACTTCATCAAACCAGTGCTCGCCACTGAAATGAGACGTATTTTGCCAACTGCTGCCGGTCTGCCAATGGAGATGAGTCTCTACACTGCTGCCGTCACTGGTGCCAGAATGCAAAGTAAGTGTTTAAATATTGCGGTATGAAAGTGGGAATTTATGTTACAACTTCTTGGTAGCAAATCATTAAACATGTATTTATTGATCTACTTGTTTTTAGTCAAGGCCAAAACTACACCAGCTCTTCCAGAGAAATTCAACATCGCCCACCTTCTGAAGAGCAACATTGAGCTGGAGACAGAGATTAGACCAAGGTACGCACCTCCTTGTCCATGTAGATGTGCTACGCAAGAAAATATATTGACTTTTGATCTTCCTTCAGCATTGCCATGAACTCATTTGCTGTGATGGGAGTCAACACCGAGATCATTCAGGCTGTCGTACTTTCAAGAGCTAGTATCAACTCCATCGTACCCGCAAAGATTGCAGCAAGAATGGACATCACTGAGGGTCACTTTAAGATTGAGGCTCTGCCTGTGGAGAGACCTGAACACCTTGCATCTGCAAGGTAAGACAATATAGCCACTGCTGACAGAGATCCTTCCTTAGAAGTTTACATTTTCTGGAAATAATCGTCTCTCTGTCTGGTTCCAGCATTGAGACCAACGCTATTGTAAGGAATATTGAGGAGCCATTAGCTGAGAAAATCACTCCCATTATGCCAGTCAAAGATATGAAGGCCCCAATGAGGTCATCCAAGATGGTTTCTGCTGAAGCAAGTGTGGTCAGTGAACTTCTCTACTATAATTCTGATAAATATTGTTTTTAACCCTCGTTCATATTTTTACAGTCCCAATCCAATGAGATCTGGGAGCCAGAAACTAAGTCAAAGTCCGAGCCCATCATTAAGAAGCACGAGAAGAAGTACTGCAAAAAAATGGTCAGCATTGGCATGAAGACCTGTCTCTGCGTTGAGACAGAAAAGGTTTCCTCCATCAGAGACATTCTTCTTAACAGGTTGACTGGAAAGCATTCCATTGCTTGGTCTGTGATTCCAAGTAGGTGATGAGAAAATATTTAACATTGGCAAATATTTAATGGCACATTTGATCCTTAGTTGAAGGCAAGTCCATTGAACGACTGGAGATGGAGATCCAAGTGGGACCAAAAGCAGCGGAGAAACTCATCAAGAGGATCAACCTGAGCGAGGAGGAAATGACCAAGATCACACCAGTGTTGGCCAAGCTCAAGAAAATCCTGTATCCCGGTTCCAAGAACAGCACCGTGTCGTCCTCATCATCAAGCTCAAGCAAATCTAGTTCAAGCCTCGGATCAAAGTCCTCTTCTTCTAGCTCCTCTTCTCAACTTAAGAGCAAGGCAGTACATCCAACCAGTAAGAAGAGCAGTGTGAGCAGCAAGAGCAGCAGTAGCAGCAAGAGCAGCAGCAGCAGCAGCAGCAGCAGCAAGAGCAGCAGTAGCAGCAGCAGCAGAGTCAGTAGCAAGAGCAGCAGCAGCAGCAGCAGAGTCAGTAGCAAGAGCAGCAGCAGCAGCAGCAGCAGATCCTCCGCCTTGAAGAGCAAGTCTCTCAAATCCAGCTCAGAGTCCAGTCTGGAATCTCTTTTCACCTCCAGCTCCAGCTCCAGCTCATCCAGCTCTAGTGCCCCCATCTCCAAGGTGACAATTGAAAAAGTTTTGGCTGAAGGTTATGTTTGATGCTTCAACACTTCTTTCGTGTCGTTCAAACAGCGCGTGATGGAACGTCAGGCGTTCAAGAAGCACCACAAGAAACAGGTGCTACAGCGTTTCTTAAAATAACCATATTTTTTAAACAGCCTTAATTAATTTGTATATTTATTATTTTGTTTTAGATCACCCGCCCCAGAGCTACCTCAGCAGAACTCTCCAAGAGCAGAAGCAGTGCATCTAGCTTTGAAGCCATTTACTCACAGGTAACATTGTTGCTTTTTTTTACTGAATGACCTCCTTGCACTGGTTGCATGTTACGTGGTACTCATTTGGACTGTTTGAATAGAAAAAGTTCCTCGGCAAAGAGGTCGAACCTTCTCTGGCCATCATCTTCCGTGCCGTGAGAGCCGACCAGAAGGTCGAGGGATTCGAACTGTCTGCTTACCTTGACGAGCCCAGCGCCAGACTTCAAATCATCCTGGCTGCTCTGGCTGAAGAGAACAACTGGAAGTTCTGCGCCGACGGCATCGTTCTCAGCAAGCACAAAGTCACCGTAGGAAAAAACGCCAAGAAAGCCGATTTTTTTAAAGGTAGCTGGAGCTAAATAACTTCAACCCTACAGGCCAAGTTTGCGTGGGGAGCCGAGTGCAAGGAATACGACACGATGATCACCGCTGAGACTGGTCTCCTCGGACCAAACCCAGCTGCTCGCTTGAGGCTGGCCTGGAATGAGATTCCTTCTTTCGTGAGACGCTACGCTGACATGTAAGAAAAGTCGACACAAATCGGTACTTTTCAAACATAGTCATTTATATCAATATATTTGCTTCACAGGATGACCAAATACATTCCTGAAAATATGTGGGCTGACTGGATTCATGCTAAGGAACTGAACAGCGCAAAGCAGGTGTCCCTCACTCTGGTGGCCACATCTGACAAATCTCTTGAGCTGATCAGCAAAACACCAAAGGTATGTGAATGATTATTTCTCAAATATTGAAACATTGAACTATACTTTAAATGATCACTTCTGCAGCAAACCCTCTACAAGCTCAATCTGCACCTTCCTATTGCTCTGCCACTCGACGACCTCACTGGACTGACCCCCCTTGAGGACCTCAGTGAAAAGGTCCACAGCATCTTGTCCAAAGCTGGAGCAGGTAAAAAAGCCACTTGTTTATTGGTTTCTGTCTATTAGGAAAACAAACTTGATTTCTTCTTTCGTTCAGCTGAGTGCCGTTACGAGGGAGAGACTCTGACCACGTTCAACAGGAGACAATACAAGAACGAGATGCCACTCTCTTGCTACCAAGTTGTGGCCCAGGACTGCACCGAGGAGCTGAAGTTCATGGTCTTGTTGAAGAAAGATCAAATTGAACAGCATCACCTCAACGTCAAAGTTGCTGACATGTGAGTATAAATGATGGGGGGAAGAAGTGCAGAATTTTACCCAGAATACCGTTGACGAGAAACCTCTCTGATGCCCTTCAGTGATATCGACCTGTATCCCAAGAATGCTGAAGTGATCGTCAAGGTCAACGGAATGGAAATCCCCATGACCAACCTGCCATATCAGCATCCTACAGGTGTCATTGAACTTCATGATGAAAATCAGTACCCTATGGTTGTGAATACAAATAACATTTTGTGTTTCTTTTAAGCTAAAATCCAAATCAGACCGAGCGGTGAGGGCGTTGCTGTCATTGCCCCCAGCCTGGGACTCAATGAGGTCTTCTTCGCAAGAAACTCATGGAATGTAAGTCATTCTTCTTACCCAGTGCTATTTATTGAAAGTTCAACTAATGTGTTGATTTAAGTGAGTCTTGAATAGATGTTGGACTCTATTGTATCTATCAAACTCTCTTTTAGTTGAAATATTTACACTAGAAAATGATCTTAAGCCCCGCACACTGAAACCACTTCTGGAAATGAAATCTTGTTTACCATAACCACACCCAACCTGCTCTCCAGCTTCAAGGGACTCGTTGACACCACATAGTTGCCCTTTAAAGAGCTATTTTATGTGGATCAGTAAGGATTACAATGTTTAAATCCTGTATTATTTTTAACAACGTAGGTTAAGGTTGCTGACTGGATGAAGGGAAAAATGTGTGGTCTTTGCGGAAAAGCCGATGGTGAAATTAGACAGGAGTTCCGCACACCCAGTGGACGCATGACCAAGAACGCCATCAGCTACGCTCACTCTTGGGTTCTGCCTGCCGAGAGCTGCCGGGACACTTCTGGTAAGCAACCGGTCAAGCGGGTCAAATTAGAAACATTCTCACGCGTTTTCTTTTTTTATAGAGTGCCGTATGAAGCTTGAATCTGTGAAGCTGGAGAAGCAGATCGTTCACCTTGGCCAAGAGTCTAAGTGTTTCTCTGTGGAGCCGGTCCTGCGCTGTCTGCCTGGATGCTTCGCTGTGAAGACCATCCCGGTCACAGTTGGCTTCCACTGCCAGCCAACAGGTAGGTCTCCTGGTAATTCAAATGAAGAACGATCCCATCTCACTCGCTCTACTTCTCGCTCCTCCTCAGCAACACCTATTCCCACGGAGAGCCGCATGCTGGAGTCCAGCGTGGATCTGAGGGAGACCGCAGAAGCCCACCTGGCCTGCAGCTGCACCGCTCAGTGTGCTTAACAACCTTGTCTACATCCACCAACATTGTCTATGTTTTGATAGTATCTTTGAATAAACTGTAACTCAAAGTACAATTCTTCTGTCAGTTCATTTGTTTCAAATGTACCAAATGTCATCTTGTGTTACAAAATACAGAATTGGGCTACACTAGAGGGAAAACAAATATGGCTAGTTAAGATTTTAAAATAAAAAACTTAAAAGCCTAATTTATTAATTTTTTAAGCCTATTTCCTTAATGAGTTCACTGCTGCTTAGTGCTTAATAATTGACTTTATGGTAAATATAGCAAAGTCATCTTTGCAAAAAAGAAAAATGTTTCAAGATCAATACTGGTTAATCTATTGTCTTGAATTCATGTTGCAGAAGTTACTAAGATAGGCAAATTTAAAAGTGATTGAAACACGTGTCAAACCTACCTTTTGTTAGTCACAACTTATCTTCGGTGTGTCAAGATTAGCTTCTTTATTAAGTTCGCTACTTCCGTTGTACACAAAATCCTGTCACGAGGCTAGGGGCCCCCTACTGGCTGATTCACTGGTCATCATAAATCCTCCCAACTCTCTACAAATAATAATAATAATAATAATACAATCCCAGCATTCAAGTAAATTACATATGAAAGCATTTAATGTTTTCCAGTTGTGAAATAAGAATCAATTAAATGTTTTAGAAATGACAGGTTTGTACTTGGACAAATGAAATTGACATACATTTAAGGTTAACATGATGGTGAAATCCACCTCAGAATGACTTCAGCTACCACAGTTATTGACAAGCTAAGCTGTAAAGTATAGCATTCAGTTAAAATTGTCTGTTACTTCACATTTATGAGAGAAAATAATTTCTATGTCTTACTACCAAAAATAAAAGAAGACAATATAATTAATAATTTATTATTCACCATCTTGCTGTCACGTCCTCCTTCCAGGGATGTTTACTTTGTATAAGTGTTTCTGGCCCCTGCCCTTCTCCCTCTCTCTCTTGACAGTGCCCTGTGCTGCGCTCCGCGAGATCCACAGCTGCTGACAATCAGGCAATGGACCACCAGTGATAAAGCCCAGACACACAAGACAGTCAGTGTCAACAGGTTGCTTCTGATATCCCGGTAAATCTTGCTCCTGCCCGACCTTCTGGATACCAATGCTGTGTCTCAAATCGCATACTACTGTTAGTATACTAGAAGTTAGTATGCATCAGTTTAGTGTACGTACTAACTAGTACGCAAATTCTCCACAGATAGTATGTCACTAATCAAACTCTGCTGCTACACACTAACCGGAAATCACATGACAGCTTCTTCTTCTACTTCTATTTAGATGTTTCAACCAGCTGTTGGAACGCTATCGACACCTGCTGGCTGCACGTTTTGCAACTTTGGAAAAAGAAACAAAGAAAAAATATGAGAATTGCCGTATGAACACCTGTAAGTATATGAATATATATGCATTTATAAATGACGTAACTTCCGTTTACTAAGATGGCGGCCGTTTAGGGTGGTTAGTGTCCATCGAACCATACTCAGTTTTGTGGGCGTTTTGAGACACAGCACAACTCTGTCCTCGTTCCTCGATTGTTGTCCTGACTGCCTTTTGAGTCAGTGTTTTTTTTTTGTGTTCTCCTTCGGTGAGTTGGACTTCACAGACCTTTGTTTATGAACTGAGAAAACGGACTCTTGAGCACTATTTTTATCTTGTAAGTAAGTAAGTAAGTAATATTTATTTATATGGCGCTTTTCCAGACCTGTGGACTTTTGTTGTTTGTACATTGTGATTAAACTGTGTACTCTTCTTTCGCACTTGGGTTCTTTGTTTCATAAATCATAACACTTGCACGTATTGGAAGACACATTCAAAAAAAATATATATACTACTTGTTGTGATTGTTTCCCATCTTTTTTATTATAGCAACTGAATTTTCCGTCTTGTTATTTTCATAAATCCACAAAGGATTCGTCTTGATAAAGATTATTTCATTAAAACAGTTTTGTAATTATCAATACTTAGCAACGTGACTTGATTCATTACATGAGAAACTACATATTTTCTTCTAAAATAGCATCTTGCTAACATATCACAACGACCATCATAGAAGCTTGTCGATAAGTAGTACATGATCAATCTGATAATAAATACCTGTACAAAAAAAAAAGTTCCTCTCTTGACAGCAGCAGGACAAAAACTATTTGGCAGTTTCTATGTCAATCACATGTTTGATTCACAGTATCAGTGTGATTTAGAACAATATGAATGTTGTGTCTGTGTCGCAACAATTGTCTTCGCTGTTACTCCATTGTTCTCTCACTTCACCGAAATCCTCTGATTCTTCAAGACGTTTTCTATGGTTGTGTGGAGCTGCAGGAGGAGGACGTTGGTAAGTAAGTGACAAAGTTATATATTGATGTACTTCACAGAGAAGTTGTACCTGACGTCGGTGAAGCTTGCACGATGAAGGTCCGACAGAGACGAGGATTTGAGGACTTGACGATTTGATGTGAGGAGTTCACTCAAAGAGAAGACGGTACTCAAATCTGTTTGAGCTGAAAACAAACATTTTTTCCATTAAATATGGTCAACAACAAATCCTCCCTGAGCAAGTAACTACATTTATTCATTAAGAGTTCACTGACGACCTCTAGTGGACAATAAAATACATAGCAGAAACTCCTCCGCTCAGAATTAAGAATTAACCCTGAATTAGTCAAGTTACAATATCAGATGTTTTTAAAGGAATATAAAGATTAAACAGTCACTGAGGATATTTTATAATATCATCTTAATTAGAAGTTTGCTTAGTATTGTTGTAAATCATTTGATCAATTATTTATTACTATTTAATATCATTATCTTGAAACAAATGACTTAAGTGGTATGAAACCGTTGTTCATTTTAGACCAAATAACATTGTAATTATTTGTTTTTGTTAAACACCGTTATGTCCGAAGAACTTTTGTTCAAAGGTTCATGTCAATAAAGCCTTTTATTGCTACAATTAAATACAGTTTTTAAATTGGTACCATTAAATACAATCTGTGTGGCTTTATTTGGATTGTATTTGACTGCAGAACATATGTTATAATTAAATGCCTTTTTTCTCTTTTCAAGCATGTTTTTAACATTCAAGAGAAGTAAGAGAAGTGTGCAAATTTAAGTGATTGTAGACGGTATAATACATTTATTTTCTTTAATATTCTTCTCTTGTCATAATTAACTTTGAATAAATTACATTTGAAGTTCCCGTCAGTGGTATTGTAAATAAAAGGTTAATTTGTATACATTTTCAAGTACAAATAGCATAAGGGTTTGATATATTGTGGACCATCGTACTCACATAACTGTAAGTCACTGTTTGAGTTCGACATCTGCGGATCTCCTGCTTCCCCAAAAGGAGTTAAGTTGAGGAACTGGTGTTTGAGCCACAGAGCGCGGTCTTCTTCAAACGATTTCCTCTGAGAAAAAAAAAAAGAAACGTTGAGTCAAATCAGAACCTGATTTTAAAAAAAAAAGAAAAAGAGATTAGACTCACCTCGTGACTCAATCTGATGGCTGCTTCAGTCAGTCTCTTCCTCTCCATCTCAAAACTCTTCCTCTGCTCCACGAGACTCCTCCACTCGTCCCTCAGGTGTTCCTTCTCCTTGTTCATGTGGCTGTCGCCGGCCTGGCACGACGACTCCTCCTCGCATGGAGAACGAAGCTGCTGCTACGCAAATGCATGGACGTGATGAGCGAGGAACCCATTATGAGAAATGCCCCGAAATGACCGTTAACTTCACCAAATCATAAGAAATTATAATGTATGTTTGTCACCTGTAAAAGCTTTTGCTGAGCTTCAATCAAGTCTTTGCACTGCTGCACCTCCAGGTTCAGTTGACCCATATCTTGGTTGGGTTCTCGAGTGTCGGGCTCAGAAGGTTTTGACTCTTCCTCGTGGACTAAAGAAAAATACATGTTGCTGTATTAGTCATAGAAGTGGTTGCATTATGGTATAAAAGTACACATAATACAAGTGAACATATGATTTGATTTTGCCTAATAATTCTTTCTATAAAGTATGTTAATAAATAAGGACCATTTTAGAACATATATTCCCTGTACATACATATACATACTATTATAGGTGATTGAAGATGGACTTTAATCCGCAGTAAATACCAAAAAAATAAATAATAATTGTTCACCTTGACTGTCCAGTCTCTCGACATGACTCTTCAATCTCCTCCACTGGAGTCGAATACTGTTGGTCAGCCTCTCTCGACTACAAAGCAGCTCCATGTTTTCTTTATTGGAATCAACGTTGTCTTCCTCCTCAATCCCACCCTTGACAGAAGATCATCCTTCAATTCCAGACCAACATACTAGAGTTGAAGCTTTTTCAACCATTTGAAATGAGTGGCACCTGCTTGACGCCGTCATCGGACGCGTCTTCCTTCGGCGTCGCCTTCTTCGAGTTCATAAGTACCACCATGTCTTTCTTCATCTGCTGCAACACTTGTCTTAACTCTGCATTTTCTTTCATCACCTCCCGCTGTCGGTGGTCGTAGTCAGTGAGCAGAGTTTTGTACATCTCCTCCTCGTGCCTTCGGGACGACAGTGAATCTGTTAAAGCTCTATCCATATCAATATATTTATCAAAAATACATTTCTGGCTCCCCCCAGTGTCACAACAGTGTAACTATGAAGTTAAAACTGGTGCTTTAGTCCCACAAACTAGTAACATGAGATGTGTACTCGTACTATTAACTTGCATTGACGTAACTACATATTCATACTCGTAATCCAGAAAGTACGGATGCGTAATTAAAGACTTGTAGTCGTAAAAAAAAAACATTGACTATATTTTCTTAGTGTACGAGTACAAGTTACTAAACACGACCTCTTGAATCTACAGGTCTACAGTCACAGATAAGTTTAGCACCTCAATTACTGCTAAAATAGGTGAATATATTGCACACGCTTGTAGCATGAGATCAGTACCGTACTTAAAAATGGGAATACATATTTGTACCCATAATACACCAGGCACACATGTGAATTGAAGACTTGTAGTCGTGAAATAATTTAAAAAAAGAATTACGACTATATTTTTTTTACGTTTTCAATGCATGAAACTGCTGTTCTCAGTCACACCTTCTGGATTACCGAATATATTGGAGTATGAATATGTCAATGCAAGTTAATAGTACGAGTTCAGATCTCATGTTACGATATGTGGGACTAATGCACCAGTTTTAACTTCATATGTAACTGCAACTACCAGTGGTGTGAGAGAATACCATTACACTTAAATATTCGGACTGGTTCTATTCCATGATACTGTATCGATATTCAATAGCACTGTAACTGACTGACTGAGGACGAGAGGATACAGTTTGGTCCAGCAGCCTAAAAAGCTGATGTTTGGTTTCAAAACAAATGAAAGCAGTTACAACTTTGTCAATATTCATGTGGTCTGTAAATGATGTTCCACCAGTGAATACTCTGTGAATACTACAAATATATCCGTGTTCCTACAGTAGCACAATATATCGTATCGTTTTTTTTCTGTATCGTCATACTAATCGCAGCGCTAGATTCTTTCCAATACAATAGCTCTAATAACAATTATTACAGAAAGTTTTCATGTAATGCATGGAGTTGCTTCCAAAAATCAACGAGTCGATCTGGTAAAAATCGATTCAAACTTCATAAATAAGTACTTGTTGACTTCATGACACACATTTTCAAGAAGACTGCTTACTTGGCTTCAGTCTTTTCAGTCTTCCACAGGCCTCTCTTCCCGCTGACTCGACCGAGGCTGTGAGATATCTCCATGACTATTGGTTAAAATCAGCAGAAGTGAGATCAAGACAAGGTTAAGGTAAGGTAAGGTAAGGTAAGGTAAAGGTTACGACCAGCATCAGTTAAAAAATATCCAAACTTACATTGTTTCTTTTCTCGTTTATCAGCCAGAAGTTGATTCAGTCGTTCCCTCAGTTTGTTACCCTCGTGTTCTTTTCTCTTCATCTCGTGGTTGTACTGGACGGCCCGGCTGGATATTATGTTCTGAAGCCTGTGGACCTGCCGGTTTAATAATACAATTATTTTAATAATATTAATAATTAATGAGAGGTTTGCTTCAGTTTTTTTTTTTAAAACTACACACCTCTTCCTTCTCATTCTTTAAGCTGTTCAGCAGACTCTTGACTTTCGCCTGAAGTCGTCTCTCTCGCTCCAGAAGTCCATTGTTTTCTCTTTTGCAAACTTCAATCTGCTCCTGGTGAGGGTGCAAAAATCAGTTGTTTTTATTTCAAAAGAAAACTAGAAAAGCACTGACAAGGGGCTTATTTCACATGGAAAAAAACAACAAGAAAAATAAGTGATTTTAGTCACTGCATTTGGGTGAGTTTTGACAAGAATCACATAATAAGATAGTTTCACAATATTGTAATAAATTGTAAGTCAAAACGATTTTATTCAAACATGGAAGAAAAAAATAACCTTTTAATCAAAATATATTTTAAATACTTGGAGTCAAAGTTACAATACAAAGGAGTCAGTGTTGCATTTATATATACAGTATATATATATGGTTTTATCTGGACGCAGAAAAAATTCTCCTTATATTGAGCAAGTGATATTTTTGACGGCCCAAATTCTCATGTTCTCTCTGACTGCGGTGACACCGGTGTAGCTCATTAGCGCCATCTACTGTAGGCCAGTTGCGGAACTTAACGTCCAACTAGGCTAAAATGTGATTTTCTACTTTAACAAAAAGACAATCGATGTTTAGAGATGAAGTATAGATATTATTGTGGGGGTCAAAGAGGTATTGCTGTATCCATCATTTTTTCACATCTACACTGAAATCCCCAAAAGTTTTGTTTTTTTTGTGATTCTAATGTATGTCGTCTTTTTAAATGAATGTATGTTTTCTTTCTTTTCTTTCTGCATGTTCTGAACAGAGCTGTTCAAGGGAGCAGCCAGGGTTACAAACAATTAATGAAACCTTCAAAATCTTCCTTAATCCAGATGGAACTATAGAACAGAGTAAAATAAACGTACAGTAAGTAAGTAATAGTTATTTTTAAAGCGCCTTTCTATACCAGGGTCACACAGTGCTTGAACAATCAAAAGCTTTGAATAGCTCTAAAAGTAAGAACCAGAATTTTAAAGTTGATCCTGAAAGAAACTGGCAGCCAGTAAAGAGTTTTCAGGATCAGGGAAATGTGAGTTCTTCTACTAGAGCAGGTCAGAATTCTCACTGCAGAGTTTTGTATTAATTGCAGGCGAGACAGATCCTTCTTGTTTAGACACCAAAATAAACTGTTACAATAGTATAAACGAAAAGACACAAACGCATGGATTATAAACTGCAGATCATGTGATGTTTAGAGTTTTTCCTCAGTTGAAGGAAACAGTCAGTTTCCTTGCCGTGTTGTACTACAGATAACATTGCACGTGAAAAAGACAATATCATGATTGTAAAAGTTAGTAAGGTAATCATTAAACATGTCAAGCAGAAGGCAAGAAAAGCTACCTTGAGGCGGGTGGTTGTGTGCTGCAGAAACTCCACGTTGCTGCTGGTCTTCAAATGCTCCACTTCCCTGCTTTCCAGCGTCTGCAGGCTCCTGCGGTTCAGCTGAATCAGGTCATACATGGTGTTCAATACAGCCACGACGTTGAGACCCGAGCCGCTGGACTCCTTCCACGCCGAGTCAAGACCGAGCGATGACATCTCCTGAAGGAAGGCAGAAATCCTTCAATCGCCTGAATCAAAAACACTCCTGTCTTCACCGACACTGACCTGGCTGATGTGGGACAGACATTCTTGCACGTTTTGCTCCGTGCAGAAGCTTCCGAGGCGGCAGTTGGCGTGCAGTGACAGTGAAGATTGGCTCAGCGGCCTCGTGGGAAATGATCTATATTCATCGGGGCTGCAGGAGATGTCCTTGAAGTCTAAATGAAATGTGCAGAGGCCTTTAAAAAAATGAACTGATCATTGTTTAAACACAGATGTATGTCATCGGTACTTGCATCCAAACAACATAAGACAGTAAAATATTACTTTAAATGTTATATTATATTCAACTGATTTATTTTACTTTACTCTATGTTATTTTACTTTTTTTTATTTATTAATTTATTTCAATAATAATATATGCAACTATAATTTTATTTATTATTTTATTTCATTTATTTTTAATTAATTATTTTATTCTATACAGTCGTCATCACAAGACATTCCTGTGTTGTGATGACAATAAACAGTGGCAATAGACATGTTATGATTGTGATATGGATTACGTCTCCTATTCGGTGATGTCATGTGACCTCATTCTTTTGGAATGTAGCTTTTTGAACTGCTTTATCTAGAAATGCAAGGTCTTTATTATCTCCTTAAATGCATTTCTTTCATTTCAGTATTTATTGAAAGTGACAAAGAATTGAATGACTTCTTGTTCTGTCTACAAAAAAATATATATTTTGTTATTTTAATTGCTTTCTTTGTAAACAGAAAACTGGGTTAATCTTAATTTCTAATAATTGTTTTAATTGCATGTGTGTTACAACATATTTACTACTGTAGAGCTGACATGTCTATATGACATGTCAACCTTTGTCTGACTTGTAAAGTTTTGTACAATAAATAAAAAATGAAGTGAAATTAAAAGTGAGACGATCCTCTATTATCTTGATGTTTATTTAACCTTTTTAAAATATTTTTTGTTATCATCTCTGCCACAAGAATAACAATTCCAGACTCATCCTACCTGGCGGAAGCTCCGGCATGGCGGCGACTGTGCCTACAGTATATGTCTGTGGAGAAGAATCCAAACGTTCCATACACATGAATGTTTGTACACGATTCACCTGCGCAGTCTGCTCCTGAAATAGAAGGTTTGGATTAGTCGCTACGATTCTACACAGCCTGGATTAGTGTCAGAGATTGAAGAGGGCGGGTGGGGGGGGCAGGAAGCTGCCAGAATAAAAGACTTAATAACTTAATCTGTTGTAAACACGGACACCAGCAGACACACAACCCGAGTGTGGTTCTGCTGACATCATTTTGGTAAACATTTATTTTTATGATCTATTCTGCATGATCATCTTATCTCACTGCTCTTATCAGCTGTTCAGACTGATCCTGGACCAGGAGCACCATTACACCTTTGCTAAACAATGTCAAACACATTTATATGACTTGGTTTATAGAAGTTTTAATGACTAATTCAGGAGCAGAAGTTGTACTTGGATGAAAAGAAAAACATGGTCAGAACTGGATCAACATTTTTGTTTAGGTTGTGACTTTTTAGCTTGAAAAGGCTTTTCAGTGTCAGTGACACTTAATCTGTCTGGTCACACAGATGGCAGCCACGGCGTAAAACCTGTTTGTTCGGTCTCCTCAACAATGCAGGACAGAACACCAGCGAAACTTCAAAGTAAGCAAAAGTTAAAAAAAAGAAAGAAATATTATAATCCACACTTACGTTTTTTCAATTTAAACAATGCAAATGAATAAATGAATAATTAAATATGGCTTATTTAAAGGCACCTTACCTTCATTTAAAGTTATTCTAAGGACAAATTGTAAAGTTTGAAATAGGCTTTCATAAGAATACTCATCACCGTTTGTTTCATGTATATAAATATATGTTTTAATTTGAACCATGAAATCGTACACATATTGACAAATCGTTTCTTTATCTCTATTTTTCTGAGGGTTACTTCCTGCAGGTAGGTTTATTAAACACCCAAAATATTTACTTATAATTTAAGCATTATTAGTATTTAGTAAACGACAGATTTACACCGATTCTAACACCAAAAAATCTTTCAGAGATTCTAAATATAATAATAATAATAATTACAATAATAATACATTTTAATTTAAGTCATTCCTGATTTAATTAGTTTTTTCAGATAAATTAAACGTACCTAAACCTTAACGACGACCAGCGTTTAATACAAGTTATATTTCTCAAATAGTAACATTAAATAACGAGTTTGATTTTAAATAAAAAACATCTAAACCAGGAGGTGAGGACCGTGTAGCGTCGGAACATCCGGGACATTATCCTACATCAGCACGTTTATCGTGACATTCATCTAAATATATAGTCACACTGATAAAGATAAAGGTTTTGTTTGAATACTCACAAAAAAAATGTCAACAATCTCCTTTCAAACGTTTACTCCTCTCGACGGTGCTGGTCGTCGCCATGTCAGTGTGTGTGTGTGTGTGTGTGTGGGTGCGATGCAAACGCAAACCGGTCGCTGATTGGCCGACACGTTGCCCCGACAACGACGATTTCCTTTTATGATTGGTTGCGGCAGACTTAAAAGGAAGATGGTTTATTTTAATAACAACAATAATAATATTTCAAAAATGCATTTTAAGTTAAAGAAAATATGAAGACTTTACAGATAAAATAATATTAGCAATGTGTCCATTTATTTTATTTTCGTAATTTCACATAAAAACGCATTTTAGGAATGTACATTATTTATGTTAAATAACCAATTTCCAATTACAAAATACATTTTTCGAATAAATTTACAGCATATCTATGTTCAATTTACAGTATATTTATGTATTATATATAGAACTGTTTTCAAACAAGATTTGTAATATACTTAAAAGTAAAATGTGATACATTCCAATACAAAACAATAAATTAAATACTAAAAAGTAAATCAAATTATAAAACTAACCTTTATTTAAGTGTATTCAACAAAGATATTACATCCTTCTTTATACAAAAATACATTTCAGATTGACATGGCCTGGACCAGAACCGCACATGGACAACACAACAGACCTTTACAAAGATTTTGAATTAATTTGAATATATACAGAACATGTTTTATCACAATTACAAAACGAAAAATCGTTTAAAAATAACAATAATAATAATACAACAATAATAATAAAAACTAAAAATAATTCTCCAGTACAAACATTGCATTTGTTCGTTTAAACTACACACTTGTTTCCTTCTTCTAGTTCTGACATTTCCTGGATTTCCATTTTTTTGGACTTTCAGTCGCTGACAGGAACTGGGAATCCTCCGGACTCGGACGGTCTCAGCAGTGGGTCGTAGTCTTCGCCCCTCTTTGCCTCGAGCCACCATGTCGTCATTTCCCCCTTTCCCTGTCGGGGTCGGAACGAAGCATTCGACTCAAATTACAAAGCATTTGTCACTTTGTATTTAAAATAAAGCCATTAGTGTTTGACGGGTGGCAAAGATCAGCAGCTGAGGGGCGACACACAACAAGGTAACCCCCCCCCCCAGCCATGAACGAAAAGATATGCTCCAAACACAGGAGTTAGATTTCAGTGACACCAGATACTAAAACCAATAGAAATGAGGCTGACACATGTAAGACGGATGTTTGTGATTTGTTTTTTTAATGTTAAAAAGTTAAACTAATAAAAGATAAAATAAGATGAGTGTCACCTTCACGTTGTGTGTTCCTCTGCAGGTCAGTTGATAACCCTTCAACATGTGCAGCAGGTCAGCTGTGGCTCCACTCACTTGAATCTTCAAAGCTAGAGAGAAACACTTGTGACTTTTACAATCCTTGGATTTGTGTTACTGTGAGAGTCGTTACAGGTCAACCATCATGACGTAATAAAGGGCTGTAATCACGCCCGCTTGGTTTATACAACGAGTCACTTGGAGGTGGAGACTTTCAGGATTAATGATGTGAAGTGACAAACCTCTGTGTTTGACTAATTGCAGCAGAGTGGGTGTGGTTATGGTGAACAAGGTTTTATCTCCAATAAAAAAAAGTGTTTTCAGTGGGCGGGGCTTAAGATCATTTTTGATAGTGATAGTTTTGATAGTTGAGATCTCAGGAGCATCTTTACCTTAAAGGTCAACTCATGTGAAAACCCAACTCTCCTGACTCGTGTTTCAAATGTTGAAGTCTTCCTCTCCAAGATGCAGTAAGTCCCTCATCATGACCATGTTTTCAACTTATTACTTCGTCTGAAATCCGGGCGAACAAGAGGTTACGAGAGTCCATTATGATGTAATAATGGCTTCACTCCTCCTCCAGCCAGCTGTAATCACACCCCGCTTTGTTTATACAACGAGTCCCTTGGAGGTTGGAGACTCCCGGGGGTTGATGACAAACCTTGATAGTTGACCAATCACAGCAGAGTGGGTGTGCTTATGGTAAACACGATTTTATCCCCATTAAAAATAGTTTTTTCAGTGGGCGGGGCTTAAAGTCATTTTCGTACGTAAACGTAAATATTTCAATGAAAAGAGAGTTTTTGTACAAACAGACACTGATGATACAATAGAGTCCAACATCTATTTAAGACACACTTAAATCTACACATTAGTCGAACTTTAATATTCAAACAAGTAGAAATGCATAGAAAATAAAGAACCGCAATAAGTGGTGACACTTTGCCAGCTTCTGCTACACATCCATCTTTCCCTGAAAAAAAATGGTAATTTTGTCCATCTTTACCTTCACTTGTTGATTCCATGCGTGACGCCGTGTTGACCGTGTCTCCAAAAAGACAATACCGTGGCATTTTAGTGCCGACTACACCTGCTACGACAGGTCCTGGCAAAAAAAAAAAATGTAAACCTTTATTATCGTGAAAACAGAACAAAAACATTATTTAAAAAACATTCAAAAGGATTTGCATTGTAACAGATGGTCTTAAAGAAGACTGTAGTACCGGAGTGAATGCCAGCTCGGATCTTCAGCTGAGTGGTCGGCTTGTGTGGAATCTTAAAGGCGTGACAAACGCTGACCAGGTCCAGAGCCATGCTGGCGATCTCCCCGGCATGATTGATGCCGTTTTCGTTGGGCACCCCCGAAACCACCATGTCTGCGAGCAACGATGTATTAAAAAGTATTGTTTCGCACCTCGCTCGCTGATTCACACTCACAGGCGTCTCCGATCGTCTCCACCTTGTAGACGTCGTAGTTGTCGATGATGTCGTCGAAGGTGGTGTAGAGCTGGTTGAGGAAGTTCACCACCTGGTACGGCGTGCTGGCGCCGGACAGTTGGGTGAAGCCCACGATGTCGCTGTCGTTTGGGTTGACGGGAACATGTCAGCTTGGATTTGCCCGAAGAGACGTTGAGGTGACGAAAAACGCACCTGAAGTAGACGGTGGCGTTGGTGAAGCTCTGAGCCTCCGTCGTCCGGCCTTGGCGAAGGTCGTCGGCCACTGGCTTTGGTAACATACCTGGACGAAACGAACGATTTGTTTTTATAATTTGATAGTTGTTGACGTACTTAAGGCGCGGGAGGCTTTATCTGGTTCATTCACTGAGGCCAGTAAAAACACATTTTAATAATAATTAAAAGGGCACATCATGCCAAAATTGTGGTTGTCAAAAGTCACAGTTTTCAATTGTTACCCATTCATTCTAAAGGAAGAGATTTTTTATTTGTGATGTGTTGATGAGGCCTCATGAAACAACATCATTATTGTTATCATGAAGTGTCAACAATGAATGTAGATACTTAAAGAAAAAGGTCAATGCATATGGAAGAGAACCTTCAAAAAGTTGATATGTATTTAAAAACAAATAAAACCAGTGTGTTTCGTGTCTAAACAAGGAGCTGTTACGCCTAAAGTTACTACAAAATTCTGACCTGCTCTAGTAGAAGAACTCACATTTCCCCGATAGTTAAAAATCTTTACTGGCTGCCAGTTTTTTTCAGGATCAATTTCAAAATTCTGGTTCTTACTTTCAGATCTATTCATGGTCAGACTCCTCCTTACATCATTGATCTGATCCAGACATACACCCCAGCTCGGGCTCTGAGGTCTGTGGATCAGAATCTACTGATGGTTCCTGAACACGCTTCAGGACCAGAGGAGAGAAATCCTTCCAGACTGTTGATCCTAAGCTTTGGAACGATCTTCCTCTGTGTTTGATGATCTACTGACTCCTTCAAGAAACATCTGAAGACATTTTTATTTATAGGTAAATAGGTATAGGTTTATAGGTATACATTTATGGAAAATGTAGTCTCTAAAAATTGGAAAATGAAACTGATGAATCTCGCCTTCTGTTTTGACTCCTCCAACCTTGTTATTCAGGAATTGAGACCCGCAGTGCTACTGTTACTGTAAACTAGCAATGTTCTGATGAAGCTTCATGAAACAGTGTCATGGTGTTCAGAGGTCAGTAGGTGGCGCCATCTGTTTAAAAATGATGTTTCATTACTGAACAGTTGTTCAAAACAAAAGAAAATACTGCAGAGACCGCCATCTAGTGGACTCTGAAAAAATTGACACTGCTTCAAGCTTCATCAGAACATCACTACTGTAAACGTTTACCTTTTTATCTGGCAAAGCCTTTTTTGTCAGTAGAAGAAAATGACCTGGTAGGGATTTACCACTAGATGGCTGTAAAAACAAGCCTGACAACATTCAACTAATTTGGGCCCAAAAAAAAGGAAGTGTAAAACAAATGTGATTTAAAACTTAAACTTAAGCTTAAACTGTTGCAGTGAGGATGGGACATGTACTCCATGTTAGTGGGGGGACAACAGACCTTTAATCATAAAAGTTGATCAATCATTGACTTACTATATAACAATCGATCTGTCTTTTGTTTCTCCTGAAGCAGGTCTTGAGTTCTCTCTGCCACGATGGCCTCCAGGTGTTTGCTGTACTTCTCCATCTGGGAGGAGAAAAAAAAGTTATTTGATCTTCTGATTGATGTGTTTTTTTGTTTTTGTTTTTAAAGATCTCACCAGGTTCATCATCATGTCCACAGGACTGACTTTGTGTGGGTTCATCTTGTCCAGCATCTTCTTCACATGGTCAAAGGTGGGCCTCATGGTGGCGTTGTGGGACCAACACTTCCTGATCAGCTGTGTGTGTGACGTCACGGAAAAGTGTTGATTCGACATGTGGGAAATGTTTGAACTCGCTCATGCTTTCACACCTCGCAGTAGTCCTCCTGGTTTGGACAGTCGGTGTCTGCCTTCCCTGGCTTCAGTTCGGGCAGCAGGGGGCGCCACATGATCTCCATCCGCACGCCCTCGGCCTGGTCCTGTCAGAGAAGATCCCCTGGTCCAAGATGATCCAAGAAAAACTGAGGCTTGTAATCTTGGTGTTACTCACCGACACGAGGTCAGAGCGGGTCGCGATCTCAACCAGAATCATGGAATAGCTAAAAAAAAAAAGAGAGCCAAGGACTGAGATGACGACATTATTGGAGGACATTTTTCATGCCAGATGTTCACGTGGAGGCTTCTTGTTAAATGTGTGGGATTTGAAAATGAATCTATCCCATTAGGAGCATGTGATTCAAATAAAATAAAAATAAAAACTGACATACTTTTGAACAAAGCTTCAGGAAGCTTCATCAGGATAGAGCAGACCTGGGCCCTATTTATGTGGCCCTCGTAATGTCAAAGTATGATCATGTATAAAAGGTAGTAAAAGAAATGTTTTGAAAACAACTCATATATACAAGAATAAAATTGCATCTTATTTATCTTAATAAATGTCACGGCCTAATAACGAATGTCCTTTTTTTTTAAGGGATTTTCTCGTCTTTCTTTTTGCTTGACGGCCCCTAACAACATTCACAGAATTTAATGTGGCCCCTTGAAGTGAATTTTAATTGCCCACCCCTGGGATAGAGAAAGCTGGTCAACCCTGAGCCCACCTATAGACGTCGACAGCCGGAGTCATATTCAAGATGCTCCCCAGCAGGACCTCCGGGGCGCAGTAGATCCGGTTCACTTCCCCGCAATTAAAACCGTTAGTGATGACCTCGAAGTCCTCCTTTCTGTAGGCGGTGAGGCTGAAATCTGCAACCAAACACAGTCATCCATGAAGTTGTTTTTCAGCTCTCCTGAACTCTCCTGTCGCCTTAAGTGGTGCTACACGTAAATAACTCCCTCATGTTGTTGTTGTTTAATCCGATGACTCAACGTTTAAACTACTAAGAAGTTCATCCACCTGATATTTTGCAAACCCAGCGATCGTCAACCACACAGTTCCTGGTGTGAAGTCTCCCGTGGAAGATCCTGTGCTGGTGGAGGTAGGCCATCCCACGGGCGATGTCGGTGGCGAAAGAGAGCCTGAGTGGGGGGGGGCAAGAGGAGTTGAAATAAAAAAAACAATAGATACAAATCAAGTGCAGGAATTCAAAAACCTGAAACCCCAGTTGATGGGAATGTCGTCGTTGAGAAGTACGTCCGACAAGCTTCCCTTCGGACAATGTTCGGTGATGATGCAGACGTAAGGAACCTCGATGCAGCCGCCGATGAACTTGCAAAGGTTGGGATGATCCAGTTGCCTTATGGGGAGGAAACACACGGTCACTATCTCCATTACCATAATGCACTGCAACAGTAGATGTATTTTAACTGAGGTTGATTGTGTGGCAGGATTAATCCTTATTAGTTCTGTCAAGAGATGAATTCATTATGATGTGTAAACTAATATATACTACATTTTACTTCAGTTTTATTCTTGTAATTTGTTTTCTACAGATAATATATTTGATAAAATCAGATTCTTTTTTTATTGACAGAGTTGATCAGATGCAAATAATTTACTGTTGCCGGTCTTTGAGACATTTTTTGCCACAAAGGAAAATAAAACTTCAAATATTTTTTTCTATTGATTAATGCTGCCTATAATATGTTTTATTTTGAAAAAAAACACAGGACTTTTTTTTTGAATAACATTAGGATGTGACTATTGAATAGTGAAAATTCACACATTGGCACAAAGTCTCTTAAAGCTATGAGACACACATGTACAGAACACCATCATCTGCATACAATAAAATATACATAAATGCAAATACACAAACATCTTGTTGTAACCAGTCCAGAGCTCTTGCTGATTCAGCATTATATTCACGTCGGTCCGTCAATAAAACATTTAACCGGTCCGTGGAACAAAACAAAAACTTCTTGCAAAGAGAAATTAAAGAGATAGATATGGAAAATATATTTATATGCTTTAGACAATAGAGCACATTGTGTTCTATAGGTTACACTTTTAATCTTTGAGAAAATTAAATACTAATAAGTTTGCCTTTTAGTTTGAAAAACACAATAATATGATTTAAAAAAAAGTTTTAATTACAAATGTAATTGAATCATCATATTATTGACCCAACTAGTTAAAATCTCTGTAATCCTGAATTTTGAAAGAAAAACACCTGTTGTGTGACCTAAAAAAAGAATGTGGTCCTATTTTATTTGTATTAAGCAGCTGATCTTCAAGGATTAATCATAACTATTGTCCAGACTATTAGCTAAAAAGGTCATTCCTCGTCATTCCACATTTTGTTCAAGACATTTACACAATTTACTAATAATAACAACCTTTTTGTTCAATACTTTTTGGACACTCAAGGTCACCATGAAGACACATTTAAAACACGGTAAAACATCTTTAAAACACATCGAAACATAAGAAATAGCGGCAAAGAAAAGTGAATTAAATTAGATTAGGTGCAAAAGGCAGTTTTATAACATATATTAACAAAAAGTTTCTATTTTCGCCTTTTTTTCAGAGAGCAGATTAATTAATCGAATCTTGTCAATTTGAGAGATAATGTAATGCTTGTTTTGACTGTTGTCAATCAGATAAGTTAGCATAAGTATAGCAATACAACTTTTCACTATACATTAAAGCTGAGTCGGAAAACTCCAACAATCAGGATTTAAGCAGGAGATGCCTCACCTGACTTCCTTCACCTCCCTTCTGATGGTTTTAGTCAGAGTGAAGTGTTTCTTAGTGATGTGCTTGACCGCTACTACTCTCCCGTCACTGACAGAGAGAAGGAACAAATGAACAAATCTTAAAACATTACACTCAAAATATAATTTGGCAAAAACTCAAGAGTTTCTTACTAAATGCCAGGCTGGATAAATCCATGCTGGAAAGAAGTTTTTATTTCCGTGCATAAGGTCACGTCAGTGCTTCGGCTGATGGTCGACACACTCTTAGGGCGGTGAGGGCTGGTCAAACTCCCGAACTCAGTGCAGCACATTTTCCCTGCAAAAAAAGTAAAGTGAAGGGTTGCTGGTGCCACTCATATCAGGCTAACAGGGTGATTGACACCATGAACAGATTGCCTAAAATATATATGGAGCGTGTAAAAAAAGGACCAGTGATGGCTCAACATTAGAATTTAGGAAAGGGGAAAAAATACATGATGACAATAGAAAAAATCACTTAATTAATCAACTTCTCTCAAATTGTCATTTACCAAATACAATGTTCTTGTAGTTGATGATCCAACTCTCGTCCCAAAACATCTTCTGTTTCTGGTACTGCAGCCACTGCCAGAAAGAAATGAAAGATAGTTTTCAAACACAAACTTGTGTTTGCATTAAACAACCAGAAGTTGAAGCAGCATTACAAATGAGTTCTAGACATTCTAGACCTGAATTTGACAATGAAGGATTATTATCAATTTGGTTTCTCTCAGTACTTACTTATCAAAGTTGCAGCGAAATAAGAAGTAATATTAAATGACTAACTATTGAGTTTCACAACCATCGGAAAATAATGAATTGCAGCAGTTAAAAGCCATACAAGTCAATGACAAATCTGCAAAACCTTCCTAGATCCAGACAGTAATCTGGACGACCACCAATCCTCAATCCCTTCTAAACTAGCCCATAGTTTACAACCATGAAAATAATAGATACATTAAAAACAAATTCACCATTTTTTTCATGTGTGCTTGCAGATGTTTGTAAGTAAGTAAATGTTATTTGTACCAATAAACCATCGTAGCTGAGAACAAAACCTCGGCAGGTGTGATACGAGCGTGAGATCAACTCACCACCATGGTGAAGATGAACGCGCTGCTAAAGAGAGCAACAGGGAGACCGATGGCGAATTTGATGCCGATGGACATGGGGCAGATGCCGCAGTCAGCGGGGCAGGTCAGACACGTCTCCTCCAGCTCACAGACGTCGTCCCCACACACTGAAGACATCGACATTCATCTTTAGAGACGTTTAGAGAACCTTTAGTCGACATGAAAGTGGATAGAAAATGATTGAAATTGGAGTTTCTTCAAGATTCCTTTCTCAAGGTTCCTCTCTAAGATGCAGTAAGCCTTCATCATGACCATCTTTTGGTCACTGGTCCTATTTTTAAAGTTCTCCCCCGTCTGGGCGAACGAGAAGTTACGAGAGCGGAGTCCATTATGACGTAATAATGGCTTCACTCCTTCTCCAGCCATGCCCTGCTTTGTTTATACAATGAGTCCCTTGGAGGTGGAGACTTTCAGTTTATAGTTTATTTTTTTAAAGGACAAAAGAGATTTAATCTCCAGAAAAGCAAAGTGTTTTCAGTGGGCAAGGTTCAAAATCATTTTCTAATGTAAATATTTGACTTATCCTTGACATAAATCTTTGAATCTTGACGAAAGATAGTGAAAAATAGTGGGACTGACCTTGGGCACTGACCACAAGCACCTTGGACTCCAGCGCCGCGTGCATCTGTCCAATCTTGATGTGAGCGATCACTGAAGTGACTCCCACGTGGATCAGAACCACCTTGAGGACATGAAATTTGCGTCACCGATTCACATCGTTCCACACACGTCTACAGAATTACTTCAACGTCAAATACAAAACTATTTTCCTAGTGTGCTTTCAGCAGGATCACCTTTGAGGTCCAATACTTTTGGGACATCTTTCCCGCTTTGGAAACGGTGTGCGTGACTATTTTACCGTCATCGGGAATCCACGGGCCACAAATACCACCTTGTTTCTGGGACAGGAAAAAAAAGAAGTCAGGGAGCAAAACCAATTTAAACATTTTTAAATGTGATATACCTCCCACATACTGTAGAGTTCATCGATGCAAAAAACATTACATGGTGTTCCTCATAGTTCTTTATTAGGTCCTTTGTTCTTTATATATGATGTCTTTTTTCTCTTATGCTTGGTATGAGCAAAATACAGCACTGTATTCATAAACTCAGTCATTGTAAAAAAAAAAAAAGTAAGAAACTTTATCATACTGAGCAAACTGCTTATTCATTCTTCCTACTGTCCTACTTCCTTCTCTTTTTTTTGTTCCGCTGCTGCGTGAAACCAGACGGATCATCTTGATGTGTGGTTTAAGAAGGTTTGTCAGCATGCAGCTCAACATGTCCTTGATAAACTTTAGATTTTCTGTTCACTTGTAGACTAATTCTTGCTCTTTTATTTTGGTTTGCTCTTGTTATTCTCATTGGACCTCGTTTCTAGTTTGGACTGTGTTGTTTATTGTACATATTTCGTAAAAATCAACTTTTACTAAAAAAGAAAAATTCTCAAGATGGAATCAAATAAAAGGTTATGAATCTAACTTAAGGCTGTGAACTGGAAGTGACATCGGCTTTGATTTAAAATCAAAACAATTTTACTTGAGGTGAGTGTAATACAGAATCTTCTCATAGAATGTCCAATTTAACTCTGAAGTAAGAGCAGTTTTGGTTGCATCTTTATATTCTCGTCCCAAAACATATTTTGTTTCTGGTACTGCAGCCACTGCCAGAAAGAAATGAAAGACCACTAATCCTCAATCACTTCTTATCTAGCCCATAGTTTACAACCCTGAAAATAATAGATACATTAAAAACAAATTAACAATCTTTTTCATTTGTGCTTGCAAATGCAAATAAGTAAGTAAATGTAAAAAGAAGTCAGGGAGCAAAACCAATTTAAACATTTTTAAATTTGATATACCTCCCACATACTGTACAGTTCATCGATGCAAAAAACATTACATGGTGTTCCTCATAGTTCTTTATTAGGTCCTTTTTTATTTATATATGATATCATTTTTCTCTTATGCTTGTTATGAGCAAGATACAGCAGTCATTGTAAAAAAAAACTTAAAAAAAACTTTATCATGCTGAGAAAACTGCTTATTAATTCTTCCTACTGTCCTACTTGCTTCTGTTTTTTTTGTTCCGCTGCTGCGTGAAACCAGACGGATCATCTTGATGTGTGGTTTAAGAAGGTTTGTCAGCATGCAGCTCAACATGTCCGTCATAAACTTTAGATTTTCTGTGCACTTGTAGACTAATTCTTGCTCTTTTATTTTGGTTTGCTCTTGTTATTCTCATTGGACCTCGTTTCTAGTTTGGACTGTGTTGTTTATTGTACATATTTTGTGGAAATCAACTTTTGCTAAAAAAGAAAAATTCTCAAGATGTAAATAAAAGGTTATGAATCTAACTTAAGGCTGTGAACTGGAAGTGGACATCGGCTTTAGTTCAAAATCTATACAATTTTACCCGAGGAGAGTGTAATACAGAATCTTCTCGTAGAATGTCCGATTTAACTCTGAAGTAAGTGCAGTTTCGGTTGCATCTTTAAACTCCATCGTAAGCAACTGATTATCCGAGAGACAAGAACAAAGTAAAAACACAAACTAGAACGAAGTACAGATGGTCCTAAACAAAACAATCCTAAGTAAGTGTTCTTCCTGTTGGATTAACTGTGTACTTTTGGGACCTGTGGGTGAGCAAATTCGATAACACCCGACAAATCATCTCCACAATTTCAATTTCAATTTCAATTTGTGTCTTAAAACACATACTGTAACTCAGGAAAAAGGGGTGATAAGGCATCCATTCTACATCTCTTCAGAGCCAAGAGGTATAATATAATGTTCGACCAATCATATGATGCTCAATGGAAAAACATTGTTAAACCATCCAAATCCAGTATGGTTTAGCAGATAACAACCTAAACTTTAAGCCTGTTTTTCTTTTTTTTCTTTTAGTTTTGTTTAGTTATTTTGTTATTTTGTAAATATGTTTACACATTTATGTGGGTTTGAAAATGTCTGTTTTAGGTAAAAAAATAAAAGAAGTAAAAAGCAGCTCAAGATGCCAGTTGGTAAGGGTGACTCTTTTTGGACAATAAAGTAACTCTGAGAAGGAAAAAAAAGGTTCTTTGTCGCCGGCAGTTGTGAATTGGACTCACCATGTGGCCCAGAGGACACGAGTGGATGTTGGCGTGATACACACAACAGTTCATCTCATTGGCGTTGTTCCAGTTGGCCGGACACTCGTGCTCGTCACAGAACCGCTTCGCATCGGCAGGGTCACTGCGAGCAGAAGCCAGTTATCGTACATAAAAATGAGTGGGTGTGTGTTCAGAGACACGGCGGTGCAGCATCCCGCGCACCTGAACTGGAAAATCCTGTTCCTGACAGCGTAGTCGTAGAAGGAATCCGAAGCCGTGACCGTGTAGGAGACGTTGAACTCCTCCCCGTTGCTGACTTTCTCCGGAGGACGCTGCACCCACGCCATCTCCAGACCTGTGACGGCAAACACGCACAGGATCAAAGGTAAAGTTCTGAGACAAAGACACTGGTTAAGAAAAAAAACATACCACCGCAGTTGATCATGTTGAAGTCATGAGGGTTGTTGAGCGGCCAACAGTCGTACTCTGTGTTGTCTAAATCGTGCCAGCCGTTGACACCCTGGTAGAGAGTAAAGCCATTGATGGAAGTAAGTAAGTAAGTAACAGTTATTTGTAAAGTGCCTTTCTAGACCAGAGTCACAAAGCGCAAAAACAATACACAGTTAAAATATATACTTTAAAAGATCAAGACAATATAGAGACAAACACAGGAGTCCCAGAAGACCAAAGAAAAGGTTGCACAAATAAAAATGTCTTAAGATGTTTCTTGAAGGAGTCAGTAGATCATCAAACACAGAGGAAGATCGTTCCAAAGCTTAGGAGCAACAATTCAATTCAATTCAATTCAATTTTATTTAAAGTGTCTTATCATAACAAAGTTATCTCAAGACACTATACAGTTGAAATAAGACTACAGTTGATTAAGGAAAAATAGATCCCACAGCCTGAAAGGATTTCTCTCCTCTGGTCCGGAACCGTGTTCAGGAACCATTAGTAGATTCTGATCCACAGACCTCAGAGCCCGAGCTGGGGTGTAAGGCTGGATCAGATCACTGATGTAAGGAGGAGTCTGACCATGAATAGATTTGAAAGTAAGAATTTAAAAAATTATCCTGAAAGAAACTGGCAGCCAAGGCAGATTTTTAGAATCTGGGAAATGTGAGTTCTTCTACTAGAGCAGCTCCGAATTCTCGCTGCAGAGTTCTGTATTAACTGCAGGCGAGACAGATCCTTCTTGTTTAGACACGAAAATAAACTGTTACAATAGTCCAAACGAAAAGATACAGACGCGTGGATTAAAAGCTCATGTCGTTCAATCTGAACATATTAACTCACATGTCAATGTTTTACTCACCAGCGTGAGACACAGAAAGAGGGGTGCTGCTGTCCAGAGAGCCATGGTGAGGTCTGCTGCCGGACCTGGACCTGCTATGGTTTAAGACATCAGACCATTACGTTGTGAGTCACCAACTAATCTCCTCTCCTGGAGTGTTCGCCTCTCTCTGTAATTGTCCAATCAGCAGAAGAGACTCTTCAATCACAGGGGTCACCTTCATGGACCCAGAATTCAGTCTGGGACAATAACAATCGACCTCTAGAAGAGAAGCAATTCATGTTTTGTCTTGACCAAATTAGTCTTCGTTCAAGTGTTCATGTCTCTCTGCAGCGCAATAACAACGCATCTGTATTTTATTTTCTTCACTAACCTTTACTGCAGATTTTAAATCAAAATAAAACAAGCATTAATTGTTTATTTGAATTAATTTAGTTATTGTTATTTCAATGTTTAATGATACAGAAATTAACTTGTCTTTATATAGCCATACTTTGAAGTTTATTTTTCTTGCTAGCTTTATGCACTGAAAGCAGATGATTCTCTCTGATTCTCCCATTTTGACACACCACTAATGTTAGACCCCTCCCCCTAACATGTACCTTAGATGCTTGAAGTTTTTTATTATTATTCCATTTTTAAAACTTTTGTTTTGTACAAATGTTGCAATTTAAAAGCAGATAAAACCTATACAATACTCATCCATGCATCCATCAATACGTCCATCCATCCATCTATCCATTCGTCCTTCTATCTATCCATCTATCTATCTATCTATCTATCTATCTATCTATCTATCTATCTATCTGTCTGTCTGTCTGTCTGTCTGTCTGTCTGTCTGTCTGTCTGTCTGTCTGTCTGTCTCTGTCTGTCTGTCTGTCTGTCTGTCTGTCTGTCTGTCTGTCTGTCTGTCTGTCTGTCTGTCTGTCTGTCTGTCTGTCTGTCTGTCTGTCTGTCTGTCTGTCTATATATCTATCTATCTATCTATCTATCTATCTATCTATCTATCTATCTATCTATCTATCTATCTATCTATCTATCTATCTATCTATCTATCTATCTATCTATCTATCTGTCTGTCTGTCTGTCTGTCTGTCTGTCTTTCTGTCTGTCTGTCTGTCTATCTATCCATCTATAATAACAATATATATTGTATCCCTCATCAATCATGAGTATATGATATATACTCATATATATCATATAATATATATATGAATATAGGAGTGGTGTGAAAGTATCTTGAAATTCTGTTCTATGTTAAACTTTGTATCCTTTGTCTTTGTTATTTGTCTTTAGACTTAGATTGTGTCATCTTGTTCTATCTCTTTATTTCTCTTTGTTCTTGTTCTTATTTTTATTTTTATTTTTATGAATTATTGCTGTATTGCTGTGTCCAATTGGAAAAAAAAACTATTACTATCAATAAAGTTCTACCTACCTACCTATTAGGAATGATGTCAAGAAAAATACTTGAAGATTCTTCATAGGTTCCCAAACAAACCCTCTTAGTCTTAACCCATCCATCAGCTTTTAAAACCAAAGTAAATGTCTTCAAGTATTTCAAGTGTGTTAAATTGCTTTCAAGGATGCAATTACTTCACAGTAGCAGTACAAACTGTCTGCACCGCTCTGTGTTTCGGGGTAAATGCAGGAGTCAACATGGCTCCAAACAACTGCATGGACTTTGAGTCACCTGCAACCCAAGCTTTTTACAACACTCCTCTCAAAAGCTTTTGTTTTTCAGCCCGGTTTAAGAGATTAAATCTTGAGTGCAGTGTATCAAATTTTACTGAGGGTGCAGGTTTTAGTGCAGGGTTTCATTGAAGAAGGTCATCAGGAGGAGAGAGACGTAAATCAAGTTCAAAAAGAGTCCAACTTGTATCAGGTAGATGGAGGGTATAAAACCAGGTCTCTCCAGGACAGAAAAAACTGACCAAAAAAAAAGCCAGAAAACCCCTCAGAGGCGCCACCTACTGATCCAACATAGACCCAAACCATCTGAACACATTTCTCTTTTTATATTTATTTATTTGAACCCCTTTTGCATATACATCTTATTCCCTACATACAGTTTTTCACTCATGTTTTACCTCCACTCAAGTGAATTCAACAGTCTTTGCTGGAAAACATGTCATTAGAGCGTCAAAGAAAGGTCAGGTCACAGGTCAAAAGGGTCAACAGTACCATGTAGGATGTTCACCTGTAGGGAGAAGATGGGAGCCGGGGTCAGAGGTCAATGGATGACAAATGCAAACATGAAGGAAAATGACCTCCTGCATCTTGCCCTTTGTAGCTGGGATCTTGATCATTAAGAGCTTTTTGAAGTAACAAGTGTAAAATAATGACTGAATTAGTTTGAACAACACACTGGGACAGAACCATTAAACCCCCCAAAAACCACCTGTCAAACAGCCACTGATGATAAAGATCTCAAGTACTGGGACACTTGTCTTTAAATGCTGTCCAACCTGTCGCTTAACATGAAAATAGTATTAGTTAGATTTAGTTAGTATTTGTTCAATTTAGTTTTTTACTTTTTCTGCTTACATGTTTTAATCTTTTAATCAACTTTGATCTTGTTTTTTTTTATGATTTCCCATTATTGTCATTCAGATTTAGTTTAAATTACTATACATACTTTAGTAGTATTTGAAATAAATGATGTTACCCTCATGAGTCAGAGACAGAAATGTAATTATTGTCATAATAAATCACTTCAAAAACTACCATTTGGCTAAAGGCACCAGAGGTTACAATTAGTTATAGGAATTTTGTGTAAGAAGAAAACTCCATGATTGCGTTTTCAATGTTGTTGTTTTAAAAAAAGAACAGAAAATATGAGTCATTTTCAGATTAATTTACTGAGGAATCCCGTGTGAAATAACCAGAACGGGAAGTGGGAGCACTTGTGTTTGTGTTTTTTTTTTTCAGTTCCTTGTGAATGACAAACCACCGTCTGGAATCCACTTAGTTGCAACATCCCTTTTACAACCTTCGGTCGCAGGTGAACAGCTGTTTCGTCAGAACAGCTTCAGTGTTCAGAAATGCTACAGAACAAACACAGTCAGCGTCTGTGGGCAGAGGGAGGACACGCTTGCTCTCTAAAAAGATATGATGAAGGGAGAACAAGACACTCTCATGTGTATTTTGTTAAAAAGGCCTTCAGCTCTTTTAGGATGTTTTGAGGTTTCACACAGATTTTATTATTATTTATCATTATTTAATACATTTAAGCACTTTATCAGGAGGTGTTTGAACAAAAGAACATTTATTTGCAGGTGACGAAGTCAACGTATTTTGGGAAAACAAATGTGATGAATGATGAGCAAGTTTGGCCCCAAGGCAACAATTGTTTTTACAAGCCAACTGATATTATTATTGGATGTCATATCCAGAAAATACTGCAGTCAAGTCAGGCCAGGAAAGCTACGACTGTAACCATGCAGTCGGTTTAAAACTTGGTCTTTACGTTCATTATTTATTACTGGTTCTTAGTTTACGCATTTCTTTTTACTGGTTTTATTTATTTATTTGTTTTATCTTTTTACATCCTCCATATTTACAGTACAACCTTAACGTTTGGACACACCCTTTAATTCAATACAAATTTAACGTTTTGTTTCCATTAATGTCATAGGCATAATGAAAGCTTGTTGATATAGATATTTTTGAAAGTCTTACAAACATTGAGCTTGTTCTATTGATCTTTTTTTGCATTTTTATTTGCTATTTTGTCTATACCATAATAAGCCTGTTGGGACATGGTTGGCTTGTTGAGATGAATTTCTGATTTTAAAACATGTAACTCAATTCACGTTTTTTCTGTAATCAAACAGCTTCATCATGATACGTGTGCTCTCTGCACAGTATGTAAAATGTCAAGTGAAAAGAAGCTTCAAAGGGGATTTACTTGGCAGTGCAACTTAACTACCAACTAAACAGGAAGCCGCTTTATTCACAGGCTCTCGGAGCCATCAACGCCCATACATGCCTCGATAAACACTGACCCTGAGCAGCTGGACGAGGGCGGCAACGTTTGTGCACGAAGACTATAAATATTTGTATAGATTTTTATTATATATAAATTTGTTGAAGTTAATGAAACATCCACGCCAGCGAGAATTAAGATGAACGTCTTGTCCTTATTTGGAGCTGTTGCTTCTCTGTGCATTTGTTTCAAACTAAATATATAATAATTGGATTTCTATTACAATCATTTCTGAGCATTTTTTTAAAAAAGAAACTCATGTAAAACTCCAACTCTCCTGACTCACTCCCATGTTTCAAATGTTGAAGTCTTGCTCTCCAAGATGCAGTAAGTCTCTCATCATGATCATGTTTTGAACTAATTACTTTATAAAGTTCTCCGCCGTCTGAAATCTGGGCGAACGAGAGGTTATGAGAGCGGAGTGCATTATGACGTAATAATGGCTTCACTCCTCCTCCAGCCAGCTGTGATCCCGCTCTGCTTTGTTTATACAACAAGTCCCTTGGAGACTTCCAGGATTGATGACGTGCAGTGACAAATTTCAAAGTTTGACCAATCAGAGCAAAGGGGGTGTGGTTATGGTAAATCTTGTTGTCAGTGGGCGGGGCTTAAGATCATTTTCTAATGTAAATATTTCAATAAAGTTTGTATAATTGTATATAATATAATAAATTTGTACAAACAGACACTGATGATACAATAGAGACCAACATCTATTTAAGAGACACTTAAATCAACACATTAGTTGAACTTTAAGCAGATATATTAACAATTATGTCAGTGAGCAGTGTTGGAAGTGAAAGACATTTAATGGGTTCTTGAGAACCTGAAACATGGATACATGCATGTTAAAACAGTACCAGAATAATGACAGTATTGTTCCTGTAGTAGACGGCAACTATCTGTACTTTTGAAGGGGATTCACCCTTGTTGAACTCCTTCAACTATAACACAATGATGAGGAGCTTCATGACATAAATAAGTATATTTACATTTGGAGAAGATTCTTGTCGAATCCCAAAGTCTTTGTCGTGTCACTGCCACGACTCTGGAGGAGGCCAAGCCTGTTCAAGTCATCTCCTCTCAGAACGAGCCAGAAGTTGAATATAAAAATCCTTCTTCTCAAGACTTCAGTATATCCTCGTCCTCGTTCTTCGTCTCCTCCGAGGGAGGCTGACTGGTGCCGGTGTCCTGGGCCGAGCTCAGCGGCCTGGCGTTGGCCTTCGTCGAGCGCTGCCGCCGAGTGCCATTCCCGATGCAGCGCAAAAGGTTCTTGAAAGTGGCCCACATCTCCTCGTCCTTGTAGGAGTAAATGCAAGGGTTCATGACGGAGTTCAGCACCGCCAGGAGGAGCAGCCAGCGCTTTAACTTGATGACTTGACACTTGTTGCAGAGGCCGTCCAGCAGGAGAACCACCAGGCCTGGTGTCCAGCAGAAAACAAACGCCCCTGGAGGGGAAAGAGACGAGCGTTACTATTATTCAACTCAAAGATTCATCCATCGCCAAGTAAGACATTTAGTTATTTTATTTTTATTTTATTTTCCCTGGTCAGATTTTGGTGTGGTACCAATAAATGGACGGCACAAGGACTTGTTGATGGTCTGGGCGGAACCTTAATAGTTTCACCTGCATATTGGAAAAAAAGTTCAACAAGTATCTCTAAAATTAAACCAGTGCTAAATCATTTATTTCTCTACAACTCACTCACACACAAAAGTTGACCTCTTGAATTTCAAAGGCTCTCCTTCTCAAGTGTAATGTGTTGTTAAATAGGTGTACTTTTATTTTGCCCAAAGGTTCTTGATCTTCCTTTTCTCGAAACGACAAAATGAAATCAAGTTTAAAAAATGTTTCTGGAATCTTTGCCTGTCGCACAATCTCTGCTGCCTCATTGCCAAATACAGCATGAACGTTTTATTTACAAGATGAAGATTCTTGTTTTATCTTCCAGTTGAAAAAGCCTCTAAAACTTTAACCCGGTATTGTAAAGGGTTGTTTAGATACACTAACATAGTGAAGAACATCATTGAAATAATAGGTAGAGTTCTCCTCTTGGACATGACTTTTCAAAATAAAACCAATTGTTACAAATACAGTTATGTATTCTTGTTTTAAACAACTTTATGCTTAAGATTTTAAAAATAGAATTCAGTGACCTTCACTGGTTATTAGTCTGGTCCATTGTTTTCTCACTACATGTGTCTTTCAGTGAATAATGGTCATAGTTTTTTTTTGGCTTGTGTATAGTCACTCATCTCAACTTCCCACATACAACAATGAGAAGTTGACCCCCCCTTGAAAATGTACTGTACTTCCTTCGCCGCTGAAGCCCAGAGACCGTGAACACACAATAAGAACTGGAACTTCCGGTAGCTAAGGAGTGTCTCACACAACGTAAGGGTGAAGGTCAAGATATGATGGCTGGACAAACATGCCTTGATGCTGCTTGTTTAGAGGTACTTTCGATAGGGTCAAGGAAACCTCAAATGGTTTTATAAGACATGTTTATAAACTCACAGCACGTGTTGATCACCGTGTATCTGAGTTTTATCTCAGCGTCAGCAAGACGGTTCATGTTGAAGGTCGACAAAACCCTTATTGTGTTCAACACTGGTGTGTTTTTGGCAAGTGATGCAGTCATAAAAGCAACCAATTTGCTGACTATCGCAAACATGTTTGGGCACAATTCAGAGTCCCTGCAAAAGGCTTTCTGAGCCACAGCCACAAGCAGCAACTTGCCCGCACTATAAGCATCTCGTCCGCCCCGACACAAAACAAGTGACACGAAAACATCTGGTCGATGCGTTGTCCTCGGCGGCCAATCAAAAAAAAGGAGCTTCTTTTGAAAGAAAACATCGATCTCCTTGAAGTGCCGCTCACTAATGTTTAGATAGTATTGATCTAAAATCTTGCTACTTATTAAACCACAGGTGACTTTGTGAGATGTTGCTTTACTGAGTAAACAAGTCCTTAACTACGGCCGGACAAGTATCATTTAAATGTAATCAAGTGCGTGTTATTTATACATTCTGTGCTTCAGGATACATACTATTGTTTGTTGTGTACGCTGAGCCCCTCTCGGTGCCGGTTTCTACAGCTCTGAACTGGTTGGACTAGTTTCTCTCGCTTCTGCGCACACGGAGCTAACAGATGATAACTGAATCTTTACCAAATTGACTCTTCAGATTTCAGAAAAGATCCTTGATGCTAGATTGTTTCGTAAAAGAAAATAAAAATAAAATGCTAGGTTTACATCAATGATGGTGAGTATTTTTTCGTAAATTATTCTGGTTTCACACCAGCGATCGCCAATGACAATAACAGCTTATATACCTCAGCGGAAATGATCAAAAGGATGACTGACAGGTTTCAGAAGTTTGCAAAAACCACAGTGTTTTCTGACACAGGAAGGCTGAAAAAACTAAGTAAATCACTTAATAAAAGACAAATAATAGGAATAAAAAAAACTGTTATTATAATGAAAACTATAATGATCCTAAATATAAATTTTAAAACAAAGGCAATACATTTCGTCACTCAAAAGTTTTAGACTTTAATGCTGAACTGAGCAAAAGCTTTTTGAAGCCATTAAAGAGAGTATCGCTTTCTTCAAACCCACAAAAAACCTTAACTCAACGTATGTTGTCTTTACTAAAAGCCGGACGCACAGATAACCACAGACACAAACAATCAACTCTAAAAGTTATAGTTCACTTGATGGAGTCTAGTGACTCCTTCAAGAAACATCTTAAGACATTTTTATTCGTGCAGGCTTTTCCCTGATTTTCTGAGACTCTTCTCAGTGTTATCTTGACCTTTTAAAGTATTTTATTGAATATTGTTTTGATTGTTTAAGCGCTTTGTGACCCTGGTCTGGAAAAGCGCTATAAAGAAAAATATAAATGACTTACTTACTTACTTACCAATTCAATTTCACCAAGTTTGTACTCGTATGTGGTCTAATGTCAGAATTATTTCCAGAGTAATTTGTCTCTTTTCGGAGTTATAGGTAAATATTTATGTCCATATGATGTTCGTCACCATTGCAAAAAGTAGACGCTAGAAGTGTTTCATGTCTGTCTAGCATGTTACAAACAAGCTTAAAATAAAGACTTGTTTCATTTTTTTCCCAAAAGAAATCTCTCGTCGAGGCTTCAGTACAAGATGGACGTTACAGACGAGCAGTATGGAGTTATTTGGATGTTTTTAAGGGTCTTTTTGGATGAATACGAGGAAAAAAACTGTTTGCAATCATCACATTGACATACATTTCAGCCTCTAACTCCAAAAAGAGGCTGCTTACTCTTTAAAGCTTTTGAGCTAAGCTTTCACATTTTTATGGTTGAGTGTGTTTATGCTTCAGTCGAGTGAGTTTCAGGTAAATTATCTGTTAGCTTTTCAGCGCAGGATTAACTGTTGCACAACCATGTGCTGTCAAAAGGATGCAGGGAAAAAAGGAGTTTCTCTTACGAAACCGGAGGGTAGTTGATGAGTCACGAACACTATGTTGTGACTTGTTTGATTAAAATGCAATGTTAATTAAAAGCCGCTGGTCTCAAGTAGAAATAATGAGATTAGTTTGAGTATCAAACTTTGGTTCTTTTGAAGCACCGACCGAAAAAAATGCTTCGTCTTCCAGGTGTGATCAAAACTTGGTAATGTGTGAATGTTTGAAAGGAAAATTGATAAATGACAAAGGCTGTCAGCGTCTGATGAATTTGTCACTTGTTAGCTAGTGTTCTTTTGCACAGGAAATTAATTACTTTTTTAATTTGCCAAAGCTTAAAAATTAAATTAAAGGTTTTGTACTATATATATAATAACATTTACTTTTTCATATTATAGATAGAATATGTATCAAGGAAAGTATCGTTCAAGAACTGGAATGGATTTTTGATCGATACTCAGCCCTTAATAATGTATATTTTCACATTCAATATGAAAAAAAACTTCCAAATATCTCAGACCAAGAATGCGTTGCCAATCTCTACATTTAGTTTTGAAGTAGATGATTTTTTAAATGTAGGTTATTTTGTAGTTATTTATTGTATTATTATTTATTATTTATTGTATTATTATTTATTATTTATTATTTATTATTTATTATTTATTATTTATTATTTATTATTTATTATTTATTATTTATTATTTATTATTTTAGTAAAAATGTATTATTTATTATAGTTATTTGTAGATATTTTGTAATTAATGTAGGTAAATGTTTTTTTAAACCTCCAAAACATACTGTTGATGCCAATAAAGTGTTATAGATACCATTTTTAGAAGCAATTTTTTCTCTAATGATGATGACATTCTTAAGTAGCCAAATGTTCCACGGAACACTTACCCAGCACCACCATGACCGTCTTGATCAGCTTTATGGGAGTTCTTTTGCGGTTGATGGAGCCGCTGGTGTGCGACATGAGCATGTTGGTCTTCCTCTTCACGTACAAGTAGATCCTCAGGTAGATGACCACCATCACCAGGAACACCACCAGGTTGGACACGGACCAGAACACCAAGTAGCTCCTGCTGAAAATGGGCGCCAACTCCGAGCAGTCGCTGAGGTTGCAGATACAGTTCCAGCCCAGGCTGGGCACGGCGCCCAGGAAGATGGAGACGGCCCACACCAGCACGATCAGCATAGTCACCCTCCTCTTGGTCAGGTTGCTGTGGACCTTCCAGTTCATGACGGAGATGTATCGCTCCAGGGCGATCACCAGCAGGTTGGCCAGCGACGCCGACAGGCTGACGTCGAGGAGACCCTGGCGGATGAAGTACCCCTTGACCGTCAGCGTCCGGGACACCTCGCCCGTGTTGAACATGAGGTACACGTACGCGATCCCGGCCAGGAAGTCCGAGGCGGCCAGGTTGGCCAGCAGGTAGTAGAAGGGGTAGTGGAACCTCTTGTTGGTGATGACGGCGGCGACCACCATCACGTTGGAGACCAGGATGAAACAGCAGAAGATGGAGCCGACCACCTGGACCGCGATGAGTTGGGTCAAGTTCCAGTTGTCATTGGCGTTGATGTTGCGGTAGAAGAAGCCCATGGACTCGTTGTAGTGGCAACTCTGGTTGGGAAGAGCCATTTTGTTTGGGTTTCTACGAAGAGATGATATCGTGTGAGAGAAATATCAGAACATTCATAATCCTGAAAAAGATCTGAAAGAAAAAACAAGTAAAAGTTGATCAAAATTAATCTATTAAATCAACATTTATTCATGTTGCTGGATTAGATTCAACACTGCAGGGTTGCGATCATAAATCCACTGAATGAAAACGTCAAACGATGATAGCGGAGCCTCAGCGTTGAAGTCAGACTAAATATTGTGGGTGAAATTCTTTCTTTGACCACTTTAAAAAAAAAAAAGCCATGTTTTTTTTTTGCTTACCAAGAGTTTTGACCAAAGCTGTAATTTATGTTGTATACGTTCTGCCTCCATCTGACTGACACACATGTAATCCCCGACACTTTATCTTCTCCACTCTCTATTTAAGGCTTGTTTTATTATTATCATTTACACGTGTGTTTGTGTACATGACCATATGGCGTACTTTACTTTTAGAGGGTTATCAAAAAATATTTTTGAAAAAAAAGCATAATTCCTATTTTCCCAATTTTTAACATATTTATATATACTTTATGGTACATTTTTTAAACAAAATATTATATTATATAGTTATGACTACTAATTTTATTAAGAAAGTCAACTTAATATACATCATTACTTGCAGAAAGCTATGATTTCAAATTCTGTATTTTACATTTTTATATTTTCTAAAGATATTTTATGTTTTTGTTTGAATATATTTTGTTCAAGCCATGTTTTTTCGAATGCTCCTGCGTCTTTCTAACCAACTGTTTGACAAAGACATTTATTCATCCTATACTTTCTTAATTTAAAGACAGGTCTATTGGTAAACGTGAATACAAAAATGCAATAAATCAGGTTGTTTGTTTTTTTTTAATTTACCAAACATTCTTTTAACTTGAGATTTGTTTCCCTCATTTTAATATGTATGATGTATTATTATTATTATTATTTTACTCCGTGAATTAAGTTAACGTGTTGTAACCATAATATTAGAAAGGGTTCCAAAATACCTATTTAAAATACTTAAAAAGAAAAGGTTTTGAATATAAATGAGAATTAAACCTCAATCTTTTTTTTGTCTCAATTGTTTACATGACTTGAACCACTTATGGGAGGCGAATAATTTTTCCTTTAATTTGTAGTTTGTTTTGTTTTTTGTTCTTTAAGAAACAAACAAAAAAATCGTTATTAATAAAAAACTATAAAACTAGTAAATTGGCAAATTAATGTTTTTCTTATTTGAATTAATAATAACATGTTTTAACACTAATATTTAGGATAAAAAAAAAATAATAATAATAATTCTTGTTTGTAGTAATAATGTCTAAAGAGAGTTCAATTTTATTCGCACCCTTTGTTACTGAACAACATTTTTGATCGACAGGTAACGCACCCGGATGAGCGGATTCACTCACCTGAAGACCGCGGCGGTGGGGCGGGTAACTTCCACGGAGGCTCCTCCGCATCGAAGCCCTCCAGGATTCTGTCTCTGCTGGGAAGGATCTGACGGACTGTGACCGGGAGAACTGGTGAAGTGCTGAAGAGGAATCTCGAGTCTCCGGAGTTCTTTCGAGGGCGTGGATCATCCCGCCTACTTTCGAATTCCTCCAGTCGCCATAGCAACAGTCGCCGGCGTCGCTCACGGTCGCTACCTCGGCCGCCATTTTGATTATCATCAAACGCTTGGTAGCATAGGTTTGCTAACTTAGTTTTTGTAATTGTCTATAAATAATGATACAAAATATCCAAAAATAAGTCAGGATCTTAAACATATTTATGCTTAATACATTATTTAAAAGTTTAAATCAGATTAAAAGGAAACAAACGTCAAAAGTAGTACGAGCAACTTGGGTATTCAACATACGGACAGAACAGTATTTATTTATGTATTATTTGAAAACAAGTTTACTTTTTATTAGCAGGTGCTTTTGTTCTCTCTATAGGGTGCAAAAATACAACAACAAAAAGGAATAGGAGAGAAAATATAACAAATAAAGCATCTGGAATTTTATTTTGGGTTTTTTTCTTGTCCAATTGTTTACATGACTTCAACATTTATAGTAAACAATTTATTATCCTCATATATATACATTTTTACTTCATAACAGACCTGATTTCAAATATACACTGTACCGATGTAAAGAAAACAAGTTTTTTTTAAGGGAAAAAAACCCCACTATTTTATTAGGGTTGTTGTCCTTTATTTTGCATATAATATATACATATAATGTCAACAACAATATGAACAGTGTGTGATGATTTCATCAGATTTTTTTTGATTTTTTTAAATTGAGATGTTTTTTCTTCCCGTGTTTTGCATCTGAACGCAACAGTGAACAAAATAATGATCCCTTGATATACTATTATTTCATCGGTCAAAGGTTTACGATTAGTCGCACCAGAAGGATTCACCAGAGTCGAGTGAATCACATTTTTTGGGAGATAAATTTGGTCAATTATAAAAAAATAAATAAACTCGTAAACATTTTCGTAAACACTCTAAACACAGTACAAAAATATTAATCCAAACTCAAACACCCAGCAGGGTAAACACAACCTTCTTACATAATGTTGGCCGTCATTTTATTTGCTAATCTAGGTTGAAAAACACACCGACAGCAACATTATGATTCAATATTTGATTTGATTTACATTTAAATTGTTTAATAATGCAGTAGTGCCGACAAAGGTTTTTTTTTATTTACACTATTGACTGTAAAATGATCTTTAATCGAATCTATAATCCTGGCCGCTAGGGTTTCTGATGTACAAAGTACTGTAGTTATTTAAAAAAAAATAATTTAAAACTATGAAAATGACCTCAGGAGCGACAGTATAATGTATAATGTTGTCGTCGTTTTCTTCTGCAGCTCCAGGGTGTAAGACTGTTAACTTTGGTGCAAAACAAATCATGTGTCTTTGATCATAATGTTAAATCCCTCTATTTGCCTTCCATCATGCTGGAGCTTGTTCAAACAGGTCCAGAAGCAGTGCAGTGACTCAGTCTAGTTCCTGGTCGTCAGACAGGAACTCAACAGGTAATCAAGTACCTGTGTCACATATCAAATATAAGCTTAAGAAAAAAAACAAAAACATTGGCAGAACTATACAAAGATGTACTTTAATTTAGACAGGTCAACACATCAAAAGAACATTAAACACACACACACACGCGTAGAGAAGGAAAAATATTGTGCACGTCCAAACGGGACTCGTAAACTTCACAACAATCAACTTGGTTTCAAGTCACATGACTGACGCCACCTTCCCATTGTCATTTTGACAAACTTTTGAAAACCTTTTTCGGACAAACGTCGCCCCCTGCGTCATTCAAATCATCGTTCTTTCGGTCGTCGTACCGTCTCAACTTATGAGTGTGACGTCATCGCTCTCAGGAACTCTGCAACGACAGTAACATGTAAAATGATCAAAACAAAAAAATGTTAGTAAGTTGTGAAGGAGGTTTTAAATGTCTAAATTGTTCGTTTTGATTCTAATCGAAAGATTAATAGAACAAATATTTATTTAAAAGTCATAGAAATAAATATGTCAAAAAACAAGCCGTTGCATTTTTGGAAAGTGGATATTTGTTTGTTTATGGTAAACAACAACATTTCCCTGGTAAAGGATTTAAAAACAACATTTATTTTTTTTAAATATTGTACTTAGCAGCAAATACCAAAGACCAAATCAGCATATATTGCAATATTTCTCAATTGTACATAAATACATTATAATAAGCCGTAAGGATTATTTAATTATTTTGAAACACAAAAGAGAAACGGTGTTCTCTCTTTCTCTAGAAAACATTTTACCTCCAGTTTCACCTTCTCAAAATAGTCATCCACCTGTTTTTCTGTCTGCTATCGGTTGTCTGGAACGTTTTTAAAAAAAAAAGCCGGTTTCATCGAAACAAGATGAACAACACAGTTATTATTCGTCAGTTTGATCACTTCATACGGATAGAAATCATAGAGACGTTTGAACAAGACGGACAAGAATCCACTAAGTACCAGTTAACGAGTGAATTTGCTGCAGTAATCGTGTCAAAAATGTAAACTGACGATTCTGACTCATCTAAGGACCATCACGGTGGATTCTTTGAGGATGAAATTTCATCCTAAATCCCCATTAAGGGCAGATGCTTAGGAGACTGATCTATATAGTGCTCAGGATGATGCCTTCATTTACCAGCAGTGCCTTCAATTACGGGATCTGAGAGGCCCTTAATGAAGCAGAGCTAACGATGAAAACAAGTCTTTGTAAATAACAAGTGACAAGTTCACGTTCAACTCCAGAGAGGAACCTACTGGCGCCTGTAGATGATCCCAGTCTGGAGGAGCATCTGCTTCCTAAAACACTCAGCTAATGAGTACGTGGTCGCTAATGGAGTTAAGACGAGGAGGAGACAAAGTGAAACATCTTCCAGATCCACAGAAGGAGAGCAGGAGATTCGATCAGGGGGGGAAAAAAAGAATGGAAACGATACTACAGACGTTGATAGATCTCACAGCCTCTTTGAACACGTGGAAGACACGGCGGAAGTAGAAGTTAGTGGGCATCCATGGGTTATACATAAGAGTCAGTTCATAATCAACCATATGAATATGATTTTGGTTCCCAATATTAGATGTTTGCCAAGTGTTAGCACTTTAAGTTTGTTGTAAAAGGAAGAATACCTCGGCCAGATGTATGCGAAACGATATATCAATTGAAATTATTTTTTATGTGTGCAAAAAGTAAACTAAAGCTTATTAAACTGTGCTGCGTTTACACAGTTAATACCTGAGCTAGTTTCGACCCGGAGGACATTTGAATCATTCCGATATGTTAATATACAAGATGTTTAGCATCTTTTTGAAACTTTCAACAACCGCTCAACTGGTCCAGTTCCAAGGTGTCATCATTACTATGTGCGATGAAGTAATACTTTGACAAAAACACTCAAAACTAAATGTCAACAATGACCTGGAGTTTGTAAAAAATAAAATAAAATGTTCAATATTGAAAGACATCTTTGTCGTTTTAAAGGTCTAGAGGAAATGATACTGTTGGTGGTTTTCCTGGCATTTAAAATAAAGTGGGTCAAAGCTACGGACTATCTTCTAAAACTTCAAAAGCAAGTCTATGACCTTCTTATCTGTGAGCGAGGTCAACGCTAATCTCAGACACACTGAAGAATTTCAGGAAAGACCTTTGGTTTACTAACCAGAGAACTCAGAATAACTGAGCTCTACTACACGATGGACCAAACCGGGCCAACAAAATCACTTTGAAGATGAATAATAGTTGATACTAAGTAGTATTTGGTCTGTAATTGAGTTCCCCGTTACCTGCAGGAAACACCAGACCACAGAACGATCATCTCAACATCATAAATAGATGCAAAACATAAAACAAAAGACCATCTTGAATGTCTGTGAAGGCACATTTCACAAGTGGAATGTGAGAAACCGTCGCCTGTTGTGGTTCTTTGGGTTCAGACACCATCATTGAAAACAGTTACGCAGGATGCAAATAACCGAGCGCAGTAAACAGATGCAAAGTTTTTTTTTTCTTGCATCAAAACACACACAAGCTGCAGAGAGTCGTCGAGTTATACTGCGCGACCGCAAACGCCGACCACCGCGTCTAATCTTACGACCAACGGAGAGGAAGCCAAACTGACTGCTTTTGCTTCACGGCTCGGGATCCACCGACTGAGAGCATTTGCTCACGGGCCTGTTTTTATTCTGGAGTCACTTCAGCGATGCTCGCCTGCAGGGTGGAGGGGAGCGACAACCTCAGCCTCTCTGTAATCAGCCATCACTGGGTGTGTCCGCCGAGCTGCCACCACTAATTTCATCGGCGACTGACCGCTGCGTGGCCAGAGCCAAACCACAGCGTGGAGGGAACTCCGAGGTATCGTGGAGCCGGTTGATGACAGAGATTCGATCGTAGGAAGCAAACGGGGGAAATAGGTAGATCATCAAGAGTATAATGTCTCAATGAAAATGTGTTTTTGTTGACGTGTCTTTAACCGTTTTCATGACCGGAGACGGAATATTGGGACTAAATCAGGGTTAAAATGACAATAGATCGCTTTCTTGTAACAGGGAGTCTCACAGAAAACCTATATTTATTTAAAGAAGCTTACCATAAGCAGGTTATCTAAGGAGGGCCTGGTCCGCCCCGTGGCCTCCTCCTTCTACAACATGTCGCAATGATTACCCAGGATGCCGCTCTGGAGAGGGCTGGGCAATATGGGACGGAAATGCTTTGACAATACATTTTTAATATCCGTCAATATAATATGTACAATTTATGGAATGAAATAAACAACATTTATATCTCCCAAAGATGTAAATTTAAATGTATTTCCTGGTAAATTTTTTTTAAGGATGACCGTACAGGCTAATCGAAGATAAACCCAAATTTAAATCCTGAATCGGATAAAGTTTTCCACTTCAAGAGATAAAAAAAAAAGATTTTAAGATGTGTTGGTCAATTCCAAATAATAATAAAAAATAAAAATCGTATTTACAATACGCATCAATATTTGATGTTATTTTACCATTAACTTGTTAAATAAAGCAGTAGCACAAGTTAGTATAAAAAATAATTTGTTAAACTTTCAAGTCCTTTCAAAAGAACCTTAGATATTTCAGGATATGGCTAAGAAATGTAAAGTCACCAGCTTTCTTCTTCTTCGTTGCCAGTTATCCATGATATCTAGGCACATTCTCCAAATCCTCACTCACTAAAGAGGCAGCAAACAGGCATGTTTGCACCATCAACCCTTTGGTTTCAGTCAGGGGGGCGGGGTCTCACATCAAGAGACACACAGGTCCATGTCAAGGCACTGTTTTGATGCAAGTCTCTAGATTAAGTCACAAGAAGAATTTCACTCTCAATTTTCCTCACTTTTGAACAAAATACTCTTTTACTTTGGAGCAGTAACAAATTCACAATCTTAGTTTGGCACCATTTTAAGAACCACACAGTTACAGGTGAGTCTGGCTAACAAATGGTGTCATTAGTTTACCTTTGACAGCAGGTGAAAACTGAGTATTTGGTCCTGAGACTCCCCAAGCTGATCCCCTCCAATTCCGAGCTGTCTTTCTGCTCTTTGAGGAACTTTTGTAGATCCGTTTGAGGAAAGCCATTCTTTTGGTAATTCTGTTGGTTTAAAAACAGAAAAAAAAAATATTAGCACGTATGAGAGTTCATCATGTCAAATGTTTCAAGATTAAAAAAAAAAACTACATTCATGCATGAAACCACATGCACTGACTTGCATAGCAAATGTCAGGAAACAGCAAAGGAAGAAGAGAAACAATGGAAGTATCACAAGTGCAGAGGCAGACCAGCAACACAAGACCAACAACAAGACGAACAAGCATATCAACATCACCAGCAGCAGAAAAACAGGAAATCGTGTCACTGCATCAAAGGAACTGCTCCAAGTTTGCGGAATAAAGACAGTTTCTTAGATTAGACAAATACTTTCATATAAAAAAATTAAAATGCATACAATCCTTAAGAAGGAAATCAAACTCTGTACTAAAAATACTAATTCCTGTGGAAAAAAACCCAAAAGATACTGCATTTAATCTGAATAAAGAATAATTTATTGGCTTTGGAGTCTGATCATCCTGGATACTTGTTTGGATGTTGTTGCTCCTCTGACTTTTACTGCGTTTCCAGCTTACTAAAAATAAGCCTCGCAGCATTTTGTCTCGTGATGTGTGATGTTTTTAAGTCATTAACAGACGCACTTGATTTCAAACACGGTTCCAACACAAGTGCAGACTAGACAGGATGCCTAGTGTGACCCCAAGCATCTCACTGGCCCAGGCTTCCTTCCTCCACCTCTCCTGGCTTCTGTTCTATTGTTTGGTTGAGTTATTAACTGCTGCTGCTAATATCTGTCTCCAGACTGAGGCGAGTTTATATGTTAGATACATGCTCTGAAAAATGAAAACTCTGGGGAATGAAGAAGGAACTTTGTGATGAAGGAGTTGACACTTAAATGAAGATCAGAATACGTATCCCTCCTGCTATTGTTTATGCTTCTATTGTTCCATTTCCTGTTGCTACCATTTTGCGGGCTTATTCTCACCACTTGTCTCCGGTGCTTCTCCAATCTTTTTTTTTTTTTTTTTAAGTCTAGCAGGAAGCAGGCCATAAGGACGTTACAGAATTAGTACGACATAAATGTATAGCTTCCCTTTTAGGATAAACGCACCTCGTTGAATTTAGTTTTATTGTCATCCAGCCGACCAAACTGCTGAGCACATGATCTAGGACCCAACCAGGAAAACTGGTCTTGTCAGGATGTTGTTATGGATTTATTATACCATCTGGCCTGAATTATTGTATATATATATTTTTTTTTTTTTTTTGATCGTATAAGAGGGAAACAAATGTGAAAAAAATGTTTGTTGTTTTATAATTTCATCAATATAAAATACATTGGCAATAGAAATATTATATACAAGTTATTTTTTTAACTTTTAACAAATGTCTTGCCACATCATGTTGTTGTCATTTTAATGATATCAAAAAATATAAAGGTAAATAAAACAGCTTTTAAGCTTTTGTTCTTAATATATATATATATATATATACATTTATATTTAAAATATAATAATAATTATCTGATTTGTAATTGTTATATTTCGAAAATTACCAAGAGTTTACCCTATTTAAGTGAATTAAATTCCTAATGATCCTATAGATTAGATTTCCTTTATTATTTACACAAGGGGCAATTTGAGAACAATATATAAAACAATAAGTTAGGCTTTTTATCTTTTTTTTTTATTTAACATGTAAAACTACAATATCAAGTTGGGTCTTTTGGGAAAATTGATTGCCTTTTATTTATCTTATACCTGTATTGTTATATGATCCTTAAAACCGTCTCCGAATGCAAACTTTTTTTTTTTTTCCCCCACACATGGATCTTTTGAATTATGAGTAGTTATTGTCTGATGAAGCTTCATGAAACAATGTCATGTTGTTTAGAGGTCAGTAGGTGGCGCCAGCCGTTTTAAAATGATGTGAAGTTTCATTATAACAGTTGTTCAAAACAAAAGGAAAATAGTGAAGAGACCGCCATCTAGTGGACTCTGAAAATAATGACACCGCTTCATGAAGCTTCATCAAACCATCAGTAGTATTTAGTTCTCATCACCCACCTTGATGGTCTCATAGGAGTCAGTGATGAGGGCGATGAAGAGCGACAGCACCATGTAGATGAAGAGCGAGATGAAGGAGTAGAGATAAGCTCGACTGAACAGCCAGACCAGAATGTTCTTGTCCTTCAGCTGAGCGAAGGTGGTGAACATGTCGTCGCCGTTCAGGAGCGAAAACAGACACTCGGCCACACGACTCAGACCCTCGAACTGGAGAGAGAAACAAAAGTTGTCATCAGTAGGAGACGTCGTTTGTGTGGTTCTACTCGTGTTTAGTTCTACGGTGTGTTCAGTTGTGGTGCACAGAACATGGTTGCACTCGGGGAGATGCAACATTGAGGACGTGAGGGATGGCAAGCGCAGCGACATCCTCTGTTTACTCCTTCGGTAAATACAGAATCCAGTGAAAATACTCCAACAGACATGTGTATATCTCGACAACATCTCAGTTGTGTACAGCATTACGACTCTAGGGAAATAAAACTTGTTTGGATCTCATCTCCAGGCACTTCCACCGCCATTAAACCGCATCTGTTAACAATAATTGTTTTATACTTCTGTTCAAATTTCTTTTGAAAAATCGGTCGCGGTGGTTTAACCATGAACACATTAGTGGACTCAAGCTTGGAAATTCGTGTCAGTAATAAAATCTTCTCTGGAGTTCATGAGCAGCATATCTCAGTCTCACATCTGTTTCTGTGAACTTGTTTTGACGCCTCCTGTGTGTAGGACTTGTCTAAATAATTTACATCTAGAGGTCGAGGATAACCAAACACGCTTGTCAAAGTCTCTGGTAGTTTCGATCTGTACAGTGGCATCTCCAGATGTTGCAAATTTAATTCTATGATTATTTTTTTTGTAAATTATTTTGGCAACCAACTGACTGAAAATGCACCATTATTTAAAGTTATAATCACCTACACACAGTTGACACAGTCTTACGTATTCTATTCTATTCCATAGCCAGTAGTAAACTGTTATAAAAGAAGAAAACATATTTCCATATTTCTAGTGACTTAGGGGTGAATAGGATCAGACTATTCATGGTGGCCATCCAGTTCTAGTTTAACTCCGAACAAGACCACCTATAATACTTTTCACTGTTTTAATATAAAGACAAAATAAGATTGTTGTTTTTTTTTCAAGTCTAAAATTAGCCATTGTTACAATAGAGTCGGACTGCCTGTGAATAAGAGTAATCTTAAAACTTTTTACTTTTCGATAAAGCCAATAGTTAGGACTGACTTGGGCTCTGAACCAACCCTTTTTGTTTTTTCATAGCTGCTATAGTCTTAGATTGTTGGGGGAGTTTAAGACACTGAGCTCTCTCTGTATATCCTTCTCTTTTTGCATTCATCACCTGTGCCCATCCACCCTCCCAGCAGGTCGCAGCAGGAGGCCGTCAAGTCTGGTTTTACTCAAGGTTTCTGCCTTCTAAAAGGAAGTTTTTCCTCGCCACGCTGTGATTCATTCATTGTTAAGTTGCTGAGATCCGTTTTACTTTTCTCCCCTATAGTCTTGCTTAAACTGCAAAGTTTCTTGAGATAACTTTATGATAAGACACTTTAAATAAAATTAAATAACATTGAATTGAGTTGTCTTGGCCACTGCCTTGTTACGAGTTAAAGAAGTCTGGTCCTTTGCCTGGTGGAGTTTGACAACCCTGTTCTATTAGGACCTGTCACTCAGTAGTCATCATCAGAAGCGTTTAAGAAACCAGGAGTCATCACAACTCATCTTTAGCATCGATGATAGGTCTAAGCTAACCATTATAATTCATTGCATTTTGTCTGGAACATTTTTTTTTTCAAACATAACAAAGGTCCAGAAAGAAACCACAGAGAATGAATATCCTTAAGTTAAATAAAAGATGTACATTGCACACACGTTTAAATAAAATACACCAGGCCATCATCAACATTTTTGCCTAATAAAAAGGTATAAACTCAAACATTGAGGTGCATTGTTTAGTCTATTGAAATCTGTTTATCCTGTTCTTACTAAATACATTATTTTCCAATTTGAAGCAGGCTAGTAGTTGTTTATGATAATTTGGGCTACGTTGTATATTGTTATTCTATATGACGTCGAAGTCGCGCAAAATGTTTCGCCGGGTAGACAAATACTGACATCTAGCGGAGGTTATCGAAGTTACACTTTGGTGATTCAAAGAGAAAATGATTGTTTAGTTTAAGATGATCTGGTGAAGAGATTCCTTACCTTCTCATGGTAGGGTCCCAGTACAATCCAGCCACAGAAGGTGTACCCGAGGTAGATCATGCCGGCACAGCAGCAGAAGCGCAGCACTTTAGGAAAAGCTGCTTTCATGGTTAAAATCAACACCTGGAAAGAAACATTCAATGCATTTATTTCATTAGAAACTACATGCGTTTCTTTTTGCAATGGCACATGAGGTATATTTCCATCCTTGTGTCAAGTTTTGACATGTTTTATAATCATCAGCTCAGATTTTTGACACTGCAGTGAAAGTATAATGAAACAAATATTGTCTACAACGTCATTCAAAGGCAGTTTATCAATGCAAGTCATCAGAAATGGCTGAGTTACCTTCCAAAGATCTCATGTTATAGAAAAGTGTCATTGCACCTAAATCCTACGTTGCCTGAACTTTGATGGACAATACTTGCATATTTCCATTATCTTAATCTCACAAACTTCTCACATCATCTCTGACCTACAGCACATCTCGTGGTTTTGCTGTACAAAACCACGAGTCAACTGTCAAATATGCTCAAAAGATCTTCTCAGATGAGACAAACCATGGACCATGACATACAACTAAATGAATCCTGACATTATAGTGCCATCTAGTGGCCTTTCAAAATGAAGACACTGTAACGTGATTCTTCTCTACACACCCGTTTTATGGGGGCTCATCAACCCATCACCACTTGTTTGATTGACATCCATCAGGCTGACTTTGACTTGCTTTTCTTAATGTGCTGCAACAGTGAACATGGTTACTCACGTTGTATTTCTGGAAGTAGCCCAGATACCTGATGACTTCCACCCACACCAGTAACGTGGCTGTTCCCAGGAAGATGCTGCACACGTCGTAACTGGTGAGACTCTGGGACAAGAAGACAAATTCTAATTATTACAGTGTCCAATTTTAAAGTTTAAAGCAGAATTTCGAGACATTTAAAAAATATTAAATAATGGTAAAAAAAAATTAAAAAAAGACCCAATATGAGCTTTTTTTTTCTTGTAAACAACTGAACCTTTTAAAAATAAACTTAACTAAACTATACTGACAGTTGCAGTACTGAAGTTTAATGGAATTGCAATAACACTCTTCTAACACTGGGGGGAGCCAGAAACAAATGGGTTTACTGTGATCTAATCCAGTGGTTCCCCCACCTCTGGTCTAGGAACTGTAACCGGTCCACGAGGTATTTGTTACAGAAAAATAGAAACTTCTTTTGATTATTACTGTCCGAGTCTGACTCACGTCTACAAAAAATAAACCCGTCTACTGGTGTAAATGAGTGAAACCCAAACTCTACCTGATTTATTTTTTACAGTTTTGATCTAAAGGTCGTTCAGTCAATATAATGCCGTCAATAAACCGCTCTGCCGTGCAAAGAAGGTTGTAATCCAAAGTTGACTAAAAGTCTGTAAGAACATTAAGTGGCTGTAAAACTACAAATAAATGTACCTTTGATTGAATCTCCATCTTGAGAATGGATCCAATGATGGCCAAGACGTCGCTGACGATGACCAGAATGTACCAGCCGTTGAAGAACTCGCCGCGGTCCGTCTCGCACACTTCGCTGCTGTAACTCTCGTGTAGGAACCAGGAGAATCTCTACAAACAACATCCATACAAATAGTAATGTTTAATGAATGGCAATTATACTTGGTTACAAGTTGGTTTAAAGAAGTTTAATGACAACCCCTGGTGGCAAGTTGTGGTAATGACGCTGTTAAATACAATTATAAAATGTGGTTTGAATGACGCAGGGAATAATACCGTTGCCTCATTCGAGTATAACCCTATGAAGATTGTATCATGAAAATGTCATAACATTTTAAATAACTTCAGTGGAGATGACATTGAAAACATTCAAATGAAGGCGCGACACTGACCCGCAGCAGCCTGACAGCCAGGATGATGGAGCGAGTGCACAGCACGGCCGACGTGAGGCAGATCAGGATGACGAAGGCGTCAAACACCAGCAGGTAGTGGGTATTTTTCTGGGCTGCGGAGATAAAAGTGTGTGTCGGATAAAGATAGAAGTGGTTCACGGCAGTCGTTGACCAACTTTTCTCTGATAAGGTCAAAACTGAAAACGCCTTTGTACGTTTTAATGAATCCTGCTGTGCTCGTAGTACAAGTACAAGTTCAAGTACAGTTGAAAAACTATCTCAAATATTTTCAGTAAACCATCAATACGACAGGTGTGGTAAACCTTGCCACTGATGATTTAGTTAATGTTTTTTTTGCTCACAATGTCAATAAAGCAATTTTAAACATGTGTTTAAGTCAATATAAATGTGTCTAAATCACTCTGTCCCTGAAGAGCCAAAAACAAACTGGTTTAAAAAAATGTTTTAATTATGCATCTTGTAACAACTTAATAAGAATGAAATATACTTTTTATAAATAAAAATAAATAGACTTATTTGATGCTTGTATTGGGAAATGTTCAGAAGTAGATTCAACTTTATTTATTGATACTACAGTCGATTTATTACAAGGTGATAAAAGAGTGCATTTTCTAACTTGTATTTATTGATATAACCTTTTTAAAATGTTTAATTATAACAGGTTTAACTATTATTTTAAGCAAATTTACTTGAGCAGACCATCTTGTAGGTTGACAACCAGAACAAAAAAACAAACTAAAGCAGACTTACTTTTTTATACTTCTTCTCCCTTTATTAATTAATTTTTTAATTATTTAATTACACACATTTTAAGGGAGCTCAATATTAAACAGTTCTTACCGCTGCCAGATATCTTCCAGTCTCGACAGGCGCTGCTCTCAGAATCTATATCCAGGGTTATTTTCACTTTCCCGCTGTGACACTTGTTGTCAAACGTAATCTGGAGTTTAAAAAAAACAACTTAAATACAGAGTTTATAAAACAAGAAGTTTTGATTGAATGATTAAAATAATTAGAACATGTTCTTATACAAGGCAATTGTTTAATGGTAGGGTGTGAACGGATGTCAAATTAAAGTCGTTACATCCACTTGAATCCATCAACAATCAAGCGTACCGTGACAAAGAAGGTGTAGCAGTCCGGCAACTCCCTCGTCCGAACCGTCTGCAGGTTGATGCCCTTCAACTGAAACGACAGCTCCATGTCCACCAACCTGGAATAAAAATTAAAAAAAGTATGTCAGTGTTAAGTTGTAAAGTATTTTCTGGAATGTTTTACCTGTAGAAATCCAGTTCAAAAAAGGAAGCATTGGTACTTTTCCAGCTGCTTACTGTTTTTGGATCATGGGTCACACAAACTGAAATAAAAATAAAAATGTTTTACATAATTATATCACATGTTTTAAACACCTACTGTATCTTCTTGTTGCCAAAGTATTTATTTGAATCACATTCAAACTATTCGCAAGATTCTTTCTTCAAATCCAGTTTTCTTTAAGTAGTTAAAAATGTAATTGGATGCGACACGGAGAAAGAAATGGGACAAAATGTTTACGCCAAACAATCTTGTTTTAAAGAAATGTTTATGAAAATCTGGTCATCGATAAAAAACATTATCACAGAAAACGCTAAACAGTTTTACTAGAAATACCCAACATAAGAAGATAAAAAATTTTAATGATGGGAATCATTCACATTAAATTGGAATAAATAAATGTATTAAATAATAACAATGACACACAACATATCAAACAACCTTTGAGCTGTATCCAATATAAAAGACTTGCCGGTAATAAAGACACATCACACTCTTAAAGAAAGACTATCACTGTATATTAGGTAAATTAGGTAAATGTAGATTAATTAAAAAGTAACCTATTGTTTCATTATTTTATCATGTAATGCCACCAAAGATAATTCCTATGTTGCGTTTACAACACTGTCAATAAAAGTCTCTAATAAGGGATTTCAATCACACCAACAACTCAGCAGGAATCTCAAGAGAATCAATATAATTTGCGTTCACATTAGCAAATTTATATCATGCCAGGAACTACAATTTATAACATATTAACAATATATTGGTCAAATGTTTCTCCTAAATGTCAACATTTTAGTAAAATTATTAACATAAAAATGGCTGAATACATGTCTACCGCTCTGAATTTGCTTCTTGAGAGATAATTGGTTCTTAAGATACTCAACCCTTGTGTCATCTGCGGGTCAAGGTGACCCAAAGGCCAGAAAACAAACGTTTTTGTGGTATCCCTTGTGTTCCCGTTTTGTTTAAGGTGAACAACCTCCACCGCTGCATATTTATTTATAGAAACCAGGGAGGTCGCTCACCTTGACCCAGAGACAACACAAGGTATACCACAACCACATTTGTTCTCGGGCCTCCGGGTCGCTTTGACCCAGAGACAACACAAGGTATACTACAACCACATTTGTTCTCGGGCCTCCGGGTCACTTTGACCCAGAGACTACACAATGGATACCACAAACACATTGGTTATCATTTGTTGTTGTTAAAAATTCAATGTCAATATTTTGTCTAATTATTAACATAAAATGACTCAATAAAATGAGGTTCTTAAGATACGTAAGGGAGTTTCAGGGCTGATTTGTAGATGAGCAATAGTTTTATTTAGAATTTTATTATGAATAAAACATTTGAAAAACAATACAGTAAAGTTCATATTAGATCAGTGTCGACGATTTCTGCAAGTGTCATCAAACAATACTTATACCAAAGACTCTCTTAAAGCCAAAAGAAGATGTTATTGACACTTACAAGCCGAGGATCCCAAAATAAAACCTTGACGGAAATTTTGACGAGAGTTTATGCTGAAAGTGTTTGTCCTTAATTACCCACAAAAAGAAGGTTCATCAAGTGCATCAAACGGATGCTTCGGGTCTATTTGAAGAGGATAACCGGTTTGTTCGCCGTCATCGCACACGTTCGTGGCAGAAGAAGACTTTATTTACCCGTTTCCAACTGAGCGTCGATGTCGTAAGCTTCATCCGACGGCGCCAGAGTTCCCTTCCTGTACTGCTCCTTACAGATGCGCAGAGGTAGCAGGCGGCCATCCTCGTCTTCGGCGTAACTGATGGGCGCGACGGAGAGTTGACCCAGCTGGCAGTACTGTAGGCGTTCAGTCCGGTAACGTGTTAATAATAGTTGACAACAGATTCAAATGATCTTCATCTTCATGTTTAGAATGTGATACTGAGCCGGCAGCAGGACTCGCCTGATCCAGGGCGTAGAACAGACTGTCGTAGACGTCTTGTTGGGTGTAGACGGCGATGCAGTAGTCGTCCTCGTCCACGCCGCTGTATCCCTTTAAGAAGAGGTTTTTGAGCGTCATGGTGTTCTCCTCTTTGTACGACACCACCAGCTGGTTGTTGAGTCCAAACAGGACCAGCTACGGAGGAAAGACTCGGTTTAGTTTTCTCACAGGTATTACATGAGACAGTAGGTTCATCGTGAAACACTTGACGGTGAACATCGATCCTTCTTTGTCCTTTCTTTCATTTCATTTTGTAATCGTGTTTTAATGTCCTACAAAACAAGGAAGGTAAGTAAGTAAGTAATATTTATTTGTAAAGCGTCTTTCTAGACCAGGGTCACACAGCGCTTGAACAAATCAAAAGCAATACACAGTTTAAAATACCTATAAATAAAAAACTCTAAAAGGTCAAGTCAACATAGAGATAAACACAGGAGTCCCAGAAAATCAGGGAAAAGCTGGCAAAAATAAGTATTTCTTAAGATGTTTCTTGAAGGAGTTAGTAGATCATCAAACACAGAGGAAGAGGGAGATCGTTCCAAAGCTTAGGAGCAACAGTCTGGAAGGATTTCTCTCCTCTGGTCCAGAAGCGTGTTCAGGAACCATCAGTAGATTCTGATCCACAGACTTCAGAGCCCGAGCTGGGGTGTAAGGCTGGATCAGATCACTGATGTAAGGAGGAGTCTGACCATGAATAGATCTGGATCACAATTTTTAAATTGATCCTGAAAGAAACTGGCTGCCAGTAAAGCGTTTAAAGGATCGGAGAAATGGGAGTTCTTCTACGAGAGCGGGTCAGAATTCTCGCTGCAGTTTTTGGTATGAACTGCAGTCGAGAAGGTAGTAGATTATGACTAAACACATGACATTTTGAAATTAAATCTAGAAGGTAATATGCTTCGGCCAAGCAGAACTTGCTGCTCCTGAACTGTACTAAAGTAACACTTTTGTTTAGTCTTGTTCAAGGTCCTGTCGAACTGATATGGCTTCACTTTGGCAGGTATCAGCGCCAAAGCAGTGACTCTCATGTTCTGGAGACACAATAAAACTCTAAAGATACTTCTTGCTCTTGACCTTCAGTTTCAACTATATAACTATATAGTCTCTCTTTGTTTCTCCAGAATTGCTGCCTGGTCCCTGTGGTGCTGCTGAGGTGAAAACTCTTCCGCTTGTTCAGGGTCGGGTCGCGGGGGCAGCAGACTTCCCTCTAGCTTCACCATCCTGCTCTACACAGGATGATGGTTCGGGACCTCTCTTGACAGAAGGTGGTATCCCAGAATGCCTTGTGCTTTAGGACTGAAATCAATGGCAATGGAAATATGGCGATACGAAACGTATCACAATAAAGGGGCAAAGACACAAATGTATGGCGAAATATTGTGATACTGTAGAAACTATATATTTGTAGTATTGTCGAGTACTTGACTTGCATAATTTACAGACAACATGACTTTTGACGAAGTTGTAACTGCTTTCATTTGTTTTAAAAAATATATATATATATTTCCAAATAATAGCTTTAAAAGCTGCTGGAGCTGACTGTATCCTCTCGTCCTCAGTTATCCCTAGTATTTTATGGCTACTTTAGCTGCTGAGTAATGCGATAACTTCTTAATATAGAGGAAACAAAAAGGGTAAAAATAAAGATTTTTATAAAAAAAACGTATGTACAGGACAGAAATTCTAGAGTTTTTGTGATGTTTGTAGGATTTATTTTATATAGATATATATACACTACTTGAGTAATAAAATTCAACCAAATACCGTCTTCAAAATTTAAACAAAACATGCGTTTAATGATAAATAAGTAACAGTTTGGCATGTTTATTTAGACAGTTTGAAAGTAATCCAAAAGTTAAACGTTTTTCCTTTTCTTACCACTTAAGCACATCTTAAACAAGGAAAAACAAACACACAACGACGAGAGTAAATACCCTAAAAGTCTTCAAACACTAGTTTCTCAGAAGTATGGTGAACTAACCAAACAAACCACTGGAGGAAGAGAAAAGAAAACGAACTGTACTTCAACAGGAAATACAAACAGAAAATCTACATAAGTCAATTCTAAATGACTTTTTTTTCCAACTGCATGAATGATTAAGCGCGACAAAAAAAAAAGGCGAAAGCACATGATCGGTTGGTTGAATCAAAGAGTCGAGCTCATGATTTTGGCATCAAAGTTCAGAAGTTGTATCTACAGTTGTATTTTCACCTGCAGTCTTTTATTGGTCTATTAAATACTCTCTTAGTCTCTCTAGTTTGAAGAGTGATGGGACCTGTTTATGTGAAATAAAAAGACACATTTGAACATTTTAAGTCTACCTTAATGTTACAGCATCATAACACTGGGAAATATATATCAATAAAACGTTCTTTTTTTTTCTGCTTATCCTAGGTTGGGTCAAGGAGGCAGCAGATGGACTAAAGAGACCCAAACTCACTTTGTCTGAGCTTTTACATTATTTCGATATAATCATAATGCTCAATAAAGAGACTTTCAGAGGGTTCGTCGAGGCATAATTAAATAAATTCACAATGTATAGCACAGAAAAGGAAGATAATCCACCTCCAACTGTGGGTTGCAAATCATATACTTTCAGTTGGTGTGTGAGGGGCCACTTGTCTTAGATGTTTAGTGATTTAAAGCCTGAAGAAAGTTGTACCAGAAACATTAATTCACCAGATAGAATTCTGACCCGCTCTACTAGGAGAACTCACATTTCCCCGAACCTTAAAACTCTTCACTGGCTTCCAGTTTCTTTCCGGATCAACTTTAAAATTCTGGTTCTTACTTTCAGATCTATTCATGGTCACACTCCTCCTTACATCACTGATCTGATCCAGCCTTACACCCCAGCTCGGGCTCTGAGGTCTGTGGATCAGAATCTACTGATGGTTCCTGAACACGCTTCAGGACCAGAGGAGAGAAATCCTTCCAGGCTGTTGCTCCTAAGCTTTGGAACCATCTTCTTCTCTCTTTGCGCTTGATGGAGTCTACTGACTCCTTTAAGAAAAATCTTAAGATGTTTTTATTTGTTCAGGCTTTTCCTTGATTTTCTGGAACTCCTGTTGTGTTATCAGTTTTATCTTGCCCTTTAAAGTATATACTTTATTGACTATAGTTTTGATTGTTTAAGCGCTTTGTGACCCTGGTCTGGAAAAGCGCTGTACAAATAAAAACTTACTTACTTACAAACAAACGTTCATCTGCCGACAATAATCGCAGACAAACATGTCAACAAACAGCCTTTTGAAGCGTAGCAGCTTTGATAAACTTTTGTGTCGTCCATACTTGTGTGGTGATCATGATGATTTTCAGGATCTGCACCACCAGCTTCCAGGGAAAGTGCCTCCTGGCTCGGTACTTCTCACACGGGCTCATGAAGTAGAACCTCAGGTCGTCCCTGAGCCTCTCCTCCATGATCACATCTTGAGAAGATGTCGAGCTGTAACAATAACAAAGATAAATAAATGAAAAAAAAGGGAGGAGTGGGGGATTTCCTCATGAAAAACAGCTGCTTCTACATAATTTAGGAGACATTTGGGAGGAGAAAACACAGAAGTGAAAGTGTCAAAAAGGCAATTTCTTCATTATATTGTATGAAGCAATAGTTGTGATTTGCAAAACAGGAAGAGGTTTAGGTAAAGATCTTCATTCCTGCTGCTAGTTTTCATGTAAAGTTAGACCGTTTTCTTCACAAATGCAAAGACGTTCCCTAAAGTCAACAGTTGTTTTCTTCTTCTATATATTATATAAACTAAATTAAGACTAAATTACTTCATAATAACCTGTATTAAATCCAGGGTAAATGTTTGACTCATATGGATAAACACGGTTATATACAATGTTTACACAAAAACTAAGCGACACTGGGGAGTTCAAAGTTCATACATTTAGTCACAACCCTCGCGGGAACTAAGACACACTTTATTCAATGAATGTTTCTTACCTTTCTGAATGACTTCTGTCCAGATATCGCACCAGTAATTCCATGTTGATAAGAACACGTGGAGAGACGTGTTGACAGGACCTGAAGATCCACCAGCTGATTCTGACTAGAGGACCCACGCGCGCCTCCGCAGACCAATCAGGAAGTGGCAGCGAACCTTCCACTCCCTGGCCACTAGGAGTCGCTGTTGTTGTTCCCTGTTTATTCTTGACAAAAATCGACTAAATGCTCGAATTAAATAAATAAAAAACGAATAAAATAATCCAAATCATTATTTTGTATATAAATGTTTTAGATGAAGAAGTAAAAAACAATAATTTCACTTATTTATTTTGCTGGACCCACGCTTTATTTTTCTAGCAGATACATACAGAATATAAAGTAAGTAAGTAAGTAAGTCATTTGTATTATATAGCCCTTTTTTTTAGACCAGTGTCACAAAGTGCTTAAACAATCAAAACAATACTTAATAAAGTACATACTTTAAAGGTCAAGATGATACTGAGAATTAACAGAGTAGTTCCAGAAAGTCAAGGAAAGGCCTGCACAAATAAAAGTGTCTTAAGATGTTTCTTGAAGGAGTCAGTAGATCATCAAACACAGAGGAAGATCGTTCCAAAGCTTAGGAGCAACAGCCTGGAAGGATTTCTCTCCTCTAGTCCGGAAGCGTGTTCAGGGACCATCAGTAGATTCTGATCCACAGACCTCAGAGCCCGAGCTGGGGTGTAAGGCTGGATCAGATGTAAAGAGCACCATAAAACATGTATAAACTGTATATATTTCAATAAAAAGGGTTTAGATTTATATTTCCGTTCTGGAGAAAAGCACCTGTTTTTGAAAGCATCCAGAGTTGATCCTGAATTGAAGACTGAGCAGATCCAGATATTTCTCTTCAGGTTCTAGTAGAAGAACTCACATTTCTCCGATCCTTAAAACTCTTCACTGGCTTACAGTTTCTTTCAGGATCCATTTTAAAATTCTGGTTCTTACTTTCAGATCTATTCATGGTCAGACTCCTCCTTACATCAGTGATCTGATCCAGACTTACAGCTGGGCTCTGAGGTCTGTGGATCAGGATGTACTGATGGTTCCTGAACACGGTTCAGGACCAGAGGAGAGAAATCCTTCCAGACTGTTGCTCCTAAGCTTTGGAACGATCTTCCTCTGTGTTTGATGATCTACTGACTCCTTCAAGAAACATCTTAAGGCATTTTTATTTGTGCAGGTTTTTTACTGATTTTCTGGGACTCCTATGTTTGTCTTATGTGTCTTGGCCTTCTATAGTATATGTTTTAACTGTGTATTGTTTTTCGATTGTTAAAGCACTTTGTGACCCTGGTCTCTTACTTACTTACCTTCATGTGTGAAGAAGAAATGTGTATCGTTCAGTCAGCTACCTCCCTACTTCATATCCTTTAATTCCTATTTGAAAATAATTGTTATTTGTTTTTTGGTTGCTTTTATCTGCAACACCTTTAACATTTATTCATAATGCATTTTACTTTTTCTTCCAGAAAATCCTAGTTAATATTTGAAAAATGTTGATCTCATTGACATTTGCTTTTTTACCTTTCTGTTATCGTTTATTATAAAATCTTAATGGAACTGACTATACAGAAATAAATTATAGTCTGAGAAAATAAGATTCATAATAAGTTTTTTTTTACACATAGAAACCTTTAAACACATGAGCAGAACCAGCATCTTAAACTATAAATATGGAATAAATGTTATTACTGCAATGCTTTCTTCAACTGTGATATGTGTCGTTTGGTTTGAAGAAATAAAAGTGGATGAATGAGAGACAATACTCTAGAATGAGCTGGGGAAAGGGGTTTTGGGGGGGTTGTACGTAGGATTTATGTACTTAATGTTAAAAGAAAGTTTTTCTGCATTAGGACATTGAGAGATATTGGTTAATCTGCAAGAAAGTAAGTAAAGTAAGTAAAGCTGGGGTGTAAGGCTGGATCAGATCAGTGATGTAAGGAGGAGTCTGACCATGAATAGATCTGAAAGTAAGAACCAGAATTTCAAAGTTGATCCTGAAAAAAACTGGCAGCCAGTGAAGAGTTTTAAGGATCGGGGAAATGTGAGTTCTTCTACTGGAGCGAGTCAGAATTCTCGCTGCAGCGTTTTGTATTAACTGCAGAAAAACAGAAAAACAAAACGAAAAAGGTATAGCATGCAAGAAAACAGTATTTGTAAGGTGTCAACACTAGGATGCAAACCTGGATTCCTAGATCATTACCTGAACTAGCACTTTCTGTCCTTCACTAATAAAGGTTTTTAGTATCTGAAGAACATCATTCGTCCCCTTCAGATGTACAAATCTATGAGAACCACACATGAGTATAATCATTTTGCATTTATTAGTAAAATAAACTCTCATAAAAAAAATGACACGTTCGTTCCCACACGACTGAAGACGTCTACTGCCTGGTATCAGCTGCTCCAAGCCTTTCAACTTTTGTCTGTGCTGGAGTTGAAGTTGTTTCTTCATCTTTAACCTGCAATGAAAGAGCCACGTCGCAAGTTCAGCACTTTAAAATTGTACTTAACATATTGATGAAGCTTCACGAAACAGTGTCATGTTGTTAAGGTTTAGAGCTCCATCAGTTTAAAAATGACGATGTTTTGTTAGAACAGTTGTTCAAAACAAAGTTGTTCAAAACAAAAGGAAGAGACCGCCATCTAGTGGACTCTGAAAATAATAACACTGTTTCATGAAGCTTCATCAGACCATCACTACTTAACATGCTGCTCTTTTCTTGTCATTTCCAATCAGGGAATAAGAACAGAAAGATAACGGGATAAGAAACTAGAAAGAATGAGACTATTTGATTAGTAAAAACAATCAGGTTAGCTATAACACACAATCACAGGCAGTTGTCACTAAAACGTTTAACTACGACTTCAAATCTAGACTCACATCTGGCCTCAAGAGATAGTTTATACAACATTCATCATCATACATGTACCGACAGGGAACTGAGGCAGGAAAAACAAGGAGAAATTAAAATTCTGGTTAGGAATAGGCCATAATCAGAATCTTGATTGTACTAAATAAAATACTCAAAATATACGCATTAGTTAATATAGATATTATTGTTAAATATTAAAACCAAATATTAACTTCTTAGTTACCTAAACTTTTTCAATAGGATTCATATGTTGTAAGTGAAGAAATAAGTGGATTTTCTTTTAAACTAAGTACCTCTCTTAAAGGAACAATATGTTAGATCTTGACATGCTTTTAAAATCATATTTTCTGTAATGAGCAGTTAATTTTTAAAGGCCAGAACTTAGCAAACAGAGAAGCAGATGGAAAACGAACAGATGCAACACTAGACTCAGGGACTCATTAATTCCTCGTGATATTAGACTGTATAATTTGGAGTTTGGGGGCAGGAGTGGAGCAAAAGTATGATGTTATTCTATGTTAATCTTTGTATCCTTTTAGATTCCCAAAGGAGATCTCCAGAGGGATTAATAAAGTCAATCAATCCGTTTTAAGCTGTAGAGCTCTCATGCAAATGTTTTAACGCTTCAATGTCGCATCTGAGATCTAGAGGCGTTCTTCTTCTCTCCCTTCAGGGGTCACCACAGCGAATCAACGTCCTCCATCTAACCCTGTTCTCTGTATCCCCCTCTCTCACACCAACCAACTTCATGTCCTCTTTCACTACATCTATAAACCTTCTCTTTGGTCTTCCTCTAGACCTCCTGCCTGACTATACCAACCCCAGCATCCTTCTACCAATATACATCGCTATTCCTCCTCAGTACATGACCAAACCATCTCATTCTGGCCTCTCTCACCTTCTCTCCGAAAACATCTAACATGTTCTGTTGCTCTGACACATTCCTGATCCTAAACCGGATCTTAAAGCAACAATATGTAACATTTTGACATGCTTTTGAAATCATAGTTTCTGTAATGATTGGTTTCATTTTCAAAAGTCTTTCGCAGTAGAGTTGTCTTGCAAGTATTTTAACACTTTAATGGCGCATCTGAGATCTAAACACATTTTAAAACCTATTGTCGCTTTAAAAACGCCTTCTGATTCAATCTTTTATATCCTGGTTGGATCATTACACAGGCAGAGATGTGACCGAGCGCTAGTGAATTCAACAACTTATTAAGGTGGTAATAAAGTTTATCCATCAATCTAACTCACCTTTACGTCATCTTTCGATTTTGTTGGTGCTTCTCGTACTCTGATCGCAGCCGATCGAGACAGACCTCTGGTTTTATCTTTCGGCTTTGACTCCTGAGATTCTGGTTCTTTTTGGGGTATGAAGGTTTCAGCGCAGTCGCCGTACGCTCCTCTTAGCTCTTCAGGCTCATCGGGCAGCTTTTCGAAATCTGAATCATTGTCAGAAAGATCCTCCTCTTGACTCGATGTCTTCCTTTTACCATCCATCTTGTGTTCCGTGTCCGATGAACTGGCCATGTGTAGATTCTCCACGACGACTCTGGCCGGTCGCGCTGTTTCTCTGGGCTTCACTAGACGCCTTTGACGAACCTTCTGCGGTCGACGATCATCGTCCACGAGCCTCGACGCGTCACCCGCATTGATGTGATGTCCGTTGTCGATCATCTGGGGGCGCTCCTGAGGCTCCTCGAGTTCTGGAGGGGGTCGGTGTTTTCGGCCGAGGCGCAGTGGAGCAGTTAAGCCGTATTTGAAAGCCGAAGTCACGAATATATACAAGAAAAACTGTGGAAAAGGACAAATACAAGTTAGATGTGTCGTATTTGAATGTGGAAGAACAGTTTCAGCAATTAGTAGATCCAACCCCTATTCTTCAGACTCTCCCCTTAGGCCACGCCTCCTGAGCTTTTCCAACTTTTTTAAGGGCTCATTCAAATACACCAGAAAACATAGTGAGCTTTAACAATGAAAATGATTTACATTTTCAGTTATATTAATGGTATAGTATAGTAAATCTAAATTATCACCATCTTTTTTAGAGCAAGTTGAAAACATCAGCATTCAATTGAATATATAGAATGAAATCGAGCTTTAAAAAAAGGATTGTTGCCATTTTTTGAGGACAGAAGTGGAAGAATCACAGGTGTGGAAGTGTTTTATTACACTTATACACATAAAGAATACCACATGATATTTACCAAAAAGCTGAGCAGCATGGCAAAGAAACCCGGTATCTGCATTGTCACCGGCAGATCTTTTAGAAGCGCTCGTAGAAAGTCACTAAAGCCCTGTCCAAGGAGCTTCAGTGGTTCTGTGAAGCAGCTGGTGATGGTGAAGGAAATTGCCTGGGAAGGAAAAAAAGCACAAGATTCCACATTGATTTTTACTGAATGAAGAATTAAAACAAACATTCAACACATCATAACTCAACTTGTAGTGTTGAAAAAGCAGTAAATTCCAGGAACATTAGAAGTTATTTGGCTGCACATCAGGTCAGTCTGACTGGTGAAGTAAAACATAAGCAGAAAAAGGGAAGAGCTGGTATTTGAGGTTTAAATGACATTCTAGTAACGTGCTTCAATTTCACCACCTAGTCTGCAGCACATGTTTATAGAAATAGTAGTTGAAAATAAGCTTAATTTATCAGACACACAGTATAGATGAGTACACACATATTTGATCACCTACCTTGAATGGAGGAACAAGCAAAACTGGATTGACCATAAGAACCTCATAGTATCTTTTACACGGGTCATCCTGGAAGGTCCATGTGGTCCTGAACCACTCTGTGGGTCAGAGCAAAAGAGTATCGCCGTATTAAAAAATTAATCATTCCACGATATTAAAGGAGTAAATGGCCTCAAAGCACAGTAGGTGAAGCTCTCCGTCTAAAACAAATGTGAGGCTTTCTTTAAAAAGGTTTGGGAAGAATCAAAGAGGCGCTCACTTAATCAAAACACTGGAGGTGAAAATAAAATACCTTTCAGACTGTCACTCCAGGTAATTTTCTTTACACCCGTGCATTTCTCATATTCATGAGACATCTGTGCCATACTCTTCTGGTGGTCCGCGAAAGCAATCTGGTGGAAACAAACACTTCAATCTTCAACTCTAATTTTTTGTATTTTGTTTTAAATGACTCACCATGTACAGATAAAGCCAGTTCCAAGCAATGCTGACCAGGAAGGACATAACAATAAAGCTTCTCATTGACCACGGCGTTATGTGGACCAGAGCCATCACGACCAGCATGAGTAAGGCCATCTGAAGATTGAGAAGAAACCATTAGAAACAGTATTTGTGCTGCTCTTTGAAGACATTTCTAATAGTCTTCTAAAAGCAGTAACAATATCTTGGCTAATAACTAAACAGGCTTACTTTTAAGACGGTGTCGAGCTCAACACTAAACGTATCCTCAAATCGCCACTTCCAGGCCTCCTGGTCATGAGGTCGAAGGTCAACCAGAATCTGGCTCAGTACGTTGTCCAGAGCTCCAGTCCTCCTGTTCTCTTTATCATCCAAAATAGTCTGCAACTCGTTCAGGGATTGTTTGGACAGACTTATTGCAGCGTCATAGAAAACCTCAGTGGAGTCAGAAGGCTTGAAGAGACGACAAAATAATTCTGGTTACAACATTTAGTTTCCTTTATGTGACACAGATCGCATGGATCATTTAAGCCAGTGACAATGCGGAGCATTACTTCAGCAAAATGGTGAGCAATTATTACTACTTCTGTTTATAAAGACAATGATTTCTACACTTACTTACTACACTTTCTCTTTATCGAACCGCTCTCAACGAGGACTTACCTCTCCCACTTTCTTTATTTCCCTTAGAAGTCTGCTCAGGAACCTCAAGAAGACCGGACTAGACGAGGCCTGCTGTGAAATTGTTGTCATTTTCATCTTTAAATCCTCCATCTGAAGCATAAACAATACAAATATTTGGTTGTCGGCACTAGCATCATATATAGTTTAAACAAGGCATTTAAGATTCAGGTCATGGAACATAATACAACGATTTGAATGTGTCATAGAAAAATGGACGTCTAGTTTACTTTTGGTTGATTTTAATGACTTTATTTAAAGGACGTTTTTAAAAGTGGCATCTCTGGTAGACATGGTACCATGTATTATAGCAGAACATTTCCAAAAGCATTTCATGGAAGAAGCAAGTAAGTAAGTAAGTCATTTTTATTTGTAAAGCGCTTTTCTAGACCAGGGTCACAAAGCGCTTTAACAATCAAAACAATATTCAATAAAGTATATACTTTAAAGATCAAGATAAAACTGATAACACAACCGGAGTTCCAGAAAATCAAGGAAAAGCCTGAACAAATAAAAACGTCTTAAGATGTTTCTTAGTGTTGCTGATGCTGACCTGCTCTCAATAAGACACTAGTACCGTACGAAGGACTCACTTGTCTCCTGAGCTCAGCTGTATAGTATTTACAAGACGTCAAGTCTTCCTGACACGAGTCCTGGACCTCACGTCTCTTGGTGGGAACGTTTGGATAGTTGACCTGCTGTTGACAGATACTGGTTACAGCTGTTTCATTGCGGGCAAATAATAATAATAAATAAACATTTTAATACATAAAGACGTTGAAAACGAACCTCTTCGGTTTTCCTCATCGTCTTTGTAGAGGGGTCATAGTTCAACATATCGTAAGGGTCCACCCACGTATCATCCGCACGCTGACAGTTAGCTATTAAGAACGAGAAGCACAGAGACAAGACGAACATTTTGGAGAAAGCTAGCGACATATTTAAAGTCATAAATCCGCTGTTTCGGACTAGAACACGAGTCAATTTGAACGCCATCCGTGTTGTTGTTTTCGTTCGCAATGCATCATGGTAAGTCGCACCCTTTGAGTGACGTCGTTGATGACGCTACCACACGGCAGCGTTTTTTTTTATTGCAAATTATATTATTATACTATTTGATTTTCTTTTATCATGCTGCTTATTCCAACCCTTGTGACGTCATCGATGACGCTACCATTGACATAAATACATGCCGCATCGACTGTAGACGGATGTGTATAAAGCGCCGCCATCTTGGTACAGTGTCATCAGAGGCAGCTTTGCATTAACAACTACAGGGACGGAGGTACTACTCAATCTTAAAATACAATTATTAGATGAATTCTGGACCAATGTTCAAACGGTTTGGTCCGTATTTGTTTCATCTATCAAATTCATCATATTTAAAATATTTTTTTTTAATATTAATATAAATATATATAATAATTTCTATCTATCTGGTCTGAGGTTTGAAAGACAAACCGCGTGAAAAAAGCTTGACAAATAAGAGATATATGATCTCTTTTATAGTGTAAACACGTCATTCCTCTATAGACGTAATGCACTGTAGGAGCGAGTGGCACTGTACCAAGATGGCCGCCCTGTATACACAATATTATGTATACATAATAATCTTTTTGCCAAAATTATCATCATCATCAGGCCAAAACTAATCTGTTGTAGTTTAATGAAGTCTAGTAAGAGAACTGTTGCCAAAAATTACTCTTTAGCATTTCCTATCTTAATACCAGTCAGCTGGCTTTTACTGCCAACATGATCTAAGATGCGTCATCAAGATAATACAACAGCAATCTGTATTTCTGAATGGGATTGATATTTTATTATGAATTTATGTACAAACATACAGTGAAGTAATTACATAAGTAATTATTATTTGCACACAAGTACAAACTCAGGTTCACCGTGAGCACTCACATCATTTTACAATCCATTCTAACAAGTTGTTCTTCAACAGATCAGCGAACAGCTCAAGAGAAGTCGGACAAAGAAAATAAGAAAGAAAAAATACATGATTTTACTAAATCTGTATTGCAGAGACATTTCATAATGCGTGTACACAAAATCAGAAAGTTATTTTCCTTTACGGCCTTTGCCGACCTTCCCTCCTCTGCCTCCCTTCGCTCCCCCTTTCCCACCACGTCCCTTTCCTTTGGCACGTTGTTCTTTACGCTTTTCTCCACGCATGTCCTTCTTCATGCGACCGTCCACCACCTTGAAGATCCCCTTGACCCCGGCAGGCCGTCTCACTTTTTTGCCGGCTCCCTTCTTGGACACCACGTACGTGATTTCTCTCTTCTCCTTTCCGATGCCTGCTTTTTTGTAGATGCTGCAACAGAGGAAGTGGTTAGAAAAACATTCCTTGAATGGACAACGATGTTTAAAAAAATAACTTTTGGTCGTACTTATTAAGCTGAGACATCTTTTCCTTTTCTGAGATGTCCACCGTGTTCACGACCGCCTCCGCCTTCTTCTTTGCCGACTCCATCTTTTTCAGCATCTGATTTTGAAATAATTAAAAGCAATTACTCAGCATGTGTCTTTGGACACACAGTTAAACCACTTCTTACCCTCTTCTTCTTCCTGGCTTTGGCTTCTGCGACTCTCTTGATGGGCCGGGCGTCGATCTCCCTCCACTTCTGTTTGTACTCTTCCACCATCTCTCGAGTCACTGGCACTGGTTTCTTACGATGTTTCTGCTCATCGTTCAGGAACCATTCTGGAACCTCCCACTGCTGCTCGGATGAAGCATACCTGCAAAAACAAACGGATGATCAGCAGTGAAAGTATGAACGATCCTAAACTTTGGAAACTAATGTCTGCTGAGCTGAACACACTCAAGGGGAGGTAAGACAGTCGAAGATAAGTCCCTCAGGTCTACAGAAAAATGCCAAACTCCTGTTTGCTCAACCGTCTACCGAAGCAATCAGTTATAAATACTTTTTAAAAGCACTCATACAATCACTACTTTAGTCAACATTCTAAGGTAAGGTAAAACTTTATTGTTAAATTGTTTAATTCTCAACTTTTCTCAAGTCACATTTTAAAGGGCACCTAATGTGCCGATTTAAGTGTCTCTTAAACTGTTCTAGGACCTCTATTATACTCATCAGTTTTTTTCTTTTTGCACAAAACTCTCCTTCAATAAAGATATTTACATTTAGAAAATACGCTTAAGGCCCGCCCACTTAAAATGGGTTGTTTTGGCTGGTGAAGAAATCTCATCCAGGCAACCACGCCCACTCTGCTCTGATTAGTCACAAAAACACTAGTTGCATTCAAGGACTCATGTATATTTCAAACTCACCCCTAAAACTCCCATTTTGTACATTAAAAAAGATTTGCTGCTTAATGTACACATTACAAAAACAACTAATGGCAGAAGTAACTCTCACCATGTTTACATAAATATTTATTTTGTTTTACGATTAACATGCAGGTACTGAACTAATTTAGGGCTTCTAGGGGAGGACACCTGCACCAGTGTGACGTCAGAATGTTTAATTTAAACCGTAATCTCATTTGGCGAGATTTAAGACGGGAGAGAACTTTATTAAGTAATCACTTCAAAATTATTAATGATCTACTGCATTTTGAAGAGGACAACTTCAACATTTAGAACATGTGAAGAAGTCAGGATAGTTGGGTTTTCACATTAGGCGCCCTTTAATATTAAACTAGATTGACTTTATTATTTTCTGATCTAAATGGATGATTCGAGTAAGATATTGTTTTTGGACAACATGGGAGAATAAAAAAAAAGAAGCTACTAATGTTTATAAACACATGTTTACACTCACCTGTGGAAGGACTCATCTATCAGGTCTCTGGTCCTCTTCTTAGATGTGGCGATAAGGGTTCCCAGGGCGAGACCTTCAGCATTCAACACCCTGGACTTCTTACCTGCAGACAAACGAACATGCAGAGAGTTTAGATATGTTCCTAATATGCAGAATAAAAAGATGATCGAAGTGATAAAAAAAAAAAAAAAACCTACTAGTGCTCTCAATCGGAACGACTTGGAAGTCGTCATCGTCTGCTCCTCCTTTTCCTCCTGCTCCTCCTTTGGTCTTCTTCATCTTCGTTATCTCTCTGATAAGTGACAGGAAACATTCATCGTTAAAAACTGAACTTTTGGTCACAATAACTTGAAAGTCTTCACACTCACCCTTCATCGTCACTGCTGTCGTCTGTATCGCTGTCGCTTTCCTTTTCAACCGCTTTACTGGGTTGAGCCTCGACTTTCTGCACTGGTTCTTGTACAGGTACTGGTACCGGTACTGGTTTTGTTACCGCTGTGACTTCACTGGCCTCCTCGTCTGCCTTCCGCTTCCGACCTTAACCAAGAAAAAAATTGACCAATTATTTTGCAGTTAAGAAAAAATGTTTAGAGACAAATTAATACGTTTTTGAATAACTCCAGTGAAAACAAGTTTTATATCAAATTATAAATTATTTTACACATTCAACCAGTTAAAGTGTAAAAATGTGCATCACTTCCATAATAGCAAAATTATATATTCTCTCACATACAATATTGCAATGACACTATCCAACACTGGAGGCAAATATGTTTAATCTGAGGTGGTGTTGCTTTAAGATCACTTTTTTTCAGATGTTTAAAACCACACATTAGTGTTAAAACATATTTTAAATGCACTCAGGAGTCATTTATAAATGGTCATCAAAGAGGAGAAGATGAAGACTTGTGTTAATGCCATGTGAGAATAAATGTAAAGACAACATTTCAATGCCAACTTTATGAACTCACCCTTCGGTTTACTTTGGAGCCACTCTGTCTGCTTGAGCTCAGTGTCAGCATCTCCTTCTAGGTCGATTTCAGAGAAGATGTCCTGCAGGACGAAACATCAAAAGGTCATAATCAAGTCCAACAAGTAACGGTTTAGAAGCTCCATGATGATTAAACATCTGTGTAGCGCAGTCACTGTAATCCTCATGTTGCATGTAAATTATGCATTATATTTCTAAATTCTGATATTTACTGATGCATTCATTATTGATTTCAAGTAAAAAAAACGTGTGTTCAGTGAAGGCATCTACAAACCTTGCTGAACCACAGATTGGTCTGTTTCTGCATTCTCTGATCCTTTCCTTCTAGATGTACAATTAACCCAGTGTCGTCCTCTGGCTCTTCTTTTTCAAACGCCACCCTGAAAGAGACGAAACAACGTTGATAAAAATGTGATATAAGATCAGAGTTACAAAAAGTTCATGTCGGGTTTTGGAAAGTGTTGAACTTTGCTCAAATGTGTTGAATAAATCTCAGTTAAGCAGACAAAAATATAAAAAAACTTGTTTAAACATTGTAATCACCATTGATGATAAACCTAGATTCATAATAAGTTTGACATATTAAGGGGAAAACATTGAATCAAAGAAATGTATTTTGACAGATATATTTTTTAATTCTTTGACTATTAGAAGTGTGTTCAATGTCCTTACTTCTTTGGTTTCTTCTCCTTCTTCGTCATCTCTTTCTGTTTCTGCTCCACATGTTCGAGCTCATCGTCGTCTAAATCAGAAGCCAGGGACATTTTGTCCTCATTATCTTCATCACTAGAAATGTGGACGTCGTCGTTGTCGGAGTCAAACAGGTTTTCTGCCAGCTGCATGTCGCCCTTGGAAATATCCGCTAGCACCTGAACGTAATAAACACAGTCAATTTATTTTAAATATGGGGTCAAAAGTAGACCTGGACACCTGACCAACAAGTTGGATGAAAACAAACAAAGTGAGTTTAGTGACTTCACCTTCTTCTTTTTGATGGAGATGAGGGAGAACATTGACGTGTCTTCGCTATCAGCAATGGAGACGCCTGGCAGGTCCATCTTCATCTCCACTCTCTCCCTTTGCTTCCTCCGCTCCTTCAACAGTTTTCTCTTTTTCCTGCAGGCAGTTTTTCAGAAGTAGTAAGCAGAAATACTGACTGGAAATAAATGAAACTTTTTATGAGACTTTTAAAAATTAAATGATTTGCCCAAAATTGTTATTTCCGCAAAGATTCAAACTGGAATTTTGGGGGCTTCTAAAAAAGCATGTCCTCCTTTTTCTTTGTACCGTTTCAAATCTGCAAACTCTTCAGCTTTCAGCTCTGCCAGTTTCTTTTCCATCTCTGCCTCGTCCTCCGCATCCTCCGCATCCTGGTCGTTCTCCTCTTCATCGTCTTTCTCCTCTCCTTGGGTCTTCTTCTTGTCGGTCTCTTCCTCTGAAGCTCCTTCCTCATCCGAGCTCAAGCTGAACATCAGTGAGAAAGACACTCAATCAACTCTTCATCCAAAAGATTTCGTAAGCAAATGATTCGCAGGATTGTTTAAAGACCTGATGCCCTGGTCCACCCGTCTGGCATCCTTCAGTCTTTTGGCTATGAATCTTCTTAACTTTGAACGCCAGCTCAAAAGTGACCTAAGTAAAAAAAAAAAAAGCAATCTTTAGTCACTACACAATCTTTTAATTTCGTAAATTTGGAAATGTCTCTGCATTGGGCTTACCGGAGCTCCTTACGACCCAAAACCTTGATATCACGACAACACTCCTTGATCTCTTTGGTTGTGCTCCTGTGAGACTCCAAGTCAGGATTGTCGAAGGTGATCTGAACATAACAGAGAAAGCAAAAGAAAAGCGTGAGGTTCCATCAATACAAAAAAACATCCTTTTTTTTTATTTTGATATTTCATTCATACTTACTGCACTGGCTTTTCCGAGAAAGTCCACTGGGTTGTCGGCTCTCAGAAAGGTTGTGACATTGAAGCTGTGGTAGAGGGTCAGATCGCCATCGGCATATCCCTCTGCCTGCAAGAGAAACAATCGTCTCAGATGAATTAGTAGACATTTTAACAGTCACAACATGAATTAAAACAATTTTAAACTTGTCTTCTAGGAAATTGTGAATCATATTAAAAAACAAAAACCACAGCATACCTTTGGTTTCTTGTCTGGAATAAGGTCCTTCACCGTTTTGGCTTGCACCTCCACTTCTTTGAACGCGTGTTTCGGGTCAAAGAATTTAGCATCTACTTTATCAGGGGCAAGATAACCTGGTGAAGTAAAGGAGAAGGTCATTGGTTTAAGGCCCATTTGCAGGTTTGGCAATAAATAAAATGATCATGAAGATCAGTTTTACCCTGACAGACGACAAATATCTCAGCAGATTCATTCCTGGAAGCCTGAGGCTTTGTAGCCTGAACCTTCTTAAAGAACTGCTGAAAGATCCACATGAGTGGCTGGTAGTCTTTGGAGCGGAAGACCTTGGTGACAAATGTTCCACCTTTGTTTAGGAATTCGCAGGCCAACTTTAAGGCCATAAGAGTGAGGTGAGCTGTAGGGGGAAAAAAGGGTCAAAATTGGAGATAAACGACAATAATAAAAATGTAACTTGTGACACCCACCTTGTGTAAAAGCATCATGCTGCCAGTTTGCTCCCACATTTGGCGCACCATCATTCAACACGACATCAACCTTCCATGTCTGCAACTCCTTTTTAATAGCCTAGAGAAAACAATGTGATCTATTAGCATTAACGCAGGGTGATAAAACATGACTATAACTATTCAAACATTACACTACATTTCTATCTCTTATGATAATATGAGGGAATTTGGATTTACCTGTTTACACTTATCTGACGTGATGTCCTCCTGCAATGTCACCACGTTAGGAATCGGCTTAATGGGCACCAGATCAACACCTGCCAAAAGAATATGCATTTTACACAGAGCAAAATCTGTTTGAGCTCGGATCACCTATAGTTAGTAAATTAACCAATTTACACATTGAATAGAAAATGTACTATATTATAATACCTTATTTTTTAAGGAAAACATCAACTATCAAGTAACAGGGTGAATACATTTTGAATTATTACTACAATTTATTTTTTCCCTTTTTGCCCCTAAACAAAGTTGTTTTCTTACATTTTCTGTCCTTATTGGTAACTTAAATAGATAACAATGACATTCTGCTCCTGTAGGTTTAGACTTACCGATGATCAGACTGGAAATTGGCATGAATTTGGACGCCACTTGCAACCTTTAAGATACAATCACATGGTCAGCACTTTGGAAATACATTTAATTGTGAACCACACATTCTCATATTCTGTATCACACCAATCAAATTAACTGTTCGATATATTCATGTAATGTATTCATGTAATGTAAAGAGACGATTCTTTATTACGTAATGAATTATCCTTGTGTATTTGCCGTTTCCTGGATATTGTCAGTGGTCAATCAGCACGTTTCAAGTTTAATCGGTCTTTCTGAATAGCGGTTTAACTGCGTTTGCATCGTTTTCAGGATCAATCAATACTGATGACGTACAAAACATGTACTAGTTCACCAGGAAAACCGAATTTGACATGGGTCAAAAATCTCTGACAACATGTTGAGACAAAACCCCCTCACAAGACATCTGAGGCAAGTCAAATATTCAGTCGAATCTCTATAATAATATGCGTTATACATTTTTCTGCCAAATATCTTTTAAGTTGATCGATTTGCATGTCTTTTTTTTCCTGACCTGCCGATTGCCTGGTCCATTGTAGACCGACTAACAAGTCCTGTTACTCTCCTTAATGTTTTTCTATTACTGTATATTTAAACAACTTATGGTGCGTTTGTCCAATCTGGGTTCTTGGTTTAATTTAATGTGAATTCATTGATTATTAACATCATTATAACATCATTAAACTTCTTTCGTTTAGCCAGCTTTCCAGTGATACCAATCTTCTTTTAAATGGGTTGACATATTAAGTAAGTTATGACATTTAGAAGGTGGGATTTAACAAAAGGGTCACACATTAAATATTGAACGCTATTGACTTAATGTAAAGAAGGTTGACGAGAAATGAGTGCATTTTTCTGCTTTTAATAATCCATAACTTTCTTAATATTTATCAAAGGAAAATTATACTTTACATGTCTGATAGTACTTGTTCCATATAAATAAATAAATCTTTTACACTCATTTTATGTCCCAAGAGTGTCATTGAACTCACCATCCTCCCGGGGCAGCACACAGATCCACTAGCGCTCTCGCTTTCTGTAAGAACTGGAATTTACGATTAAGCTGGATCAACTTGAAGGACGAACGAGACCGATAACCTGAGAAGAAAACAAAAAAATAAATAAGTTACAAATCTGATGGACAGCTTAAGAAATGTCACCTGGTGCTTTAAGCTAACCAGCCTGAAGCTAAACTACACATAACTCGGCTCTGTTGACATCATTTACCTGTTTCTTTGGCTAAATGGTAAAATTTATCCTTCCTCGTCTTTCCAACTTTGAGTTTCTTCCCCATTTTTCAGCCTTAGTGTAACAATAGTTTAGTTTAAACTCGAGTCCAACACTGAGGACGTCAGTGTTGGAAAACAAACACGTGTGGGACTCGTTGCTTCTTCTTCGGTTCGCACATTCATTCGTATGATTACTGCCCCCTGCCGGACCCTGAGTGTAACTGCATGCAGTTCTGGTGACGTTATACTGTATCCCGGATGTTTTCTATACTTTTTTAATTTATTATTTACCATATTTAGATACGCGTTTATGGAATAATTTTCTATAATACTAGTTATTAATTACAGGTTTTAAAAACGGCATATTGATTTAATATCATAAAGTAAGTACGTAAGTAAGTAAGTATTTTTTATTTATATAGCTCTTTTCCAGACCAGGGTCACAAAGCGCTTAAACAATCAAAACAATACTCAATAAAGTATGTACTTCAAAGGGCAAGATACAACTAATAACACAACAGGAGTTCCAGAAAATCAAGGAAAAGCCTGAACAAATAAAAACGTCTTAAGATGTTTCTTAAAGGAGTCAGTAGACTCCATCAAGGGCAAAGAGAGAGGAAGATCGTTCCAAAGCTTAGGAGCAACAGTCTGAAAAGATTTCTCTCCTCTGGTCCTGAGCCGTGTGTGTGGAACCATAAGTAGATTCTGATCCACAGACCTCAGAGCCCAAGTTGGGGTGTAAGGCTGGATCAGATCAGTGATGTAAGAAGGAGCCTGACCATGATTAGATCTGAAAGTAAGAACCACAATTTTAAAGTTGATCCTGAAAGAAACTGGAAGCCAGTGAAGAGTTTTAAGGATCGGAGAAATGTGAGTTCTTCTACTTAAGTAAGTAATTTATATTTATAGAGCTCTTTTCCAGACCAGGGTCACAAAGCATTTAAACAATCAAAACAATACTCAATAAAATATGTACTTAAAAGGTCAAGATAACTCCGAGAACAACACAGGAGTTCCAGAAAATCAAGGAAAAGCCTGAACAAATAAAAGTGTCTTAAGATAAAGCTTTTGTAAATTGTGTGATTTATTTCTTCTAATAACAAAAAAAGAGTAAATGCATTCAAATGTGCTCACAGAGGGATCTTTATTTATGTTTTCCATTGTTAAAATGAGTGCTCATGGCAGTGAATGTTTTGTCAAATGAACATCTGTGAGGCATTTTCGAGAGAAACCCCGCAGCAACAGATCATGTCTTTCAGAAAGGCCTGTTTCTGGATCGAGTGTTGATCAGTCCGAGGACGGAGAAGGCACTCGCTGCAGCTGTTACCAAACTAATGGCCCCAATAGCCCGTGTAGCCTGAGGAGGACAGACAGAGACAAATTAATATAGATAAAATATGGGTCTAGGATCAACAAAGATCAAACAAATCTATAAATCAATCAACTTTTGCTCCTTGAACAAATAGATCCTTATTGAATGAATGGACTTCTTCAAACATTTTTTCAACTGAAGAAGGAGAACCAAATGACAGACCTGCTCCGACACTCCCTCTCCATATCTCAGGAGTGTGACGAAGTGTTCGCAGTTACTTCCCAGCAGGTCGTACGACACCTCCTGGCCGATCAGGACTTGAGCTCGCTGGATGATCTCGCAGACCGGCAGAGGCGTGTGGTTGTGGTCGTACTTGTTGTTGACACGGTAGGTGTCACTGCCCACCACCTCCTTCAGCAGCTGCATGCGCACAAGGGCCTTGCGGCTGAAGACGGACTTCACGCTGGACATGGCCGCAGCCTGAGTCTCGTCTAGAAATCAACAGGAAAGGAACATTGAAAATGCCATCTTCGTTTTGTTGTTTACCAGATAAAATCTGACTGTATTCATGTGGCCCTTTCTACGTCAGAGTTTTATTATAGAACTGTTAATTTAGAAATGTCTTGAAGATACTTTATTGACACTTTTACGTTCAAAATATGAATATAATTTACTTTAATTCATTTTATTTAATTCATTTTGTTCCTTTTGTGATTTCCTTCTTTTAATTATTAGAATAAGCAAATAAAGTGATTCAGGACCAGAGGAGAGAAATCCTTCCAGGCTGTTGCTCCTAAGCTTTGGAACGATCTTCTTCTATCTTTGCGCTTGATGGATCTACTGACTCCTTTAAGAAACATCTTAAGACATTTTTATTTGTTCAGGCTTTTCCTTGATTTTCTAGAACTCCTGTTGTGTTCTCAGTTTTATCTTGACCTTTAAATATATACTTTATTGAATATTGTTTTGATTGTTTAAGCGCTTTGTGACCCTGGTCTGGAAAAGCGCTATATAAATAAAAATTACTTACTTACTTACTTATATACTTTTAACATGTCCATAGTTCTTATAATGTATATTTAGTAACATTTACACATAACACGAGTTACATTTTAGCTTTTTTTTTCACATTTCATGGCCTAACTACACTTTGTACATTTTTGTTTGTTGTTACATAAATGTTTTCAGTACAAATTATTAACCATCATATGAAGGTTCCTTAAAAAAAAAAACGTTTTAGTTTGATGGCTATAATGGCACAATATATAATTTGGGTCTTAGGAAATGTAATTCCCAAAACATGGAACTTCTGATACAACTAACCATGTTTTGCACATAGAACATCGTTTAACGCAATAAAACTAGTATTGAAAATAAACAGACGTGTCAATAAACTACAATCCAGAATTCACAAAATATCAAGGATTACACCTGGTTATGAATATGACTTGGGATTTTAACTCAAGAGGCTGTTTTCATTCATTATTTTTCACTCATTAACTTGAAAATACAGAACTAAGTAAGACTAGAAATGATTAATTTTCAAAGCTTCCTGTGAGTCCAAGTCATGAACCTAAAGCGACAGCAAAAGTCCTTAGAGTAACAACAAATTTGCAGCATAATTATTCATGTTATCGTGAGTTTGACACTGGAATCTTTGTTGGGATGAAATACTGACCTACAGGAGTCAGGTTGATGATGTAACCGTCACCTAAATAGAGCGCCCAGTGCTGATAGGCCGGTCGGAAGATCTCAATGAGGTCACCTGGCTGCGGGTCGCCAGAAGTGTCGAGAAGGTCGGGGTCATTCGTGGCCATCTGTGCGAGAGACGAGAGAGTTTAGTCAGTATTTATGTGTGATTTCATGCCAAGCCATGTAAAAATGTTTTAAAATAAGAGTTAACATTAAATTAGTTTATGCTCAGTTAAATAATAATTTAAGTTGACAAAATCAAAATAGAAGACGTCAGAAACTCACACTAGAACTTTGTTGTTGTTTATCCATCCCACATCATGATTCCACAAATTCTGAAATAAAAAAAAACACCACTTTACAAAGAATAAAAACTTCTATGTGATAGATGTCATTGTGGGATCTTGAAGTAAGCTGGCTAGTTGCATTATGGGAAATGCAAAGGTCACTCATTCACAAAGGCACATACAATACACACGGCAGCTCCTGTGTCACCTTTGCTGTCACAATAGTGCAAAAAACAATGAGGAAGCAGAGAGAAACAAAAAGATAGCGTTCATGTTATTTGACATGGAAAACAAATACAGCAACGTTTTTTAAACAGATTCTTAACGGTATGAAATGTATCTCTCCCCCCGCTGAGCAAACCTACGTTATTATTAATGTACGAGGCCGTGAGTGAAAACACCACCTGTCACTCACCTGATGATTCAAAACCGTTTCAGTATAAAAGCTCTTCCTCTCATAACAATCACATCGGTGTGTCAGAAACATACTTACACAGGTACAGGCAACTTTTTCTTCCTCACCATTTTATCCCTCCATCATATATATATCCAACCAGAACTACAGAAGATACAGCAAGAAAAGAAAAAGATGATCCCAAAAAATTGATTTGATAAAGTAGAAGCTTTCGATCTTGAAAAAGATAGAGTGAGAAGCAGGAGCTCCAGCAAGTTCAACGTTTGCTGCTCAGAATGATCACAGTGCGGTGGACGCACACACACACCGACGGAGCATCTCCTCTGTGGCTATTGTCTCCACACAATACTCTTACTCCCCCTTTATCTGTTCACTTCACCCAGAAATATGATATGGATCCTCTTTAGATGTAAGTTAAATAAGATCTCCCTTGTGAATTAAACGTTATAGCAATTAAGGCTATAAAATAAACAGGCTTGAAGAATGAGGATTAAGGTGATTAATGTTTAAAAAAGGGTGAATTTAATTAAACATTTCAAATGTTTATGTTTTTTGTTATTACATTTGTAATTTTTTGAGCATTGCATTTCTTTTATTTAATATATATAATTGAACTAAATAATTAATATATAACAAGTTTAAAACTAAATATTTGATAAGTTTAATATTCAAATTCCACTAACATAAAATATTTTTTTCAAGTTTAATTTTGTTTTAAATTCGTAGCCTTTTAACGCTGGAGCGTGTGCTTACGCCATCGTCACGTGATCGTCTGCGCGACGCATGATAGGCTGAAATCTCGAAGTAGCTATATTGGTATTTTTTTTAGTGAACTATTAATCCAACATTTTTATATTATATTTAAAAGACTGCGAATTAAAAAAACAACAACTAAAAACATATTCAATATATATTATATTAAATTATATTAAAAAAAAAATCACCCATTTAATGTATACATTTTTGATTACAATTATTAAATAAATAAAAAAATGCTTTAAAATCATTTCAATAAGCGATGATAGTGACACCAACAAGCGTCCACCTACCGGAAGTTGACTTTTATGTATAAAATGATATAACGCGTCGGGCCTTTACTTTGGTGATGCACCCATTAGTTTCCGGTGCGTGACCTAGCGGCACCACTCGATGAGTAGAAGGTTAGCAAGAAGACAGTGACAGTGACAGCACGAACTATTCCACCTCCAAGATGGACATTTGCTAACTCGACGCAGGGAATCTCATCGTTAATGTTTGGACGAGAGGCTTTTCTTCGTCAGAGTTTCGTGGTAAGGAATTCTTTGCTATGCTAATGCTAGCTTGCTGCGTTTGCTTGAGGTGTTTGCTAACCAGCAGCACAACAACATGCGCCCGCGCGTTATCCCAATTGTTTTACTTTAATCGATCAATATTAGTTAAATATTAATGCAACAGTTACATGTAGGAATACATTACTTTGTTTTCTGTTGCATTTCAGCTAAAGTAGTTCGAGTAGATTTATATAATCATTGTATTTGTGACCAAAGAAAGAGTTGGATAATCTTTTAAATGTCAATGATTCCTGACGTTATATGTTTAAACAAAATGAAGTTATTGATCGTTCAAATATGAACATGTTTACAGCCCATCAGTCTGGTTATACATTGAACTGTATGTTGTTGTTTGCCCTCCAGTGACCTGTCAGTCTCGAACCATGGCTTCAGCTCCTCCACTCAGACGGATCGACTCTTCTTTGGGAGACTTCTCTCCTCTCAAACATTTTGTTGTGGCCAAGAAGAAGATCAGTGATGTGTTTGAACAGCTGCTCAACTATGTCGAGGAAACTTCAGAGTTTGTCGAAGGTGAGCTGGTTTGGACTGCGTGTTAGTTCAACAGGTTCCCCCCTTGTGTGTTTTTGAAACGTGTATTTAGTCACTTAAAGTGATGTCAATGTATTGTAGTTTTACTTTTCATGTGTAATAATAAGGGCTGTGTATTGGCAATGGAGGCAATGACATGATAAATTGCAATACTATAGGAATAAGGATTTATTTGTAGTATTGTAAGTAATTGTTATTTGTAAAGCGCCTTTCTCAGACCAGGGTCAAAAATTCAATTAAATTCAATATATATTTTGATCTCCATGGAAAAAATCTCGCAAAGAAATTCCACTTTTGTGTTTGTTTTGAAACGAAAATATGTCCAAAAAAAATCAGCTTTAAGAACTGCTGGAGTATCCTCTCGTCCTCAGTCATCGCCGAGATATCACATGAGTTTGTTTAATTCAATTCAATTTTAAAAGTGTCTTACCATAACAAAGTTATCTCAAGACACTTTAAAGTTGAAGTAAGACTATAGTGGAGAAAGGATAAACGGATCCCAACAATTCAACTTTTAGCTGCGGAGGACATGATGACTGCTGCTGACTAGCGGATGGAAGTTTAATTGCAACAGAAAATGTAACAAACGGTGTAAATATTTGCATGTTTATTGTAAAAAATAGAATTATTTTATTTTACTCACACATTATTGAACAACTATAGAAAAATGGTAACAAATAAAATATGATTAGCAAGCCAAAATTGAAAAAATAAAATAGTTTTATAAGATGGATAATTGTAATAATCAATACAGTATCGTGGAAAAGAATATCCCGATATATGGCCATATCAATATTTTCTTAAACCCTTAGAAGGAAAGTGATTAATCCAAAGTGTTCTATTGTACTTAAGCTCTGTGATTTAAATAAATGCATGTAAATGTGTCTTAAAATATTAAGAATAATACACAAAATTAATCTCTTATAAGGCTCCAATACTCGTATTTGACTTTGATTATATAATTGTTCTTTCATTATTCTGTTTCTGTACAGAAACGTGTGACAATAAAGCTGTTGAGAAAATCGCAAGCCAAGACCAGAAGCTGGAGATTCAGGCATATGCTGATAAACTGAGCATCATAAAAGAGGTGCTGGCACGACGGCACATGAAGGTGGCGTTTTTTGGCAGGTATTTATCACATGTGTACTTGGGACTGAATAATACTTGTCATGCATTATTTTATAATATATAAATTACAATTATACTGTTATTTCAATGTAACAATGTGGAGATGATATATTTTAACCAGAATTATTTTTTGCTGAGTGTTTCTTTTTTTTAAAACTTTTTCCAAGGACAAGTAATGGTAAAAGCACAGTTATTAATGCCATGTTGAGGGACCGGGTACTGCCCAGTGGAATCGGGCACACCACCAACTGCTTCCTGAGTGTTGAGGGCACGGATGATGACAAGGCGTACCTTATGACCGAGGGCTCTGAGGAGGAGAAAAGCATAAAGGTAGGTTTTATTAGTGTAGGTAGTGTTTGGTGATGATTACTGCATGATATTCTGTTATCCAAACTCTTGATGTTCTTTTTGATCCACTTTCAAGTGTATATTTTCTTGAGCAATGTTCATAAATTTGCCTTTGTTAGTGTTTCCCTTGTGTTTGTTAAGCTTCATGTTTTATTTTGAATGTTGGGCAGACTGTAAACCAGCTCGCTCATGCGCTCCACATGGATGAAAGTTTGGATGCCGGCTGTCTCGTGCGAGTCTTTTGGCCAAAGACCAAGTGCGCTCTTCTTCGAGACGACCTGGTGCTTGTTGACAGGTACAATATTGATTTTCATATATATATATATATATACGTATACCATCCTATGGTCTGAGCATTTGTATCGGTGACTGTAAACTGATGTGTATCAATCCGCCCGCAGTCCTGGAACAGACGTCACATCGGAGTTGGACAGCTGGATTGACAAGTTCTGCCTGGACGCTGATGTTTTTGTGCTGGTGGCGAATTCAGAATCAACACTAATGAACACGGTAAGATCTCCACACACGCACACACTAAAAACTAGGGATAGACCGATTATCGGCACCAACAAATGCCATATCGGCATCAGCCTTTTTGATAATCCGACGGCCGATAAGAGATAAATTTAAAACTGGGTTATCTCTGACTCAAGTCACTACTCGGTCTCCAACTTTACCCCATGCCTCTATGATGTTTAATAAAAGGGCTGCACGATCAATCGTAAAAGAATCACGATCTTGTTTCCAAGTGACGACAATTATTAATAAAATAAATTAATAAGTTGTACCACATTTTTGATTGGTCACCTGCATAAAAACAAGCGCTCCCTTTCCTCCCTCAACAAGTGATAGCGGCACAGATAACGAGAGCAGTTGAGAGTGTGAAGAGAAGGGAAGGAGAAAAGTTGTGTAACACGTTTACATCCTTAAATAGGTTCATAAATAGAATTGAGGCGCAACATGTGCGTGCTTGTGTGTGTGTGTGTGTGTGTGTGTGTGCGCACTGCTGGCATGTTTGTGTGTGTGTTATGTCATAGTTTCAAAATCACATACTTCTTATAGTATAAATGAAAATGTATTGATGTGTATGACAGAGGATGTACTTATATATGACAGAGTAACAAGATCAACTGTGCAAACATGTAAGTAATTTATATTTGTAGAGCATGTGTAGTAAAAGACAGAATGAGTGACCAGTGTTGTACTTTTCTTTGCCGTTTGTATTACTAAAAAAAAATTGATGCCAATATATTTACTTTTACTGCAAATGAATATGGGCTCCAAATATCGGTTACCGGCCTCCTTGACTGCTAATAATCTGTATCGGCCCTGAAAAAACCATATCAGTCTATCTCTAGTAAAAACCAAAGTACTGGTGATTACTGAAGAGCAGACTGTGTTGCACGTGTTCATGTGTAGCAGGACACAGTCCTCCTCCTGTCCTCATCTGCTCAGGCATGCGTGCAATGTAAAGCATGTTGTTAGCATTCACGAGGCTAAAGCAAATGCCAGGAGATTTTTCAAAGTGAAAACACCCTCTCAGTATTGAATAATACCATTCTGTTTGCATAGTTATGAAACAGGGTTTGGTAACACCGGCTGGTACTGGAGACTGTCATAACAGCTAGTAAGTCAAGTTAACCCTTAAATAACAACAAGAAAACCTGTTGTTTTTTTTAGGAAAAACACTTTTTCCATAAAGTGAATGAACGATTGTCAAAGCCAAACATCTTTATCCTCAACAACCGCTGGGACGCCTCCGCGAATGAGCCCGAGTACATGGAAGAAGTGAGTTTGAAGTCTTGATATCTTAGTATTGTGGACATAAATGCAGATATTAAGAGCTTTTATAGCTGAAACGCTGGATAAAAACTTGATAAAACATCGACCTATAGGTGAGGAAGCAGCACACGGATCGCTGCGTGAACTTCTTGGTGGAGGAGCTGAAGGTCGTGGACCGCGAGCAGGCGCCCCACCGTATCTTCTTCATCTCTGCCAAGGAAGTGCTCAACTCGCGTATGCAGCGCGCCCAGGGAATGCCTGAAACAGGTGAACTTTGGTTTCATAGCATGAGAAGATGATCCAAGTAAATATTGTTTCATAAACCTCTTGATTTTTTTTGACAAAACGATGGCAATAGTTTTATCGTTTATAATCAATATATGTATTCAGGACATGTACACGTTGTACTATTACCTCTTCAAATGAGGTTAGTGAGAGTTGTTACTCCATTTTGTTTATATAGTTCATGATAATATTCCTCCATTTTTGGACAATGTAATGGAAATCCTTGAAAGGTCTTGAATTTAGATGAAATGTCTTAATATACCATGCAAATCTGCTGATAAAAACATGAGATATAAAACGATCATGTGGTCGTTATCAACAAGTTATTTAGTTAATGTGTCTCTGAAGTAAACTTTGAACATGATCAACAGGTTGGAGCAGCAGATATGTGCATAAAAGCTTTTCCTTTTAAAACGTGTGCTTGAACCAGTACATGAGGCTCCATACGTTTGTTTAATTCTTTTCTCAACGTGTGTGCAGTCGGTCAATAACTCATGGAATCTACGGTCCTTTCGTGTTCTGTACTGGGAACTTAAATCCCTACAATGTCACTCATGTATTTTAACAAGTAATTTAACTAATTAAAAGAGCTATTTATCTACACGTTATTTCATGCTCTCCATTTTGTCCAACAGGTGGCGCTGAAGGCTTCCAGGACAGACTGAGGGAGTTCCAGAGTTTTGAGCGGAGATTTGAGGTGGGATTGTTTGTCGTATTCCTGCCCTGTAGTCAATGATTCCATCACTGCAACTAAACTTCCTGATGGGAAAAATAACAACTTCCTGCTGGAGTGTTGCTATTCAAGGATCCGTCTAAAAGCGATGGATTGATGAGGCCTCATGAAACCGCTGTGTGGCCACTAGATGGAGCTCCAGTGCTGTGTCTCAAACCGCATACTTCTCTTAGTGCACTGGCGGTTAGTATGCATCAGATAGTGTACGTACTAACTAGTACGCGAATTCTCGACGGATAGTACTGTATGTCTCAAATCAAACACTGCTGCTACGAACTAACCGGAAATGACGCGACAGTTTCTTCTTCTACTTCTATTTAACGATGATTTAAACCAGCTGTAGGAACTCTATCAGCGCCACCTGCTGGCAGCACGTTTTGCAAGTTTGGATCAAGAAATATGAGAAACGAAAAATATGACATGAAAAACTTACATTGGTATAAATACAAAATATTAACTGAGGGGGTGTCGCTCTCAACTTTTTCTCTTGCCGCCTCCATACTCAGTTTTTTTGGTGTTTTAGTACGCAAAGTAAGTGTGCATGGCGCACCACGTTTCGCATACTAAAAATACTAAATTTAAGTACGCAAGTATGAGATTTGAGACGTGGCTCAAGTTTGAAAACGATGCCTGGTTCCATTTTATTAGTGGATCAGAGCCAGAGATTACAATGCAGTATCATTCAGTGTATTCTCACTTCACGAGGCCTCGTCAAACCATCGCTAGTAACTCAATGTTTTCTAACAATGCATTTGCTCTACAACATAGTGAGAACCTGCAAGGAAACTAAAAACATTCTCCCAGTCGACCTCGCAATCCAATTAGTTTCTGCCACCTTGGCTTCACTCGTAGGATCCTTTTTTAAGATCGAACCTTGTGCCCTTTTCAGCGATCTGAGTCTTCATTGCTGAAGTCTAGATTCACTAAAGCGAGACCATCATTTTTAATTTTTTTTCAACCACCCCCCCTTTGTTTTTTAACTTTTTATCACTAGATTATGTTTCTTCTTTTTTCATTTTAATATAAAGAAAAATGTGTTTCTATACTTGGTGTTGTCTCTCATCGTGTTCATGTATGTGTTTCTTCTATATTGTTTCAATGAATCAACATACAACCTGATTCATTTGCAGTATACAATCTTTCAGCCTTATACTTAACAGACACACTGAGAATTGGTAAACAATCAAAACTATTGTCTGATTTTAACGTTTAAATGCACTACACTTCCTCAAGTGGGCGCCACTGACCATTTTGCGAAGCACTGGTCTAGAAGCTCCTTCAACTTCAACTGAATAATGACTTTATAATTGAAGTTTAACATAATATCAACCACTCAAAGATTATAAAGTTAAATAACTGATATCCTAAAACTGATCATTCACATCACACTTGTATTTTAAAGGTTTTATTTCATTATTTCCCTTCATTTCTTGATTTCATTTGTCTTTGTTCTCCCTGTGATTTTTGTCTTGTTTAACAATTGACTGTGACCCAGATAACCCTGGGCAGCTGGACACAAGATAAACACGACGCTACTCGTCTTTAAAACCTCAGTTCCATTTGTTTTCCTCTTGGCTTCAGTTCTGGGTAGCGGGCGTCTATCTTGTGCGTCTTTTGTGCGTCCAGCGTCACAGTGACTTGTGTTGTGGCCTCGCAGGAGTGTATCTCGCAGTCAGCAGTGAAAACAAAGTTTGAGCAGCACACTATCAGGGCAAAGCTGATCACAGAGAAAGTCAAGGACATCATGGACGCCATCAACATTGAGGCGGCAGAGAAGAGGTAGGTGTTTGTTTATTCAAGCCCATGATTTCTGAGGCTGTGGACGCCATGAGATGTTTTAAAACTTTAACGACAATGACTAATATTCTGCAGCATCCAACCCCCTTTTTTTCTTTTTTTTTAAATTATTTTTTAGGCTTCAAAATCTGATTGTTACGTTTTGACTTTTGTAGGTTCTTCACTTGATTTCCGTTATTTTCCTTTTATTTGTGACATGATTTGCTATTTGGTGGGGGGTGGGATTCAGAGTGGCGGCGCTGGAGGACAGAGAATATCAAATAGACAGACTGGACTTTGTGAAGAATCAGCTCAACCTGCTGATCGACGACATCAAGAAGAAGATCAAGGCCATCAGTGAAGACGTGGAGTCCAAGGTGAAGACTTTTGTATTTGTATTGTATTATATAAGAAAAGTATTGTAAGAAGTTTATTGATCTAGGTGTCCAGTGCAATGGGAGAAGAAATCTGTCGTCTTCATGTCATTGTTGATGAGTTTCACACGGACTTTCATCCGGCACCTCAAGTCCTCAAAGTCTACAAGTCGGTGAGTAGAAGAGAATCTGGTGATATTATGCGTATCATGATACCAGAGGCAACAATACGATATATTGTGATACTGTAGTAACAAGGATATATTTGTAGTATTGTCGAGTACTTGACTCTGTGACTCTGAATTTACAGACCACATGACTCTTGACGCAGTCGTTACTGATTTCATTTGTTTTGAAACCAAAATATGTGTAAACATCAGCTTTGGAGTTCGATTGTATCCTCTCGTCCTCAGTTATCCCTGGGATTCCACGGGATTTCACTATTCCTTTTTGCACTAAGGGGCGTAATGTTTGCTGCCATCTGGCGGTCAGAAGTTTAATTGCAGCACAAAAATTAACAAATGCGGTTAATATTTAACATTCATTTTAAATTAAAAAAATGTATTTTATTTTACACACACTTTATTTAAATATAAACCATAAAAATGACTTTTGATTTGAAAGGCAAATAAAATATAATAGAAAGGTTTGAGAATCAAATCGATGCAGTGCTGTTGACATAAAAAGATAAATCAGTGGATCAATATTTTCTCGTACCCCTAGTAAGATGTAGATGAAAAGTGTTTGGTTTGCATCAGTTTAAAACTTAAAATGTTTTTCATCAAACATGCTGTTGCTTCACTTAAGTTATCGTAACATCTTCCTGGATGTTGTTCCTCACCAGGAGCTGCTGGCACATGTGGAGGAAGGCATGGGGAAGAACCTGGCTTTCCGCTGCTCTGACGCCATCAATGTTTCTGTCCAGTCCACGCAGAAGTTCATGATTGGTACTTGCTACTCACAGGGTTGAAGGTCAGACCGTCATCGTCCATACTTGACTGATTCTGTCTCAACTCTATCAGAGAGCATGGTCCCTCTGCTGCCCTCTAGCGTCAAGAGTCAAGTCCACATGCTGATGCCGTGCAGGAAGTTCGACCTGAGCTACGACCTCAAATGCGCCACGCTCTGCAGCGACTTCCAGGAGAACATCGAGTTCCAGTTCTCGCTGGGTTGGTCGGCTCTCGTCCATCGTTTCCTCGGCCCGGGCAACGCGGAGAGAGCCTTGAAAATGCTGGACAACCGGCTGCAGGCAGGAACCATTCAACGTGGCTCGTCTCTGAGTGACGCTAACTTTTCTCTGGTCCTTCCTCCAGACTTGTCGACCCGCACTCCCCCAGGCTAGTACTCCCTCCTCGGGTCCTCCGTCACTCATCGCCCCGCCTCCCAACCAGGAGACCGCCCTCATGACCCAGGAGGACCTGGTGGTCGCCATGGCAACAAATTTGGCGTCGCTTTCATCCCGAGCATCCATGAGCATGATCATCGTCGGCGGAGTGGTGCGTACGACACAGAACCACAACTCGATGTATAATGTCAGGAATTGGCAAATGTTGTGTGTATTGGTAATGTACGATATATTTTAATACTGTAGGATTTATATGTAGTATTGTCAGAGTACTTGCAGAATTTACAGACCACAAGTCGTAACTACTTTATTTGTTTTAAAACAAAAAATATGTCCAAATATCTGTTTAAAAGCTGCTGGATGTGACTGTATCCTCTCGTCCTCAGTCATCGCCGGACTTCACAGGATTTCATTGTTCCTTAAACAGCGGAGGATGTAATGAAAGCCATCTAGTGGCCACAAGTTTAATTACAAAACAAAAATGAATAGAAATGGTGAATATTTGAAAGTTAAATTGTAAATATATATATATATATATATATATATATATATATATATTTTAATACTGTAGGATTTATATGTAGTATCATCCGAGTACTTGCAGAATTTACAGACCACAAGTCGTAACTACTTTATTTGTTTTAAAACAAAAAATATGTCCAAATATCTGTTTAAAAGCTGCTGGATGTGACTGTATCCTCTCGTCCTCAGTCATCGCCGGACTTCACAGGATTTCATTGTTCCTTAAACAGCGGAGGATGTAATGAAAGCCATCTAGTGGCCACAAGTTTAATTACAAAACAAAAATGAATAGAAATGGTGAATATTTGAAAGTTAAATTGTAAATATATATATATATATATATATATTTTAATACTGTAGGATTTATATGTAGTATCATCCGAGTACTTGCAGAATTTACAGACCACAAGTCCTAACTGCTTTCATTTGTTTTAAAACAAAAATATGTTCAAATATCGGCTATAAAAGCTAAAGCCGACCGTATCCTCTCGTCCTTAGTCATTGCCCGGATCGCGCTGGATTTCATTGTTCCTTGAGCTCCAGAGGACGTTATGACTTCTACCCTAGTGGGGAGAGGTTTAATTGCAACACAAAAGTTTTAAATTATTTTATTTTATGCACACTTTACTAAAGTGTAAAAATCAAAATCTGATTAAAATGGAAATTATTTGCTATAAAACACATTTAAAAAAAGGTAATGCTATCATGCAAAAATAGATATATACATTATATATAAGCGATACATCGTTGCGTAGATATTTCCTCACACGTCCAACCAGGAGTGAATCCTTCTTGACCCTCGTGTGCAGGTTTACCGAACGGTGGGCTGGCGACTCATCGCTCTGTCGGCGTCTCTGTACGGCCTGCTGTATCTCTACGAGAGGCTGACCTGGACCACCAGGGCGAAGGAGCGCACGCTCAAGCGCCAGTTCGTGGACTACGCCACGGACAAGCTGCAGCTCATCGTCAGCTTCACCAGCGCCAACTGCAGCCACCAGGTCCAACAGTGAGTTGATCCAACGTGAGATCGGTTCTTTCGAAAACGTTAAGAGCTGAGAGAGAGCTTCGTCCCCCGTGTCACCAGGGAGATGGCGGCGACCTTCGCCCGCCTCTGTCACGAGGTGGACGAGACCAAGAAGGAGCTGGAGGCAGAAGTCCGGCGTCTGACGGCTCAGATAGACCAGCTGGAGCTCGTCCAGAACCGCTCCAAGAGCTTACGGTCAGAGCAGACTCCAGTATTTCTGTCTCAACCTACGAGTCTGACTCAATGTTCCTCTTGTTTCCTGCAGACACAAAGCCACAGACCTGGAGAGACAACTGGAGATGTTCTCACAAGAGTACCTGTGGCCTCAGCAGTAGACCTCTTCTTCTTCTTCTTCTTCAGTGTGGTTCACGTTGAGCCAGAGGTTCCTCCAACAGACGCCGCCTCGCTCTGGCGGGCGTCGCTTTACAAGCCTTCTTTTGAGATGGAAAAAAAAAAAAAAAACGGTTTCGGGGCACAGACTTCTCTGACCTGATGATTTATCAACTGACCTCCAGGCGATCCGGTGCTACTTTGGGACACTTGAAGAAAACTGAACATGCCTTTTTTTTTTTCCCCCTTCCCCACTTTTTCCCTCTGCTGGACATGAAGTGAAGTTCTGGCCCCCGGACGCCTGAACCGATCAACGTATTTACCAATGATTTGTTCCTGAACACGCATGTTGTTGGGTCAAGGGTCAGTTTTTGTATCCAATCTGTGTAGATAGAGATTTGGAATGATCTATATTTTAATATCTATTATTTATAGTCTATCTGTTGATTCATATGATTTATGGAATCTGCACTAACGGTCTTTTCCTTTAGAGTTTGTCTGTGTCGGTCGACTCGAGTTCATTAAATGAATGATGCTGCAAAAGATGTTGTTCAGTGTCTCGTGAATACAATCGAAGGTCACGTGTTGTGATTATTAAGAACATGGTGTTATTTTAATAAAATGTTTCATTTATTTGATGAGCGCTTCTGATTGGTCAGATGTGCACGTGTTAAATTGTTCATTTGTTCACAAAATATTACAAACTATTGTGAGTTTAATACTCATGACTTAAAGGTAAACTAATGTGAAACTCCAGCTCTCTTGACTCACTCTCATGGTTCAAATGTTGAAGTCTTCCTCTCCAAGATGCAGTAAGTCTCTCATCATGACCATGTTTTGAACTTATTACTTTATAAAGTTCTCCCCCCCCGTCTGAAATCTGGGCGAACGAGAGGTTACAAGAGCAGAGTCCACTATGATGTAATAATGGCTTCACTCCTCCAGCCAGCTGTAATCACCTCCTGCTTTTTTTTATACAAGTACCTTTGAAGTGGAGACTATGCTTAAGATATGTTCATTTGGATGCTTTGTGACCGAGGTCTAGAAAGGCGCTTTTACAGATAATTCATTTTTTCAATAGCTTCCAGATATTGGGATGAAATCACTCAAAACCAGTCTGAGATCATAGAACTAAATCAGATTTGTAATTGTTTTTACTATGCACCTCTCAAAATACTTTTATATGTACATAGTGTTTTTGTCAAACTAAACTGCTTTCAAAGAACTCAACATTTATTTATGACACGATCATCTATCGTCGATGACCTTTTTTCTCATCCTCCTTATATATTAAGCAATTTGTATTCCTTTATAATTGCACCTGTCCTTGTTTCATTCAATGAGTTTGTTTTAATATTAATCGGATAATAACAATACATTACAACTCAAAATTACTTAATTATTTTTTTTATCATTAGTGAAGTTGCTGAAATTGTAACGATCAACACTATTCTCCTAATAACCATTAATTTATGAAGTATTTTTTTAACCCCCTATTTCAGACGCTTCAACCATTTAAACGCCATTTTTATTAATCGACTATCAGCTGCTCATCATCCCGGAACTGAGGATGTAGACGGGGAAACTGCTAAGCTTTACCTAAAGAAAAAAATAAATAAATCACAAACTTTTGTCCAAAAACTTTTATTTTTTTTGCAGGTTTTTTTTTTTGCAAAATAAAAACGGTATTTCAAATTCTTTTTGACAAAGCACAATTCGTTTCTGTCCGTGTTACGTTTTATCAGAACTATTTGGGGCCTAAATTGTGTGATCAGGTGCAGAGTGAGAGAGAGAGAGAAAGAGTGAGAGAGTAAGAGAGAAAGGTGCTGAGAATCAACCAGGAGTGTCAACAAATGCATCTTTGCTCTGGAGATTTTTAATGAAAAACAATCCAGACAGTCATCAGATCCATCAGCCCGGTGTGTCGTGATATCAAAACTGACGACGTCTTCTCACACACACAGGGTTTTCTAAGCACATTTTCACAAGGGAAACACCAAAAAAAAGGAAAAAAAAAGTTTTTTTTTGGTTGGTGAAGCCATGTTTACTCCAGAGTGAGTGAGTTTACTCCCCGCCCTCTCCTCAGCAACACTGGCACACATGAGACGAGTGAGATGCCCGACGGGAGACTTGGTAAAATAGTGATCAACAAGAGTTCTAAAAAAAAACAAAACCCTTCACTTAACAACATCAACTGAGTATCAACTACCAACTGATCCAGTTCATCAACTTAGGATTTTTTATTCATTTTATTTTTTTGGGGGGGTGGGGGGGGGGTTGAAGGGTCAACGACAGCTACTTTAAGAGGTCATGTGACAAAATGGAGACAAGACTATCAGCCATTCTTCCCACCCCAAACAAAAACAAAACAATCTCCTCGAGGGGACTTTTTCCTCTGCGTGACTAGAAAGTTTCAAGCATCGAAAGAAACCCCTGCAGGCTTGTTGAGAAAGTGCAGTTTGGAAAAAGCAGAAAAAAGTCCAGACAGTTGGCACCGGTGAAGACAATCGTCGGATTGTGGCGTCTCAAGGACGTGAAGGTGGGAGTGAAGCACTTGAGGAGTGAGCCAACGTGTGTGTGTGTGTGTGTGTGTGTGTGTGCATGTGTACATGTGTGTACATGTGTGTACATGTGTGTACATGTGTGTACATGTGTGTGTGTGTGTGTGTGTCACAGCTCTGGGTCCGTGGAGAGAACATTGGCACAGATGAAGTTTACATTAAAAGATCCACAGATACAGTCAAATCACACACCCCCCCCCCCCCCGCACTCGCGTATCTACACATCGAAACGATAGTCGAGAACTTAAAAAAAACAAAAAAAAACGTAGAAGCAGCTCAAACACAAGAGGATCAGCAGAAGTGCTCGTTCTGCCAGCATGCCTTTGTAGTGTTGAGAGACCATGTGCTTTACTGGAGAAAAAAAAAAAGGAAAATTCCCCCGAAAGATCCCACGTTTTTAACGTAGTTTTCCGCCTACAAATGAAGGGAACACTTGAACTTCTAGCATAAGGCAGAATGGGGTGGTCTCTCAGGTGGGGTGGGAGGGGGGGGGGTGCAGGATTAGGTCCAAGTCACTCACGCAAAAGGGTTCACATTTATATATTCTCAAAATACTTCATAAGAACCTAAAAATTGTTTCAAAATGATAATAACCAGGGATGACCCCCTCCCCCCTCCCCCCCGGGGGTCAACAAGTCACATGTGCTCGAAACTACAGTTGGTGAGTGCACTCGTCTACAATCGTTCACTAGTTTGTTTTTTTGTTTGTTTTCTTTTTTTGGTGAAGAGGAGAAAAAGAATGAGCAAAAAAAAAAAGGAAAGATTTAAGAAACTTTTTTCCCCCCCATTTTTTTTTTTTTTTACAGGCTTGTGGTGGCACTGGTGTGACATGTAGTGGCACAAGGTTCTCAGTTCATGCCGGAGAAAAGGAATTGTGCATCCATCGTTTTTTTTGTTGTTGTTGTTGTTGGAAAAACAAACAAAAAAGTGAGATCAGGGGACGTCGCTCTGCTCTCGGTAGAGTCTCTGAAGGTTTTTCATCTCTTCTTTAAATGGTCCCCGTGGACGTCCCTCCGTCTTTTACAGCTCGAGTCATGCCTGTCGCATCAAAATGGTCGTTTTTTTTTTTTTTAAATATTCACAATTGGGGCGTCAAGAGTTCAGGGGTCCTCGTGTGGGCTGCACGAGCTCAGATGAAAAGTGACAATTTAAGACAAAAAAGGAAAAAGAAAAATAGTTTTTTTTCCTCATCAGTGAATCCTGGAGGTGACTTGTGTGCAGCAGGCACTGGATGTTAAAAACCAACCTCAGAATGGCTAAAAATCATGCATTTGAACAAAAGAAAAATGTACAAAAAGAACACGTTTAAGAATTGAACTTTTAGAAGTTTTATCTGCGTCCAAGATGTAAACGTTGTATTAGAGTCATTAAGAGAGAAGCATCAACTAGTGATGGTTTCATGAAGCTTCATGGAACAGTGTCATTATCTTCCACTAGATGGCGGTCTCTGCACTATTTTCCTTTGTGTTCCTAAACTGTTCTAATGAAACATCCCATCATCTTTAAACTGATGGCGCCACCTACTGACCTTTAAACAACATGACACTGTTTCATGAAGCTTCATCAGACCATCACCTGCATTAACGATGTAAACTGGTGAATTGTCGAAAATCATCCCAAAAAAAATAATATAAATACTGTAATCGTGTGACAACTTATTTTTGCTGCTAAACTTTTGTTGCTCCCATATTTAAGGTATTACGGTACAGTGCATACAAGGATTTCAGACAAATAAAATAAAAAGAAAATAAATATTTCTATAAAGCTGATTGTCCAGTTCAAAATGTAGACAAATTAAATTAAGGGTAAAATCCAAGGTTTTTTCGGGCAAATACAATATTAAAAAATCCTTAATTTTCATTTTAAAATTCATGAGAAAAAAATATATATATTTTTAAAAGGATAAATAATTAACAATTTGAGGAAAATGTGCTGAAAATACTAATTTTACTTTAAACAAAAACTACTTTTGAGCGTCTGAATCTTCAGGTATTTTTGGTAAATTAAATTAATCTGTACCGTAACGTCTCGAATATACAGAACATTAAAAATCAGTTTTCTAAAAAAACATTAAAATAAACGTATTGTTGTTTATCTTGTAAAATAAACTGATGTTTAAAACAGTAAAATAAACGGAACGTATGGTTGTTTATCTTGTAAAACTGATGTTCGCACCTTCAAAATAAAAGTCGTCCCTCGACCTCCGTCAATGGCTCTAATACCTCGTCCTCACATCACGCGTGTGGACGCGAGTCATACGTGACACATGTATGACCAGAGAGTTGATGGACAGTTTGGTTTTCATTGGCGTGAAAAGGAAACTTGTTAAGATCTTTCCTCACAGGTGAGCAGCAGACGCGGGCGTACTTGGGGGGTGAGTATGGTGATGTGTGGGGGGGAGACAGACACAGTGTTCAGCCCCGTAGATCCAGCCCAGCACAGATGATATGATGGGTGAAGGTTCAGGGGAGTCGGGGGGGAAGGGGGGGGGTCTCGGGGCAGGCAGTGATTGAGAACAGGAAGGAAGTTTGTTTTTAGTTCCAGATCCGGAGAAAACTGTCCCAGGAGCCGGTGGCCACGGCCATGCCGTCGTCCGTCACCCCTAAGCAGCTCACCCTGTTGTCGTGGCCGGCCAGGACCCCTGGGGCGGCACAAGTGACAATGTACGTCGTTAATCACGTGAAATACATCTTTAACAATAAAGTTACGCAATTGTAAAAAAAAAAAATGTACCCCAAATTATTGGAATAAAATATAACATTTGAAAAAATTAAATAAATAATAATAAATAATATTATAAATAATAAGAAATTAGAAGAAACAAAAACAGTTAACAATTAAACCTTTATCCTAACTGTGTAAGTTAAGTGCAAATGAATAACTAATATACTATACTATACTACTATACTAAAATACATACTAATATTTAAGTTATGGCAATAGATTTCAAAGCAATAATACAACCATTATCCCTTGGGTCAAAGTGACCCATAGGCTCGAAAACAAATGTGTTTGTGGCATCCCTTATGTTGTCTCTGGGTCAAGGTGATCCGAAAGTTCGAAAACTAATGTGTTTGTGGTATCTTTTGTGTCGTCTATGGTTCAAGGTGACCCGAAATCTGGAAAACAAATGTGTTTGTGGTATCCCTTGTTTTTTCTCTGGGACAAGGTGACCCGAAAGCTCGAAAACAAATGTGTTTGTGGTATCCCTTGTGTCGTCTCTGTGACCCATAGGCTCGAAAACAAATGCGTTTGTGGTATCACTTGGGTTGTCTCTGGGTCAAGGTGACCCGAAAGTTCGAAAACAAATGTGTTTGTGGTATCACTTGGGTTGTCTCTGGGTCAAGGTGACCCGAAAGTTCGAAAACAAATGTGTTTGTGGTATCACTTGGGTTGTCTCTGGGTCAAGGTGACCCGAAAGCTCAAAAACAAATGTGTTTGTGGTATCCCCTGTGTCGTTTCTGGGTCAAGGTGAACAACCTCTACCAATGCCTATGCATTTATTTATTATATTTATGGGAGCCATGGAGGTCGTTCACCTTTATCCAGAGACAATATACAAGGGATACCACAAACACATCTGTTTTCAGGCCTTCGGGTCACCTTGACAATGAGATAACACGAGGGTTAATGGAACATGAAAATCCCTAATGAAGAAACTAATATAAAAGGTACATCGATCAACAGGAAAGCATATGAATTAATTTCATTAAGAGAAGTTTTGAAGTGAAATGATAGTAAACGCTGGTGAAGCCTCTCACCTGCTCGCTCTCCCTTCAGCGTGTCCCACACGTTGCAGTTGAAGTCGTCGTATCCGGCCAGCAGCAGACGTCCGCTCTTGGAGAAGGAGACGGACGTGATGCCGCAGATGATGTTGTCGTGGCTGTACATCATCAGCTCCTGGTCTGCGCGCAGGTCGAACAGCCTGCAGGTGGCGTCGTCAGAGCCGGTGCCGAAGGCGTTTCCATTGGGGAAAAACTGGGGAGGAAGAAGATGAACTTCAGGTCAGGTGTTGCCAGATTCTTTACCAGCAAATACAGTAGTAACTAGCATTAAACAGTTATAGCAGAAGATATATTGGCGTTCATTATACGAAATTTAAATAGCACAACAACAAAAAAAGAAATCCCAAAACACTTAATGAGTAAAAGGGGCAAAAACATTTATTTAGTATTTTAATATTATAAGTATTTACTCCTGTATGTGTGTTGTATGTGTGCTACCAGACATTTTTGTTTTTATCATTCCATTTAAGTAAAAAAAATGTACCTTTAAATTAACTAAATATTAAACAAAACATATTTTTGTAGATGACATTGCTAAATTTACTTCAAATTTACAAGTTTCCCTAAATAAATGACTTATTTGTTGTCCTTGTCAACAATAATATGCTCATAATTTAAAAACATTCTTGTGTTGTTGGTCACTTTAACACAAGATTCTGATGCGTTTACTGGTTTAAAAAAACCCACTTATTCCTATAGTCCTATACACTATAGTCTTTTAACTCAGCATGAGATTCTGTAACTGTTTTTAGTATCTTTAACTCATTTTTTGTTTGTTTTTAACCGTTTTAATTTTGTTCAACATTTTATGTTCTTGTTAAGGACTTGCTGTTTTTTTTCTTAGAGCTCTATAAATAAAGTTGAGTTGAGTTGTGTTGAGTGTTTAAGCCTCTGGTTCACATGAAAAGTGTTTTTTTAAATCATGAAAAAAAAGACTCAATACTCTGGTAAATGTAAACAAAAATAAAATAATCCGAAACATGTCGTTGAGCAGCAGAGTTAACAATGACGTTAAAAAGCCACATCCATTTCTCCAGTACTCACGCTGACGGCGTTGATGTCCGACACGTGTCCGGTGAACGACTGCCGGCACATGCCGTCACGGATGTCCCACAGCTTGGAGGTGGCGTCGCAGGCCCCGGACACGAACGTCTTGTAGTCCGGACTCAGGGACAGACTCATCACGTCACCGGTGTGGCCGGAGAAGGAGGTGGCCTGCTGGCCGGTCTCGATGTCCCACAATGCACTGCACAGCAGCAAGGAAAAGCACAAGCGGTAAAAAAAAAAAAAAAATCAGTATCGTCGTTGGAGCAGCGTTTGCATCAAAAGTTTCTGTTGTTCATGAATCGTGGCGCCTCACCAAGTCGTGTCCCCAGAGCTGGTTAGTATCTGGTTGTCGTCCAAGAAGCGGCAGCAGGACAAATAACCTGCAGGAACAAAGCAAAGTATCAACATCAGAGCTTTACTCTGCGTCATCAGCTGCCACAACATCTTCTTCGGCCAAATCGAGTACAAAACAATATATTAGAATCCAAGAGAATCACCATTGAAGTCAGGTTCACTCAAACACTAAAAACTCATTCATATAATAATAACTAGAAAATGTGCATTTGCAGAAGAAAATGCAGCGTTGACGCTGTATCTGCTGAATCTATAAACTGAAATACTTGAAGGTATTTTATAGTATTCAAAGTAAAAATGTATGGAAACAGAAGAAAGACTGATATATTGAAAAAGGTTGAGAAGAAGAAAATAAGAAGAAACGTAAGAAGAAGGAAAAAGTAGAATTAGTAGTAGAAGTAGAAAAAGTAGTATTAGTTATTAGAAGAAGAATAAGTAGAAGAAGTAGAGGCAGTAGAAGAAGTAGTAAAGGTAGAATAAGTAGTAGAAGTAATCGTAGAAGTAGAGGGAGAAGAAGAAGTAGGAGTAGAAGAAGTAGGAGTGGGAGCAGATGTAGAATCAGTAGTAGTAGTAGTAGAATAAGTGGAAGTAGTAGAAGTAGTTGAAGTTGTAATGGGAGTAGTGGAAGTAGAATAAGTAGTAGAAGTAATAGTATTAGTGTAATTAGTAAAATCAGTAGTAGCATTAGTAGTAAAAGTATAAATAGTAGTAGAATTAGTAGTAAAAGTAGAAGAAGTAGTACAAGTAGTAGTAAGTAGAAAAAAAGTGTTTATAAAGTAGAATGAAGTTTCTAGGTGTGAGTAGATGAATGTACCTGAAGGTCAAAGTGGAAGGAGTTGAAACATGAGTTGAAGATGTTTCTCATTCAAGTGAATGGGGAAAAAAGGGTAGAAAAAGAGAAATGGAAGAACGAGTTAAAGAGATAAAAGAAAGCCAAAACATTTCGAGAACAAACGTTTGAATGGTTCAAATCGTATAAAATTTGTAGGAGGAGACGCGATACAAAGTTTAGATCAGAAGAAGTAAAAGTGGATCTCAATAGAGTGAATTCGGTCATGTATTGAAAACCACAATAAAGTATCTTAATAAAGCCTGAACTTGTGGTTCCTAGATGACGAGGAATGACAAAAGAAAGTACGACTCGTGGTTCAGAGCTTTAGAGTCTACAGTGACAAAAACCCCAAAAACACACCTGTATGTCCAGGAAGCTCCCGAGTGACTCGCACGTTGCCCTCTCGTGTCTTTAGACTGTATATGGAGCAGATGTTGTCCAAACCTCCGCAGGCCACATAGTTACCGGACGGGGCATACGCACACGTCATCACCCAGGAGGAGCGCAGCGGAATGGCATGCATCTGAGAGAACACAAAATAAAACGTGACTCGTCGTCCAAGTGAATAACTTCTTTTTTCCCCGGTATTTATTCTCAATGTTCAAACTCCATCACATGTCATTTCCTGTTGCATTTTAAAAATCAAAAAGTAATAACATTTGCTGCACATGTGTCTCAGTTGTCTGAGGAGTTTCTGTGGAGAATGTAGCGTTCATCCTGACCTTGTTTGTGGTGTAGCTGTCCCAGATGATGAGCTTCCCATCCTGAGAGGCACTGACAAGTAGCCTGCAAACAAACAGTCGCACAACACACACATGAGTCGCCTTCGCTTCGCAGTCGACGGCTTCTTTTGACGCGGATTCTTAACAAGCGCAGCACGACGGGAAAATAACCTAAATTTGTCTTTTTAAAATTTTAACAGGAACTCCACGTTTTTAATTTCAACAAAAGCGAAAGACGGTGCTGCACTGGTTAACAACCCTCTTTGTAGTCACTCATTTTTTTTTCTCTAAAGCTTGATGAGCAGCCATTCTGCAGTTTCTAAAGTGATAAAACATATAGAACAAATATTTTCAGGTGCATTACCAACAGAAGAAAGTGTCCCATTTATCGAGCATTCAAACCATAACTTAAAACTGTGCATTGAAATTTGATAACAGGGTCAACAACCTCAATGACACGTGCCTTAACCGTCTTAATATCTGTATATTTGTATTAAAAACATCCAAATAATCGTTATTTAAACTAAGAGGAAAAAGGTGCAGATCATGCAGTCGGATCAGTCAATTCTATCTTGACTCTTAAAAGTACAGTGTGTACGATCGACCCAACATGTCAATGAAAACACTGCATTTGTAAGAGGAGGGGTTCGGAGGCAGCTGCTGGGGTCTCGTGTGAGGGGGTGGGCGGGCGGGGGGGTGTTTTAGTGGCGGGAGTGGCAGCAGTGAGTCTCATGATGGTGGGTTTTTAGTCAAGATTAGTAGCAGTGGTGGTAGTAGTTGTGGTTTGTAGCACAAGCGTAGCAGTAAAGTCCCACACCTGGGACTGCCGTCGCTGCACCAGTGCAACGCATTAGGAAACAGATTGATAGAGGGAGGGAGGGAGGGGGGGAGAAAGAAGGTGAAGACAGGTTTATGTGAGACACGTTAATGAACTCGCTTACAACCTTCATTAAACATTAGTAGAAGCTCAACGTATCAAAGTGGTTCAACTGATGGACTTCTTTTTGTGTGACCACGCCCCCTTTGTCGCCATTCGTCAAAGGCTTGAGCGCATTTAGTAATTATTCTACACAACTGCCCAGGGAGGCAGCTGACGCTAACAGCTATTGTTCAACAAATGCGTTTGTTGTATCCCTTGTGTCATCTCTGGGGTCAAGATCAACGACCTCCTCCCCTGCATATGTATTCATGGAAGCCAGGGAGGTCGTTCACCTCGCAGGTAAAATTAAATGAGAGTTTATTAAAGTTCAGCCATAACTTTCAGAATTAAAGTGCGGCCCATGACAGGAAAAACCTGAACCACTGACAGCTTTGCCAGCAGAAGGATGTTGTTGTTCCGTTACGATGACTCGACCTCGCGCTATTGTCTCTTTGCGAGTAGTGACGCTGTTATGACAGACAGACCCGCCATGTTGCTTCTGATTGGTTGATATCGTGTGCTGCCTTTCCACGATTGGCTAGATTTATGCAAAAAGAACCAACATTTATTATCATTAAAAACATTAATAGTGTTAAATTGGTAAAGTGTGTGTGTGGCTTCAAGTGTGAGAAAGGCTCACAAACCAACATTTTTTAAGTTTTATACGAAAATTATAATAAAAGTAACACGGTTTTCACTTGAAAAATAGCGAAATTCCGCTGAATCTGGGATCCCTGACCTTGACCCGGAGGCAACACAAGGGATACCACAAACACATTTTGTTTTCCGGGCCACCTTGACCCTGAGATAACACAAGGGATAACTCCCAACCATTATTTTAATACATTTGTTTCAACATTAACAGAATTTAACTCAAATATATACATGGTTGCTTTTGCTTCACAAGACTCCTGTGTCCTCATGTTGGCTTAGTAAAAAAAAAAAAAAAAACAGGTCATCGTTGTCATCTTTCCATTGGAAGTTAAACCATTAAAGATTTATAATAGAATAAATAAATCATCCCGAACGTACCTGGAGTCACTGCCCCAGTGCATTGCATAGATTTTGGCCAGGTGGCCCCTGAGAGTGCGACGTGTTCGCATCTGTATCCTGCCAACAGAGTCCAGACCAGCTGTGATCTGCCAAAAAAACAGGAAGGGGAGAGGGAGGGGACAGGAAATGATCTAAATTTTTATAACCGAACCAAAACATTGTTCATCTTCCAACAAACAAAAAAAAAACAGATTTTTTTCCCGGAGCTACACATACAGCATCTCTTAGCATTTTAATGACCAACTTCTTCTCCAGGGACTTTCTTACAACTGCAGCTCAGGATCATACAAACATGTTTATATTAGCACCATTTTACACACCAAATTATACTTATTTATTCTGATCATTACTGCATGAAGTGACTCCAACGTAAACATCCGTTTTCTGCTTTAAATAGAAAAGTGTTTTATTCATTCACAAGGAAGCAAAATCTCTGAAGTTTAACCTACATTGTTAGATCCTTATAGGGACAAATTAAGTGGCAACTTTGCAAAGAAAAGTGGCTGAAAAATTTCAAAAGTAATTGTCTTCTTACTTATACAAGAAAAAAAAAAATCCAAGGATAAACCTTAATTAACAACATTGAATAAATATGACTAGAGTAGAATCTTCTTTTAGTAAGTAAGTAGTTTGTATTTATAAAGCGCTTTCTCAGACCAGGGTCACAAAGCGCTTAAACAATCAATCAAATATATACTTTAAAGGTCAAGATAACACTGAGAACAACACAGGAGTTCCAGAAAAATCAAGGAAAAGCCTGAACATATAAAAACGATGAGATGTTTCTTGAAAGAAAATTTTAGTGAAAATGTTGTGGATAATGTGCAAAAATGTTCTTCACTCTGATAATGTCTTTGTTAAATACCATACAATTATGTTCTTGGTGTATAAAGTAGTGATGTGCTGATGAAGCTTCATGAAACAGTGTCATGTTGTTAAGAGGTCAGTAGGTGGCGCCATCAGTTTAAAAATGATGTTTCAATAGAACAGTTCAAAACAGAGGAAAATGGTGCAGAGACCGCCATCTAGTGGACTCTTGAAATAATGACTTCATGACCGTCACGAGTATAAAGTAGTCTTACCTGTGACAAAGTGGAATCACTGCAGGCTTTCCTGGCATCCTGCATCAGAACATAAAGTATAAAGCGTTTATAAAAGTGAACAGACAAGAGTTCATCAGAGTCTTCAGGTGAGCACTGAGTTCAAGAATCAAGTCAGATTTACGAGTCAAACAAATATCGCCGTACCCTAATCTGATTGCGTAGTTGATCGGCTTCCTGCCGCAACTGTTCCAGCTCACTCATGGTTGCTCAGATTTGTTCAGACGACGCTGTCTGCCAAATGCCGACTGGACTCAGAAAACGCACGTTGTGGCACAATCGCGCCCACACATACGCACAAACACGCCTTTCACCAGCTGACACCTGCGGAAAGACAGACATTTTTTTTTTAAATGACACACAAATAGGGAGAGAGAAAAAAAAAAAAGGAAATTGAGGACACATCCATTAAACAAACATGGGTATCCTGTTTGGGATCCGACTGGAGGGAAGGGTGCTTCATAGGGGCGGGCCATGGGGAGACGCAGAGGGTGGCCCCGGCTCTTCAAACACCCCCGATCTAGTTCAAAAGGCCATCTGAGCCCGGCTGTGACCTTTCCAGACTCAATCAGCCTTTGTGTCACAGCATTGTGTTAAAACCCTAAGAGGTTTGTGTTGTATAACTGTGGCAAAGCAAATTCCAACATTTGGAAAATATTGGAACAAATAACGTCAACACTGCCTTGAAAAAAACTTATTTTTCTCAGGATTTTTCAGAATCTTTTACACCGTCAGTAAACGCCAAATACGGTTAAGGTTATTTTTTGTCAAAGCATAAGAAGCAAACTGTATTCAGAGGTGATGTTCATCCTTAAGACGGGTGAGTTACCACTATCTTTACCTTGGGGAGACCGAATGTGGGTCACAGGGCACTTAAGACACTCCTCAGAAATGTTTAGACTGCACCCCCCATCACTTTCCCCGGCTGTTTTACGGTCTGCCGTCGTGAAGTCCAACCCTGGGAGATTAAATTTTCAGTTCCATTTTCTATAATTCAACAATTAGAGCGAGTCCAGACCTTCATCTCACCAGGAAATCATGCTAATGTTCAGCCTGTAGTTTTATCTAGAACGACAGTGATTCAGCATCTATATCGTAAGAGATTCAAGTCAAGCTAAACATCCTAAACCCCCCTTTCCCTTAACTTTTTGTCTTTGATAGCTTTGAACTACTCTGTGTAAACCATCATTTTAGCAGATTAACATTAAAGGAAATAAAGCTTTAAAGAGTGATATCACTTGAAGAGGCTGACATCACTAAGGAAAGACTTGTTGTGTCATTTCATGATGATTGACTCAATAAATAGATATGCAAAGTGGAAGGATGTTATGTAATGTTGTAAAATATTAAAGCCAGAAACCCCTTTAGTCGTTAATTAACACAACATGGGATTTTTTTTGTTATGTCAGTACAGAATAAAATAAATAAGAGATAAGATAACACAGAAAATAAGCAATAGAAAAACAGAATCAATCGGAATTCGCTTTTGAAATGTTTTCACTTCGACTGGAGTAGATTTACAATATAAACTTTACGTTTCAAATCAAACATTTGTTTACTAAAGGTTCTGAGACTTGTTTTTGTAAACCGAAGGATTGTCAATTTGGGTTTTCGTACACGACTTAAAGTAGATTACTTGTTACTTATTTTACAAAACAGATTGAGTCTAAAAATGTATCAGAACATTCAGATACTTCGCCAAAAACGAAAGTAAAAAACAGACTTTATTTAACTTGTTGAATTTGTTTGCAGAAGAAGAAGAAGGATCAATTTCCAATTATCCATCATTGTTTTTGTTCATTTGCTAAACACCCGTATCACACGAGTCCAGAGCATAGAATATCTTGTATCTTCTTTTTATCAGTGACACAAATACATGGACGTCTATTGTTACCGAGTTATGCGAGGAGTTGGCAATCGAAAAAAAATGTGTTCTCGGTAATGCCAGCGATCCAAAGGAATGAGTGACGCAGGATTTGGATAACAAGAGTGGATCTGTACGTTTGACTGACCCATTGTTTCAAAGCATCTATAGTTCAGCGTTGCTTGGCACTTTTGTCCCATCGTGGTCAAGCAGCGTCAGTGTATGCAGAGATGAACCAACGAGACTAAAGCAAATAGAAAATCAAATCTTAATATGTGTGCATATACACATCAAAAGACCCCAAAACTAATATAGATGGATAGAGGGATCAATAAAGTTTATCTATCCATCTATATTAGTAATCGGGGTCTTTTGATGTGGTGACACGAACCCCTTTTTAGGTCATGTTTGAATAGGCTAAGGGTTTGGGTTCGTGACCTCGTCTCCAGCCTTTGATTTGACTCATAAAGTAAACTTTTAAGTGTCATGGGGACGCAAACTCATCAGTTAAACTCGGTCACATTATCCTCTTAAAATGTTTTTTTCCTGGGTTAAACCTTAAATTAAGCATTTTCTACAGTTAATACAAGTCATTTTATACTTTATTGACACAACACAGCCCTAGACGGGTGTGCCCAGGTCCAGTTTTGTGTAAAACAGCCACTAAACTAGTGAAAATTAACCATAAACCATCTTTTTTTGAGAAGGAGTGAAAAGCCATTATATAGACCAACCAGCTGTTTAAACATAAACTGTATAAACTTCTGCTACTTTGTCATCTCAGGACAGCTAGAGTAAAGGAATTCATTGGGTTGCTTGCTTGAGAAGAGACGGCCATGGTAGGGCAAAAATACTAAATGTATAGACCTGTGCTGTGTCTCAAATCAAATACTTGCGTACTCAAAGTTAGTATTTTTAGTGCGTCTCAAGTAAATAGTAGTAGAAGAAGAAGCTGCCGCGTCATTTCCGGTTAGTGTGTAGCAGCAGTGTTTGATTTGAGACATACTATCTGTTGAGAATTTGTGTACTAGTTAGTATGTACACTATCCTGATGCATACTAACTTCTAGTACACTAAGAGAAGTATGCGATTTGAGACACAGCACTGGACTGCAGCCCCTCTTCATCCCTGGTTGAACCCAGACTCCCTTAGGAAGGACGGGTTGGTGCCCACGCGTCGTCTATGGAATATAGTTTTGGAGTTAAATGTGAAATACTTGTGAAAATCGGATGGCAAAAAGACACAAGACCCGGTTTTTGGTGCGAAAAACTGTTGAAATAAAGCAGATTTTTACAGTTTTATCCAAGATTGTTGGACCCCCAGAGTGCCACCCTTACATGATTTCATAATCTTGCTAAAAGTCAGGTAAAGAAAAAAAAACACTATAAGGAACACCCAACTTCCTGAACACGTGTAACAAAAGTGAAAGCACACACACACACATGCTTGATAACGTCCCCACTCAATTATGACAGCTACGCTGCTGGTAAACGTTCTTGTTCCCGCTTGTATAAACAATTCCTGTAAAACAGGGTCAGTTTATGAGCAGCGCGATTTGTCGTGCAGGCAATTACTTTCTTTTTCAAACAGTCCCAAGTATGATCCTATCCATATTCTCCTGAAGGTACACAAGCCCCGATGTCCTTTTTAGTGTTTGCAAAAGGAAATGTGTAAGAAATGTATTAAAAATTAGGAGGAAAAATACTCTAATCACACCTGTGAGGGTCAACTCATGACACCTGTAAACATTTATGTTCACACCGTTGTAGACGTCATGGTTGAGTGAACTGGAGCGAATATATCGGAGCGAATGGAAACTGGGGTGACTAGTAGACTCAAACTTTGAGGTGATACAGCAGCTATGAAACGCCCCAACTTAAAAAAAAAAAACACGTTCATATCCTAAACTTGCAGTAAGAACTTCTGCTCTAAATCCAGATTCGGACTAAAAACATCCTCAGATAACAAGAACCATGTACTAAGAATCTTCCCTTTCTTTCTGGGGGGAATTCCGAATGGGTTTGTCCAAACAGGAGGGGATATTAATATAGTCCACTCCGGCTCGGGCTTCGGTCAAAGTTGGCAAACATTGTAAATTAATTTCAACTGTGAGCAAAAGCAGCACTTTGACTCATGTAAATCCACATAAACAGCCCCTGATTTGAATCATTTTAGTCATACGTCTCAGTTTAGACTAAAAGGTCGCTGACTTTTATGTGCAGTGGATTCATTGAATAATTGATCAATAAATATTTTCTGCTTATAACTTAAATCCAATTTGTATTTTATTTAAAATCATGCTTCATTAAAATGTCAAGTTTTATAGAAAGGAAGTTTTGAAAGCAAAAAAACGGATCACAAAAAACTAGTATAATATACTTGTTACGATTGATAATTCTTGTTAAGCAAACTATTCTTTATACTCGTTATTTTATGTAGTACTTTGTTTAAATGTAACTTGTTGGGCCTCTTTCGCACCATTTAAACATTACATGTGTTGGTAATAAATACACAAGTACCGGGTGTTGTCCAGGGATTTTAACAAAAGAGTGAAACATATTTTTAAATAAAAAGTCCTTTTTCAGCTGAAACTCAACTCAAATTAACACGCAAACTGCTAAGGGTTTGACAACGGCCAAAGACGTTATACCTGCGACTTTTAAAAGGCTGTTACTTTCTTAATGATGGAGCTACAGAGCTCTTAGTTTAAAACCATCGTTGGATTGAGACGAAAATAATGAGTCTATTCGCTCTGTAGCACCTGTGAGAGGGTAACCAAACTGACTCAGGTACACTATATAGATACAAATGGAGATTAATTAAAATAGGTGGAATTTGCTTTCATTAGGATCATTTTATATTAATGGCTTCATAATTTCACATTGTAGTATGAATTATTATTTATGATTATAATCTTTGGCAAACAGTTCTGTGCCTAAATACAAAAATATAAAGCAAAAGCAATAGACGTCAGAGACGGGCAAGAAATTGCTGTCATGACCTGAAGAAAATCAGTCAAATGTAACTAGACTTGCATCCAGACTCTCTCCCATGTTTTAAATGTTGAAGTCTTCCTCTCCAAGATGCAGTAAGTCTCTCATCATGACCATGTTTTCAACTTATTACTTTATAAAGTTCTCCCCCGTCTGAAATCTGGGCGAACGAGAGGTTACGAGAGCGGAGTCCATCATGACGTAATAATAGCTTCACTCCTCCTCCAGCCAGCTGTATCCACACCCCGCTTTGTTTATACAACAAGTCCCTTAGAGGCGGAGCCTTCCGGGATGACGACGCAACGTGACAAACATTGATACTTGAGCCATCAGAAAAGAGAGGGGTGTGGTTATGGTAAACAAGTTTTCATCTCCAAAAAAAAAATATTTAAAATCAGTGGGCGGGGCTTAAATTCATTTTCTAAATATTGAGTTTCAAAGTCGTTTTTACAAACGGACACAAACTGATGACACAATAGAGTCTCTTAAGACACACTTAAATTAACACATCAGTTGTCTTGGTCATCATGTTAATCTTTGGTATACCCTAGTGTTTGGAATACATGTGTTTGATCAGATAAAAAATGGTTTATATAGTGATCAATTATTAAGCAGAATATATTATTTTTACAGTAACATTTACATCAGAATAACTCAACTAACACTCACTAAAAAAAAACACATCCCCTGAAAGTTCGATGACCCAAACCCAGAGCCCCTCCACCCCCCATTAACTTTGACAGCCACTGACCACTGCAGACTGGGATCACTGCACAAGTCTGTCGGTTGGAGAATTGAATGAGAGAAATAATAGTAGGTGCTGCAGATGTGGAATTATTATATAGTAATGAATATAAAAAAAAGGCCTGAATGCTCGCGCACACGCACACACCTCCTGAGACATTTGACAGTCCGTCAAAAAGGCCGCGTTCAGACACGAGTGGATTTTCAGCCCATGAGCGACAATATACGAGTGAGACCGAACGATGGAGACAGTCGTGTCAGTGACTGGAGTCTCCATTGTTCGTGTCCATCTAACGTTTAAAATAAAACGAACACAAGATGATTCTCAAGCAGGAAATTACTGCGCGTTTCTTTACCTGAAGCTCCTTCTCTCACTCGACTCCCACGGGCTGAGGATCACAGCACGAGCATGTCTCCGGCCGGAGGAGGAATCATGGATACATCCGAGTGGATCTTAACGCGGAATAATGTGGTTTTATTTTCAGAGGCTCTGCTGGAGCGGACGCGACATTGGTTGGATTTGACTAAAAATTTTCTCCAAGACGGCTAATCACCACACCCATGAAAGTGGGAACATGGCAACAACCTACGCCGAGGGGTGACGCATCACGACTATGAAAACTATCTAACGCTTCACTTTAACAGTCGAGCTATAAGCAAGCTTTACTATGAATTATTTTGTTTATGTTTACGAATTACATTTCGTCGTCGGGTGGTAGTTTAACGAATGCTTTTAAACAAAGCGCTTTCCACTTCCTCACCCCCCCCATCTCCTCCTGCCGATTCACAAATGGTACGGTCTTGCAGCCCCCTTAAAAAGAGAGCCGAATGAGATTCAGGAAACAAATATTGAACATTTAAAGATTTGAAGAGTCGTGATTTGTACACGTCAGCTCAGGTTCAACAAAAAGTCTGCAAATACAATCTGTGGTCTTTTCAATCCACTCCAAATGATCCAAACAAAACAGCAGCTGCAGGAACGATTTCATTTCATGAATCACATTTGTTAACTTAGTAGCATCATTATTTTATTATTATTATTTAGAGTTTTTATCTTCTCCCTTTACTTGCATAAATTTCCTCTGTTGAGAGAAGATTGAGTGTATTTGACTATGTGTCACGATGGGTTCATGAGGCCTCATAAAACTGTGTCTTCTTTCTTTTAGACCCAAATAACTGGGATCAGAAGCACCTTGAGCTTTAATAGGAGTATAAGGTAGTAAAACAATGAATGAATCAAATAAACCAAATGTTACATGCTCAGGTAAGCTATGTATACTCATTGGTTTAAATCATGTCTGTAAAGGTACATAAATACAGATTAACCTGCATTGAATAAAGTATAAATACATACATATGACGTGTCATTTTGGCCTCATTTATTTGTATAGTTTTCTTTCTTTTATTTATTGCTTCATTTTCATTACATCAATTTTATTGAGCAACACAGTAGCATAAAAACATTTTAGTTTAGGTTAGGTAGAACTTTATTGATCCCTCAGGAGGTCTCCTTCGGGAATTTTTTTTCTTCCAAATTATCCACAGCAAATACAGCAATTTTTCATAAAAAATAATTAATAATATAATAATAAAATAAGAACAAAGAACAAAGAGAAATAAAGAGAAAGAACAAGATGATTTTATTCATTTCTAAAGTCCTGAGGACCAGTAACAGTTTTTACTGTGTCTGTTGTGCAAAAGAACTGCTGTGTTAACACATGATAGTATTAGTGTGTGTACTATCCCACGGGTGATCTCACGCCAATCTAGAAAGGAACATCCAATTCACACTTACAAAAGCCATTTGAGACTTAAATAAACCGTATTCTCTGCAGTGGCGCCAGGATTTTTCACACCGGTGCCATTTGTTAAAGGGCTCCTAAAAAAAAAAGAAAAAAAAAAGGGGGGGACTCTCTGTAAGAAGATGTTGCATTTTTAATGTGGACAATAAAAGAGAGCAGTGGGATAGGCTTTGCTGCGTCTCTGCAAGAGTCATAATCAATCGAGGGGAAGATGAAAGTTGCCAATCTCCTGCCGTCCTCTCCGAGCAGCGTAGGATCCCATTTTAGTTTAATTGAGTTCAGGCCCAGCAGTAGTTTAGGTGTGTCACAAGCAATTTCCACTCCAAACACATTTTAGAGTTGAGAGTATCTCGGAGGAGGTACAGTTGCCGGCTGATATTTTATATCAGAATAGTCTTAAGTGAAAGGAAACATTTGACCTATATTTTCTGGTTTAACCATTTTCGTGATTCCACGAAAATCGGGACCATGTCATACCTATAACTACTGATGTAGTATTATTAATTTCTCTCATAAAAACAATTACATTGGTTTTCAAGCCTTCGGGTCGCTTTGACCCTGATACAACACAAGGGATAAAAACAATTACATTGGTTTTTAAACCTTCGGGTCGCTTTGACCCTGATACAACACAAGGGATAAAAACAATTACATTGGTTTTTAAACCTTCGGGTCGCTTTGACCCTGATACAACACAAGGGATAGCATATTTGAAAACAAAACACATTTGACTTAACCTTTTAACCCAATTAATCTGAACTCAAATCTTGAAACTAAAATAGTATATAATTTGCGCTTTTGCTTGATTCATGCATTCTTGTCAAAAAGCCAATGCAATGTTTGAAATAAAAAAGAAAAGTATAATCGCTAATTTTGACAACTGGACTTTGGATTTTCTCCTTTTATAGAAGTTAATGCGAGGAACCTTCTTATAATGTTCATCAACAAGTCTATCTTACAATCAAGTTACACTCGGTTTAACTTCTAAAGCGCTGTATAAATACAAATTACTTACTTACTTAATAAAAAGGCAGTGAGGTTGTTTTTTTTCCTCTAGTTCTGCTTCCTTACCTTAAATATTACGAGATGAATCAAAATATTTAATCTTAATAAAGAGTAAAAACCCTCATGTAATGATGAACTAACCGAGATGAGAGCCAGAGTTCAGTCCACAAGCGCTTCTTGACCAATCAGGACCTCCGGTCTATTGCCTGGCAACTAAAAAAAAAGGGAGGGAGGAAGCAAATTGATACTACAGAAATAGCACATGGGTAGCCTAGAGTCTGAAAAAAAAAAGAGAGATACAAATGTTGGCGAGGTTATAAATAGCTTAATTCAGCCTTGAATGGGTTCAGCTCAATGTAAGCCCACGTAGAGGACATGTTTGCATCAATGCAAATCTGGTTAAGCAGCAGCGCAACGGTACATTTATCCAAATGAGCGACACCACCTGGTCGTGCATGTGATGTATTTGTACATCTAAGATCATTTCTTATCAAAAACCACTTTCTTAGGACGAAAGAAAAGGGATTAATGGGGGCGTCAATCTGTGACGAAACCTCTCAATGTCTATTTTTAAAACCACATGGTCCCATTTTAGGGCCCCGTGTGACGACGGTCCCCCGATGATCTCCATCTAATACATCCACTCTATCAAAGGCAATTAAAAGGTGTTGCGAAGAGTCGAGCCTTAAAAGGCTCTATCGAGGACATCTTATCCAGCAGACATCTCCCAGGGAGGCTGGCCGTTGCCACGGTAACGCTCACAAATGGCAACTGACGTCAAGAAGGTAGGAGAAATACCAGGGAGAGCCGGAGCTGCTATGCATAATGGATTATTGAAAAAAAAAAAAGAAAAAAAAAAAGAGAGCCCTCTTGAAGAGTGTGAAGTGACTTAAAATGTGTGTCTCTCCAGGCTCAGCAGCGTTTCCTCTCCACACACGAAAATAGAGACATCCAGGATATGACACGCTGACTGGCACACTTTGAATCCACTATTTTAAAGACAATTGAAGAAGATATATTGATAAATGAACGTGTACGTCTTGTATTTTCATAGTTCACGAGGATTTCTCAAATCAAAGGATGACGTTATGACCTGTCGTTCGCCATGTCATTTTATAAAATGTACTTAACAGCAAATATGTGAGACGCTTTCTGGTAGTGATGGGCTGATGAAGCAGTGTCATTATTTAAGAGTCCACTAGATGGCGGTCTCTGCCCTATTTACTACTGTAGCACTTTTTGAAGCCTCTACTGTAAAAAAAAAACATCCCCAAAAGATTTCTTCTCTAGTTTAGTAAACAAAAGAACATGCGGTATTTGGCACAGGACTGGAGACACTTCAGTTTTCACGACAATGAAAATTAGCGATGGTCTGATGAAGCTTCATGAAGCAGTGTCATTATTCTCAGAGTCCACTAGATGGCGGTCTCTGCACTATTTTCTACTGTAGCACTTTTTGAAGCCTCTAGTATAAAACAAAAAACATCCCCAAAAGATTCCCTCTCTAGTTTAGTAAACAAATACCCATGCGGTATTTGGCAGGACTGGAGACACTTCAGTTTTCACAACAATGAAAATTAGCGATGGTCTGATGAAGCTTCATGAAGCAGTGTCATTATTATCAGAGTCCACTAGAGGGCAGTCTCTGCCCTATTTTCTACTGTAGCACTTTTTGAAGCCTCTAGTGTAAAAAAAAAAACATCCCCAAAAGATTCCTTCTCTAGTTTAGTAAACAAATAAACATGCGGTATTTGGCAGGACTGGAGACACTTCAGTTTTCACGACAATGAAAATTAGCGATGGTCTAATGAAACTTTAATGAAGTAGTGTTATTATTCTCAGAGTCCACTAGATGGAGGTATCTGCCCTATTTTCTACTGTAGCACTTTTTGAAGCCTCTAGTGTTAAATAAAACATCCCCAAAAGATTCCTTCTCTAGTTTAGTAAACAAATGAACATGCGGTATTTGGCACAGGACTGGAGACGCTTCAGTTTTCACGACAATGAAAATGAGTGATGGTCTGATGAAGCTTCATGAAGCAGTGTCATTATTCTCATAGTCCACTAGATGGCGGTCTCTGCACTATTTTCCTCTGTTTTCAACAACTGTTCTCATGAAACATCACATCATTTTTAAACTGATGGCGCCACCTACTGACCTCTAAACAACATGTAAAAAAACATCCCCAAAAGAGTCCTTCTCTAGTTTAGTAAACAAATAAACATACTGTATTTGGCAGGACTGGAGACACTTCAGTTTTCACGACAATGAATATTTTTCTGATGGTCTGATGAAGCTTTAATGAAGCAGAGTCATTATTCTCAGAGTCCACTAGATGGCGGTCTCTGCACTATTTTCATCTGTTTTCAACAAATGTTCCAATGAAACATCACATCATTTTTACACTGATGGCGCCACCTACTGACCTCTAAACAACATGACACAGCTTCATGAAGCTTCATCAGACCATCACTACTTTTTGGTATAAAAGAAAAACATATTTAATGCTTATTAATGATGGATCAAGACAGTGACTTTTAGCTGTAAAAGGTGATGGTTATGTATAAAAAGGAAAATAGAAAAGTTAAATAAAAGGTCCTTTACTAGTCAGGATGAAAGGTTAACCAGCTTCTGTTGTTAAACGCTCAATAATCTATGTAAGGGGCGTATACATCTGAAAGCTTTTGGATTCTTAATCATCAAGAAGTTTTATCTCTGCATGTTTTTAAGCAGCGATCAATCCAGGTTGTTGTCCAGTGTTGTCGTTCTGTCACCATGTTGGGATCCTTTCATATCTCTGTTCTATTGTTGGCTCCTGAGATTGTCACAGGGCGGCAGAGTGCTGAAGTGTCGCCGCCATCTCGCTAACAAGACCTCTCATGATGTGTTGGATCTTTATATCAACAACCAGGACTCTCGATCGTAGAGTCACGTCCGACACGACACGGAAACACGTCACAGACACGCGTGTTCAGGCCGATTGAGCACTTAAGTTTGTGTAATGATGAGCCAACACAGCGTTCCTGAGCAGAGTTGCTCATCGTTCCGGTGAACAGGAGACGCCGATGAGTGTCAAGTGCTGACCAGGAAAGTTATTAAAGAAACGGTTTGAAAATCAAATCCTGATTCCACATTTTAAAAAGTTCATTTCAGACTCTTCACTTTGCCTGAGAACACCTAATGGAATGGAATGACTCATGTTTGGGATTGTAATGTGCAGAAACTTGTTCTGCATTTCTCAATGACAGAAAAACATTTTTATATTATGGATTAAAAAAAGGATGAAATGTTGATTTTAATTACATTTACTTTCTTTTGTTTTTTACATATTTGCTCTTATCTTTTCAGTGACACTTTGAGACTTTTTTTTTTCATACAAATGTTCACAAACTTATAAAACTTTCTTTTTAATTATAGATACATGTCCCATATCCTTGAGACACCTTTACGTAAACACCAAAGAAGAAATTAAAGCACATTTTAAAATGTCATTCAAACACTTTACTGCACCAGCTACAAACTTCACTCAGATATACGCGTTAATGCGTCACATGAAGCTTCCCTACCTTCAGACTTTTAGCCAGTTGTCCGTTGGGAGAATTTCACTTTACGTCCAAAACACAGATGTTCGCTGGTTCCAGGTATTTCAGATGCGAGATGCTGCTGCCGAGTGGAGTTAGTTGAGAGTAAAGCTGGAGTTTGATCACTGCCGAGTGGGCGGAGACTTTATCAGGAATCATGGGAGGATGGGAAAGTGAGTAGTGTGTATAAACGGGAAGGCTTTTTTATTTTTAGTAATCATTATTTTGTGATTATATTGGGAGTTTTTGGACAATCAAATACTCTTTGTTACATTTTATTGTTTAACTTTTAACACATCAAGGCCACATTTCCAGCAATTAAATAATTAAAGATCTTCTTTACTCAATCAACAACATGTATGTACAAAAACTAGAATTTATTTTCCAGGTTTCACTCCATCTCCCAATTATAAATTAAGAAATCTATTAAAGTAAAGCTCAGCTAACACGGCCATCATCCTGCCTGTTCCCCTTTTTCCAGGAAGACCGAGCTCATGACCTTCTAGATAAATGGATGTGTCTGGGGAATTAAATTGACCTCATAACATTTTAAATGACAGAATAGAAAACCCAATTGTGTTCCGTCCAAGAAAAATATTTATTTTTTCGTGACAGTATAAAGAAATCATACAGTATAGAATTTTCTCCAATTTTTTTAAGTGCTTGTTGAAAGTGCACAGCAAACACTGAAATCCATGTCTAAGAATTTTAAATCATACTAGTGTTAGTTTTTTTCTTCCATTAAACTAATGTTAGATCTAGGAGGATTCGTCATGTTGCACAAATTGACCTTTCTGATGCCTTCGTCCCCGGGTGTCACTAGAAAAACATTTACTGGGAAGCGAATGTCTCGGTAATGTCACTCAAACTTGATTCCCTGAGCCAGAGGCAGCTCTTTGCTGTAGTTGATGGTGCAGGTGGATCGTCGCATGTACTGCTTCCAGGAATCGCTGCCGGACTCTCGTCCACCTCCCGTGTGTTTCTCGCCCCCGAAGGCGCCGCCGATCTCCGCTCCGCTCGTGGGAATGTTGACGTTGACGATGCCGCAGTCGGAGCCCTTGGGTCCCAGCCAGCGGAAGACGCGTCCCATATCTTTGGTGAAGATGCTGCTGGACAGGCCCTGCTGGACCTCGTTGTTCCAGGCGAACGCCTCCTCCTCGGTCTTGAACTTGAGGACGTACAGGATGGGGACGAAGGTCTCCGTGTGGACGATGGGAGCGTCGTGAGCCAGCCCCGTGATGATGGTCGGCTCCACGTAGTTCCCGGGTCGATCCATCACTTTCCCGCCGCACACCACGGTGCCGCCCTGCTGCTTGGCTTGTTCCACCGCCGCCAGATACTGCTCCACGCCCTGCTTGGTGTGCAGGGGCCCGTACATGGTGCTGGGATCCCAGGGGTCGCCGATGCGCACTTGTTTGTAGGCCTTGGTGATCCTCTCCACCACCGCGTCGTGAACGCTCTCGTGCAGCATCAGCCTCCTGGTGGTGGTGCAGCGTTGGCCCGCCGTCCCCACGGCGGCGAAGACGGCCGACGGGACCACCAGGTTCAAGTCGGCGTCCTCGAACACGATGATGGCGTTGTTTCCTCCCAGCTCCAGGAGCTTGCGACCGAACCGTTCCTGCACCATCATGGCCACCATCTTGCCCACATTGGTGCTGCCCGTGAAGGACAGCAGGTCCACCCGCTCGTCTTTCGCCATCGCCGTGCCGATGTCGGCGCCCCCGCAGGTCATGGCGCAGATGGCGCCGGGGAGATTGTTCTGCTCCAGCACCTCTGCGACGATCCTGGTGACGGCGACACTGGTGAGGGGTGTCGTCGGGGCACCTTTCCAGAGGCAGACGTTCCCGCAGGTCAGGGCGAGGGCGTTGTTCCAGCCGTAGACCGCCACGGGGAAGTTGAACGCCGTGATGACGCCGACAAGACCGACTGGGTTCCACTGTTCGATCAGGGCGTGGCCCGGTCTTTCAGAAGGCAGGACGGGCCCGCCGATCATCCTGGACAAACCGACCGCGTAGTCGCAGACGTCCACGTACTCTTGCACTTCTCCCACTCCTTCGACGTAGATCTTGCCCATTTCTAGGGAGACCAGGCTTCCCAGAACTTTGATCTTCTTCCTGAGGGCGTCGCCGATTTGCCTGACAATCTCCCCTCTCTTAGGAGCTGGGATATCAGCCCACATTTTCCAGGCCTCCCGGGTCTTCTGAACCGTTTCCTCATATTCCGCCAACGTAGCTTGAGTCACTCTTGCGATGGGCTCGTTGTTCGCTGGGCAGTAGGAGGTCACGACCTCACCGCTGCCTCCCCAGCTGCCGTTATAGACACCGGGGTTGTCCTCGGACAGGCCGAGCTCCTTCAGCCAGGCATATTTGGGCTGGTTGATGAGGAGACCTGACATCGCCGCCGACTGTTGACGATAAACTGATGCAAAGTTGTTTCTCAGGAGAAGCTTACTGTGCCGGGCAACGGTCAGAGTCAGGCAGCGCTGCATGAGTACTGTAGGGAAACGGTTAAAAATTAGTTTTTTTTAAGATGAGTCAATAATCGGCGCGTGTTTGTACAGTGTAGAATGATGAAATAACTGACTATCTTACTGGAACCAACAGAGCAAAAGTACAATGATATTTGATGTAAAGCAAATAGTAGCCTTTTCCTTCTTTAAAACTATTTATCTTTATAAATTATAAGTAAGTATTGACATAAATGGAATTCATACACGGGGTTGAACCATTTTTTGATCATGTCATTATGAATGAATCCTTATTTTATCAGAAACGTCAAGCAAATTGACAGGCATGCATTTGATAAAGTACATTTACATACATTAAACAAAGGAAGGCAGGGATTTGTCGTACATTTACATTTTTGTTTGCTATAGTTTAAATTCTTTCTTACGAACATTACCTACTGTAAAAGTAAGTAATGTAATGTTGTCAAGTGTCTCTGAGTGTCCCATAAAGGGCTATATAATTATGATGTTTATTATTATTATAACAATAGTAATGCGTTATCTTTAAGCTGTCAGTTAACACACTTTTAAGAGGACTTTTTAGATGATTTTTAAAACTTTAATTTGAATTTTGCAAAATTTCATAACATAACTGAACTTAAAATATAGAAGTGCAATTGTGAATTGAGTGAAGATTGATGTAGGCTACTGGAGGCCCTAGCAAGACAATTTTAGATAAATAAATACAATATACAATAATAAATATAATAATCTGGCTAGCATTTCTGTAATTGCTCATTAATATTTGTAGTAAAAGTGGTGAATTAGGCAAAAAAATAATGCAACCCCAGGAAAGGTCTGTTGTGTCACCTTCTTATGTAACAAATATTCTCAGCCAGTTTAGAACGGAAATCATTGCCTAGATTAACCTAGAAATCACGCTAATGATCAACTGTTTTTTAACAACTTAAGGCTAGAAAATGGTATTTGTAAAGGAATCCTTTGAAGCACAGGTGCACTTGTCACGTGTGTTGACCACGCCATAAATAGCATCGAGGAAAACTGCATTTTTGTTTTGCAACACTTGAAAGATTCTCATTTTAAATCAAGACAATCACGACTAAAGCTCTTTGAGAGATTTCTAATGACATGTGCCAATGTTAAGCCAAAACAAAGATAGAGCCTCATGAGTACATATTTGCAAACTTTGAAGATAATACGATCAGAGTATTAATATTAGAATTTATTCAATAGAAATACGTTTTAAGTTGTAATTGTGTCTGGGTAACTCAATTGTGGATCCAGTCTTTAAACACGCTTTATAGTTGTGTGATTAAGTGAGATTTGCAGATCTTTATTTATTTGTATAACTTTTATTTCTCTAAAGGTAAATCGGTGAGTGTCGTAAAGACGTGTAAACAGGTTTTTTATGTTGCCTTCAACAAGTGTCATGGTCGCTCAGATGACAGTCACGGTGTGTTGTGTCTGCTCGACCTGACTCAAGGTCCTTCAGCAGTTATGCCACCACACACCAGCTCCAACATAGCAGTAAAGCTAACGTTTAATTCATTTACAGGTGGTTAATTTTAATGTGTATACCAACTATATCGGGACTATACTTACTTTTCTAGACAGGTCCTCGCTGACCAGGATAAGCCACGTCCTGTTCAAGAGCGCGTGAGAACTGAGAACTCTTCTTCTTCTTCTCTCCAGTCGGTGGCGATTCACTTTGGCAACTTTGGCATGCAGACTGCCCCCTAGCGTATAATAGATAGATAGATAAATAGATAGAACTTTATTGAGCCCTCAGGAGGTCTCCTTCGGGAAATTGTTTACCATTTAGAACACAGCAATACAGACGATAATTCATTAATAAAACAATAAAAAAAGAACAGAGCATTAAAAACATTATAAACCTTCAGGTAAAACTATAGTTGATATACTTTTTCCATGTTCATTGACAAACAAATAGTTTGATAAGGCTGGGACAGACAAAATATTTATTCATTTATATTAATGTAGAATATAGATAGAAGAGATAAAGTGATTTTATATTGACAGGTTACCATACACATTAGTAAGTAAGTAAGTAATTTATATTTATAGAGCGCTTTTCTAGACCAGGGTCACAAAGCGATAAAAAAAAAAAAAACAATACTCAAAAATATATATATACTAAAAATATCATGATAACAACGAGAAAAACACAGGTGTCCAAGAAAATCAGGGAAAAGCCTGCACGAATAAGTAAGTCTTCAGATGTCTCTTGAAGGAGTCAGTAGATCCATCAAAGAGAGAGGAAGATCATTCCCAAGCTCCTAACATTATCACACTGTTGCATATCTAGTTATTATCTAATATTTGTATTAGTCATTTTTTGTCATATATTTTATTAAGATGTATATAAAAGTAAATATTACATTAATGTATTGCACTATGAAATAACTGTTTTTTTTTTTATGTTTACATTTTTATTTATTTATTTATTTTTAATGTTGCACAATTGTACCCAAGAAAGTTCGTAATTGGTTGAACCCTTCACTGATGAATAATAATAAAAAAAATAAAATAGGATTTTAAGGCATGATAACACTTTTTTCTCACATTTTGTTTTACATTTTAAAATAGTTCAAATATGCAACGCTACTTCAGTCTTTTTTCTTTTATTAAATGAATAAATATGTATACCATCATATTTAGGCTAAAGAAGCCTATTTTAGAATTTCCTTTTAGTTTATTAATTTTATTTTTTTCATTTTGGGTTGACGGCCACACATGAAAGTTACAGTATACATTTTGTCTTCTGAGGAAATTTAATTGCCACATTTTTCTAATTTCCTCATGTACGATTTGTCCTGTAGTTCCCTTCATGTAACTTATTATTTTCACATAGAATAATGAATGATTTTTTTTTTTTACGTAGCAACGTCGCCTAAAACCTACGTCATCACGTCCGACAGCGTCGCGGGTTGTGCTTGTCGTTGATTGGTCAGTGTCTCTGCTGCGGTGTGGCGCCTGCTTTGTTGGCTCCGTTCATGCTAAGTTTGTCTTTGTTGTGACTTACCGTTAAGCGGTTCGCTGAATTAAATCCACTTTCGGGAAAAGTCGCTGCTTTGGTCTCGTAAAGGATGAGTGGCGGCGTGTATGGAGGCGGTAAGTAGCTTCCTAATGTGGGGCAGAGACGCTGAAGCCCACGTTGTTTCCTTCAATAGCGGCTAATAGCTTGTAGCGCTAGCTTCGACAAATGTTTAGCTAAATCGAGTTTGTTTCATCCTACGATTGTCTAAGAGTTTAAAAAAAGAAAAAATTCAGATCGTCGATTTGAGCCAAATAACTATTTTAATAAGTCGTCCTGATTTATAAAAAATATAATAATTCGACTCGATGTATTAGCAAAGGTTGGTAAAATGGTAAATTAATGAATGAAAATAAGCATGCTATTTAATGTTTTGTTATGCATGTTTCTTGTGGATCGTTACCACCCCTAAATCAGATGTATTACTCTTAACAGGGTCTTTGTTATTGTTATTAACATACAGTCTGTAGAGTATTAGTTTATTAAATATGACAGTCTAGTTCCACATACTTGAAAAGTCTATTGCAGTAATTCAAACTACTATACTCACATTTATCTTGCTTTAAGTAAACAATAACATAGATGGGGGAGATAAGGTGCTTCTAAAATATGTGTTCAAATCGTGGTTTATTGTGCCAATTTGAATCAATTGTCTCGTATCAAGCTGCACTTTTTTATTTGAGGATTAAAATGGTAAACAATTATTCTAGTCTGACGCTAAATTCCAGTCGGTTAAATATCGGCTTGTAAATGCAAATCGTTATTAAATGTATTAAACCATGTCAACAGTGGATTATCAAAGTATGGTGATGTTTATTTCAAACTTATTTATGTATTTTTTAACTACTTTTTTGCAGATGAGGTGGGGGCTCTGGTGTTTGACATCGGCTCATATTCTGTGAGAGCTGGCTACGCAGGAGAAGACTGTCCAAAAGTAAGTGGAACACAGATACGACCCAATTAATCCTCCATTTTCTCAGTGTAACTTCATCATCCCCTCTGGAGAGACTAGTGACAAAGAAATTAGGTCTGTCACTATGTAGAAAATTGCATTTAAAAGAGCTTTAGTAATTTTTGATTGATTCAATTTTTTGATAAAGAAATTGGAACTTATGTGATATTTACATTTGATTTTCTCCTCAACATCACATTTCCTCTTTTCATATAATGCCTTATTGTTGTTAATGTTATGATAATGGAATGTGATGATTCCTACTGTTGGATTTATTGACCTCATCAAAGGCGGCGTTAAATATTGGTCACCATGTTGACTGTTGATAGTGCCGTGGTTTCCTGGAGAGAAATGTAATGTGTGGGTGATGTAATAATTTTCTCATGTTTAATGTCACGTGTAATGCTCCTTTCAGGCAGACTTCCCGACAGTGATCGGTGTGACTATTGACCGTGAAGATGGCAGCACACCAATGGAGACAGACGGGGAAAAAACCAAGCAGAGTGGCACCACCTACTACATTGATACCAACCAACTTCGAGTACCAAGAGAGAGCATGGAGGTTATGTCGCCGCTGAAAAATGGCATGAGTGAGTCATTTTTTTATCCAGAGACATCTCTAGATCCGCAATACATTTGTTAACTGAGTTCTCATTTATAATGGCAATGTATAGGGTTTAAATTATGTTATTAATATTTTATATTTGTTAATTTCAATGACATGGCCTAGACACCAATATGATATGCTATGGTTGTGTTTTTCCATACTTTTAAATAGTTTATAGGGCTATTAATCATGCCTTTACTATAATATCATCTGTGTGCGATTTAATTTTATTTTTAACTAGGGATGCACAACAAACTTTAAAGGAAAATAAACGGAATATTTTTATTAAAAAAAACTTGAAAAGTTAATCGTTCATAGAGTTCAAAATAAAATAAATAAACCAGTAATTTAAACTTCAAATGTCACTTGCACAACGGAATGATATTCCTCACAAACAGTAGCATAAGTGAAGTAAAGCCAAGCATGCCAAGCTTGTGTGACTGGTTCAGATAATTTTTGCCAACGAAAGTGTGCGTATGACGAGGAAGATAATTGCCACTGTGAGAAAGTAGTCTACCTTCAGGGACTGACCTAGAACTTTTGTGCCTGCTGCTCAAATTGTTCTCTAAAAACGTACACCATTGCTCTATTTCTTCTCTCCCATCTGACCTTATAATTAGGTACTTGGTGTGTTTTTTTTTCATGATGTGGTTTTTCACTTATCCTCTGGGAGGAATGAGCAGGGACTTAATGTATTCACTGTTATATTTCATTGTCGGATATGTCTATGTGACGTATTAAACAAGGTTATTTTTCCCTCTTTTTCAAAGTTGACGACTGGGACAGTTTCCAGGCCATTTTGGATCACACCTACAAGATGCATTTCAAGTCTGAACCCAGTATGCATCCTGTTCTCATGTCTGAAGCATCGGTGAGTAAAGATTAAAAAAGATTTTGTAGTTTGTAGTCCTCAAGACTATCATCACTACTTTGCAATAGTAAGGTTTAATGTGGGTCAGGTGTTCAATGATCTGCCAATTCCTCATTTATTTGACTATTTATTAGTAACGGTTGTATCTTTTATCAACCACACGTGTATTTTTACAATCAAAAGAGCTGAAAACAAGTCACTGTTTTCATATGAAAAAGGTTACCCTTCAATAAATATTTAATGTTATCTTGGCACATACAGAGTTTCTTCCACATACACAAAAGTGCCACAGTACAAAATTCTGTTACAATTACAACTATTGCAAGAAGCAAAAATCATGCAAAGTTAAAATTTAATTTAGTTGTGTTTCTTTTGTATTTCTCATGTTGAAAACTTGAATATTCTTATTGTTTTGTCTTTCACAGTGGAACACGCGGGCGAAACGTGAAAAGCTAACAGAGTTGATGTTCGAGCATTACAACATTCCTGCCTTCTTCCTGTGTAAATCGGCGGTTCTCTCTGCGTATCCTTGTCGACCTATATACAATTAAAATGTAAAATTTTTCTAATGTTATGAACCCAAAACCAAACATTTCCTTGACCTTTGATACAAGCTTTGCCAATGGGAGATCCACAGGATTGGTTCTTGACAGTGGAGCCACACACACTACAGCAATTCCAGTTCATGATGGCTATGTCTTGCAGCAAGGTAAATTAAAGTTATTTCATTATTGGAGCAGAATCTGTCTGTTTCATCGCCTGTGTGATAGTGTGGGCTTCACGGTGCCACCTGCTGTTCAGATTGTGAATCAGTTAAAGTGATTCACTAATTCTACTCACCCTCATGTTGACTAAGGGTTAGTATTATTTTCAGAGTAATCTGTTCTTTTTCTTTTTTAGAGTTTTAGACAAATATATTTGTTCATTTTAATGTAGTGACTGGAACTCCGTTGTCTTCATCAAAAAAACAACACTACAAATGCCTTGTATTGAAGTCCGATGACGGAGGAAGACAACCGAGCTCCAGTCGCTACATTAAAATGAACATACATTTACAGAATAAATAATCCCAACCCTTAGTCGACATGAGGGTGAGTTGAAATCGTGTGAATGTTTTGTGAAAGATCACTTAAAATGAAGAAGAATATTTTCAATACTGTGAATGTTTGTTACAACACTATTTTCTTCTTGAACAGGAATAGTAAAATCCCCGCTAGCTGGAGACTTCATGAGCATGCAGTGCAGAGAGCTCTTCCAGGAGCTGAGTGTAGAAATCATCCCTCCATACATGATTGCGTCAAAGGTAATGTCTGTCTTTTATCGTCTAAAAAGAGCAGATTAGGCTCAGTTTTCTACATGTATTTTTTCCAAAGGATCCAGTGAGGGAGGGGTCGGCAGCTAACTGGAAGAAAAAAGAAAAGCTGCCTCAAGTTACTCGTTCATGGCACAACTACATGTGCAATGTAAGTGTTGGTCACTGATTCTTGTCGACATCACACAACCTTTTTGTGCTGCGTCAACCCATTTATTTTTATTTCTTTTTACAGTGTGTAATCCAGGACTTCCAGGCTTCAGTACTGCAGGTCTCTGACTCTCCATATGACGAACAGTAAGAGTCCCAGTCTTGGCGCCTGCTATAATCCTGTCGTTCGATTTTATAAAAACCAACACATTTTTTGTTCAGGGTTGCTGCTCAGATGCCCACTGTGCACTACGAGCTGCCCAATGGCTACAACTGTGATTTTGGTGCCGAGAGACTGAAGATCCCAGAAGGGCTGTTTGACCCCTCCAATGCAAAGGTATTTGTTTGCATAGATTTCAATCAAAAGTTAGTGAAAAGCGTGGTGTTCATGATGGTTCTAATCCCAGGGTCTGTCTGGAAACACCATGTTGGGAGTTGGTCATGTGGTGACGACCAGCGTGGGGATGTGTGACATCGACATCCGACCGGTAACTATGAAAAACATTTTTTTACCTAATGATCAAAAATAAATAATGCAAGAATTAAATACTTTTTTGTACCCTAGTAACTACCATAGGATGTTAATGTGGTTTACACAATGTTAATTGTGCATGTTTTTTTTTCCCCAAGTTTATTTATTATTACATTCTTTATGATTGTGCTTTAACCAGTAATATTTACTACCACAGAGTTTGTACGGCAGCGTGGTGGTGAGTGGAGGCAACACACTCATCCAGGGCTTCACCGACCGACTGAACAGAGAGCTCTCCCAGAAAACTCCACCAGTGAGTTCTGCTTCTTCGTGACGGCGACCTAGATATTGTGATCCTTTTTGTGGAAAAAAAACTGGTTTAAAAATCCTCACCTGACTTCTATTTAACCTCCCAGAGCATGAGGCTGAAGCTGATTGCCAACAACACAACAGTAGAGCGACGATTCAGTGCTTGGATAGGAGGTTCCATCCTGGCATCACTGGTAAGGAACCGTCTGCATTATTGTTTTCTTTTAATTCCCGGGTTAAATATGGCTTTTCCTATTGGTGAATGTATTACTTTGGCACAGCATTATGGGATAAAGGGCTACTGATGAGGCGGGGGCGGGGAAGCTAAAGAATTTGAGTAAAGTATTAAATAAAACAACTGACACAGTGTAATCACTCAAATAAATCCCATTTTTGATAATTACTTCTTCTGTTTTACAGGGAACCTTCCAGCAGATGTGGATCTCAAAGCAGGAGTATGAGGAGGGAGGAAAGCAATGTGTTGACAGAAAGTGTCCTTGAATTGAAGGCGAAGTTCGACTCAGTTCAGTTACGACACCATTATCACTCGATTCTGATGATGGACTCAGGATTTCCTACTGAATCACTCTTGTTTTCTAGTATTTTTTTTAAGTAAGCTCCAGGATTTGTACAGTAGAGGTCCGACATACCCATGTTATTACGTTACTTCTGCCTTTTTCCATTCAGTCCAATGTCTCTCTTGCAGATTTGAGGGAAAACTTGGAATTAAAAGATTGTTATGAGAAGGTGCCACTTTGATCATTGGGTTTCACGTAGGAGGTCTGATATCTGCCACAAAAATCCATTTACGCCCCGTGTTATAGTGTGATGTCATATCTGTATTTAATTTTAACTGTCATGATGTATGGTCTTTTAAAAAAAATAAACAACTTTTGTTATACAGTTTTTCAATACAATCTCTCTGATGAATTACGCAGCTACTCTCGGTCTTTAAATCAATTCAGAAGTGTTTAAATATTTAACTCGAGTCATAAATGCTTGTCCTGGTTGAAATATGCTTCATTTTGCCAAAAGCAACTTTATATTCAAGTCTTATTTCCTGAGGAAAAGCTCTACACCTGGAATAGGGGAACGCCGTGCAAGTTGTTGTGGAGTTAATCTCAGAACTTTATACATAAGGGTTTGCCGTTTAAAGTATTGTGAACAATGTGAAGTAAATTAGTAGTTTTCGCCAAAGAAAACAAGAAACTCAAACATTTGTTTTATATATGTATAAACAAGCAATTTGTGTTACATGTATTGAGTTCCCAGACGATACGTTTCTGCTTCACAACAAATGCATTTTCATTCTGTTCCTACAAATTCCTGGTATTTGAAAAGACTTTGTAAAGGAACCATTAACAGCAGAGACATTTAAATGTTGCTCTATTCATGATGAAGGAACCTTCATATGAGGAAACTTCTCCTTGAGTTTGGCCAGATTTTCTTTCTCCCTTCTCACTCTCCTGATTCTGGCTCTGATGTTTTTCTCCATCCGCAACCTAAAGGGAAAAGGTTCATTAATACAAACCACTTAAGTGAAAGCCTTTATTAAAAGAAACGATATCTTACCTCATGTATGGTTCAACAAACTTGGGCGTGAAGAACCGCTTGAGTTTGTATCTTGTGTTCAGGTGCCAAGGAATCGCATGCTCTCTGAATCTGTACCTGCAGGTGAGGAAAACAAAAGTTAAAGACAACTGCGAAATTGGCAATCTCAGCATATTTCACTTTAAATCGTTGGCATTTTGGTAAATCCAGTGCTGTGTCTCAAATCGCATACTTCTCTTAGTGTACTAGAAGTTAGTATGCATCAGGATAGTGTACATACTAACTAGTACGCAAATTCTCAACAGATAGTATGTCTCAAATCAAACTCTGCTGCTACACACTAACCGGAAATGACTTGACAGCTTCTTCTTCTACTTCTATTTAACGATGGTTTCAACCAGCTGTTTGAACGCTATCGTCGCCACCTGCTGGCAGCAGGTTTTGCAAGTTTGGAAAAAGAAAAAGAAAAAATATGAGAATCGAAATATTCGCGAGATATTTCAGCTGGTATCAGCACCGAAGACGTGTCATCCTTCTACTGCTGCTGAAAATGCACATGTAAGTATATACATATATATGCATATATATACGTAACTTCCGTCATTAAGATGGCGGCCGTTTTGGTTGGTTAGTTTCCATCGAACCACTCAGTTTTGTGGGCGATTTAGTACGGCAATTTAGTGTGCATTGCGCACTAAATTTCGCATACTAAGAATTGAGACGCACTTACGCACTAAAAATACTAACTTTGAGTACGCTAGTATGCGATTTGAGACAGCACAGATTTCTACGGTCATGTTGTACTGCAGGACAAGTGAGAAATCAATCAACTAAAAGCAAGACATGACACAATACCCTACACTCACCAGTAGGTGTATCCAAAAATGGAGTTCCTCATCGCTCCTGGCCGTCCGCCTTCCTGTCCAGTTTGAAGTAGCCTCAGTGCCGTCTCCCTCTCCAGCACCACCGTGTCCAGCCTTTTCATGGACATTTCCACCTACAAAAATGGATGCATCACAATCAACTAACAGCCATTAACAAACATGTCTACCATCAGATATCTACGCCCACCTTCTTCAATCTGTCTGGACTCGGCATTTGAACTCCATTCCTTTTCGCGTCTTGTTCCAACGTGAGCAACATGTTTTTTTCTTTGAGCAGCACATACCTGGAAATAACAAGCGACATCATGGCACAACCGTGTCGACGTGCCCGTTGATTCTAAACGCTCATCTTATCGTTCCACCCACCAGAGTTTGTGTAAATCTTCATTACTCTTTACTCTGAGCTGCGTGGCTTTCCAGGAGTCGCCTAGAACATTAGGATGATTTATCATTTACAAGTGCATTTGTTAAATCATTATCCTTACTCGGGACTTATAAAAAAATGCTGTATGCTCACCAGATTTAACGTCTTCACCCCAGTTTTCTGGAGCGTCAAAGAACTCATCCAGTCCTCTTCGACTGATGGACGTGAACAAGCTGCGACACTGAGCCAGACTGTAGGTGGCGCTGCATGTCGAACCCACCGCTATCTTATTCCTGAACACGTAAAGCACATTTTCAAAACAAATAATCGACACATACATGTATTAAAAACGCATATTTATCCCTTTAAAACACGATCAAATTCGTGATGAATTAAACCCTGAAAGTCATATTAACTGATGTTCTGACATTAAGCAGCATGGATGCATGTTCTGGTGTCAAAACTGTTCTCAAAAAATATTGACTTACACGTTCATTTGCGGCTGAAAGGCGGAGAAATTACAAATAGATTTCCGAGAGTTTATAGACGTTGAAATCTTGCAAGCGTTTTGAAAATACTTGCAAAGAGTCAAAGCTCGCCCTCCTGACGTGAGGGACGCCATCTTTACTCTCAAGTCGTCCTTCCCACATTACCCATCATGCATTTTTACATGTTATTTTTTTCTTAAATATATTTTAATAACGTATGGTATTATGAACATATACATATACCTAAACGTATCTATAAATGCCATTTACGTTTAAAAAAAATATATATAATCGTAAACTTAAACGACGTTTTAATATTTTATTTCCTATTTTTCTGCGATAACACAATAATACACTCACCAATGTATGTTGGAATACATATATAACGATTGTATTAACAAACTAACCATCATTTAATTTATTTTTGTTTGTTTTAAAGTTTGCCCACACTAAATATGTCGGCGTCTGCGTCACCACGTTAACAGCGAATGACAGTAGCGTCACTGGCCGGCCAGTGCCCACAGTAGCGATGGTGGGCATGAGCGTTCTCAGGTCTGCTGCTGCCTTTGCAGCCAGACTGAGTCCTCTGAAATCTGGGAATAAGGCCGTGAACATCCTCACCAGGACGATCCCCCAGTCGAGCAAAGGTATGCGTCTCTCTTGATGCATCGAGTTTACGGTCTGTGACACCATGTACTCCGAGCTCTCTTGTGACCTTGTGGCTAGTGTGTTAGCATGCTAACTTGCTAATGCTATTCGAATGATCTCGCCTGTCAGGTTGTAAACAACGATTCAATGCCACTAAGTTACACACGAATAATCGATTCGTGCTCTTGATTTATCCTTGACAATTATATTTTCAATGGTATGTGCGGAAGCTAATAACCCTCTCGGTGATATGAAACGAACTAGTTAACTTTTAGTTAATTCGTTATACTGTGTTTTCTCTCCCCAGTGACTGTTCGTCTGAGCCATGGAAAAAAGTTTTTTGTCGTCACACCCACTGAGTTCTATGACAAAAGATTTCTGAATTTATTGGTAAGAAAACGTATTGTTTGTATACACACAATAGGCCGCTCATTTTAGTTAGTACACGTTTAATATATTTTACTGTCAAATAATTAGTATATTTGTGTTTTTACGAATTTAATACCATTATTGTGAATGTAAACAAACATTGCTAGAGATGAGCACAGTATATTTTCTAGTTGGTTTTGTAGTTTTACTGGCATATTTAAAGCTATTTTTTTCATACATCTACATATATAATGCATATGGAACTTAACTTTTTTTTCTTTTTCTTTCAGAAATATTACATTTTTTTGGCTGCTATACCTATGGCAGTCCTCGTCACTGGTGTGAATGTCTTCATCGGTAGGTGATTTTATTCATTGCATTTGAAACCTTTTAAAGATGGCACTGAATAAAATGTATGTTTAATGTATTTTTTGTTAATTTAAGGTGGGGCAGAGCTGGTCGAAACTCCAGAAGGTTATGAACCTGATCATTGGGAATACTACAAGGTACGTGCCAGTCTAACTTACCTTGTCCCAAAATTATGGTCAAGCTTAAGTAAGCAGCCCTTGCACAAAAAAAAGTATCCTTGATGGAATATTAGTTTGATTTAATTGTATTGGTTTTATTTCTACTTTACTTTTGTCCACTTGCTGATATTAGAACTCTTTTTACAATCTTTCTAATCTATCAATCTTCTACAAGTGAGAAAAATAAAGTATAATTTTTCGCACTTGGCTTGTGTGTACCGATATCGTTTAAGAGAACATTTTTTCTATCCAACAGCACCCCATCACGAGGTGGATCGCAAGATACGTGTACGACAATCCTGCAAAGAACTATGAAAAAGCTATGGCAGTAATCAAAATGGAGCAAGAAAAAACTGAAATGCGGTGAGTAGACAACAACTTGAATCATTTCTTGTGTTAGTTGAAAAAAAAAAATCAAATTTTTATCCTCATTTTCCACAGAATGGCTACCCAAGGGGTGCGTCGCCATATGATGGAGAGGGGAGACGGTCCGTGGTACTATTATCCAGTCGGGGACAAGTCTCTTATCGACAACAGCCACAAGACATCACCCGACAGTTAAACTGCTACTCGACAACTCATGCTGTCCTTTCAATGTACATTTATTTCCCTTACATGAATAAACTTTGTCAAAGTTTTTCTGTCTTCTTTAGGTTAAATCTGGCACATAACAGAAGATGATCATCACATTATATAAAAAACCTCTTTGAAGAAAAAGAAGATTTTTCAACACTTGAGTTTTTTGGCATAAAAAGTATGGATCAACTTAAACAGTTCAGTAAATGCGTACAAATATTATTTTTAAACAACCTTGAACCATAATACATGACTACATAAGGGAAGACATGTCTTCAATAAGCTCTATATTTTTCTAAATTTGGAACATGAAAGTGCACAGAATCTTATATTTATTTTGAACTTATGTGTAGCTTACTTGATTTATTTAGACCTTAGTAAATTATATTTAGTTACTTTAATTCAAAGTCAAAGAGCTATAACTATTAAATATTTGTACTGTATTATTAATATATAAAGTGACATCTGAAAATGAATATAGCAGGTGCCTCTCATTGGTGGTGTATAATATTATTACTAATCTATCTTATCTTCTCTGTGAGAACAGAATCTTGGCTATTTCTAATTCTTGTGTTTGTAGCTCTTTAAAAAAGAAAAATCACATGTATTATATTTCAGCAATAAAGCGCAAAATCCTAAACTGGAAGGTAAAATAATGTTTGTAGCATAATGAATGACGAAAGAATTGAAATTCAAATCGACCACTTTATCTTGCCTTTACCAGACAATTGATATCTTAAATATAATTATTTCAATATTTACAATAGCATCTATATCTCTTTTTGTATTTGTGTTTTTCCGACACACTTTTAATCTTCTGTAGAAGATACTTTACGATTAAAAATTAACACAATTCTTTTCTTGAAAACCACCGTTAGGTGGCAGTGTTGCTAAATAGTCTTGGGACAAAAGGGACGTCAATTCCTCCAATAATTCCGCCACATTAAAAAAAATAAATATATAATAATAAGAGAAATTAAACAGTTGGCTGTATTCCTATTTGATGGTTGTGTATCTTCAATTTAGCTTGAACACAACCGTTGTTAATAGAAATGAACTGGGGCGTATTTTCCCCTGGATTATTTCTCAAAAATATAACATTATTCTAAAAAAAAACCACCGAGTCCAGCTGATATTTACAACATGTTATTTTTTTTGCTCGCACAGGTTTGATAGTAAAAATAGTGACGTTTGTGAATCGTCCTCGGGGGTGGGCGTGGCCCGCTGACGTCATCACAACAAAAGCCTGTCATTTCTACGCAGGTTTTTTTTGTTGTTGTTTTTTTTCCCCCAACATAGAAGACGTGAAAAAGAACAACCACCATTTGCGTGTCGAGCTCAGCCACCAGAACCTCCAACCCGGCTGTTGTTTTATTTTTATGGTTTTTTTTCCAGCGTCACATCCTCTCGGACGCAGGAATGTAGAGACGCTTTTAAAAATAGCATCCTCTCCTCTGACAGCACTGTCGGTGCGAGAAGCAGGAAGATGGCTACAGACCTGGGAGAGCTGCTGGTCCCCTACATGCCCACGATCAGGGTCCCCAAAACAGGCGACAGGGTCTACAAGAGCGAATGTGCCTTTTCCTTCGACTCCCCCGTAAGTGTCTCCCTTCAGGAGCGTGTGTGTGTGTGTGTGTGTGTGTGTGTGTGTGTGTCAGGGCTGGTGAACAACACATGTGAAGGCGTGTGTGTGTGTGTGTGAGGAAAACAGACATCTCAATGGTTATAATCCTGCCTGGAACGATGGAAGGAAATCATTTATTATTTATTTTATATTTTGTTTTCATCAAGAGAGTCTAACATGAAATGATCCAGTTACTAGCTTAGCCATGTCAACTAAGTGTTGCTAAAATCACCTGTTTCTGTTTGAAATTCGTTAAAATACAATAACCTACATCCTAGTTAACTGTTTATTTATACGTGTTTAAGTATTTTAGTAGTATTGGTGCTTAATATATACCAACATAAATGATTATAAGAGAATATTTTTGGCTTAAGTTCTTCTTCTGCTAGAAAAAAATAGATTCTTTCAATAATTTCCCTTCAAAATTTCTTACCCTATTCAAAATATAAAGTTGTAGCTCAGCTCCAAGTGTCTGATGGATGACTGTGCTGTTTTCAGTGGATTTTTTGTCACTCTTTGTTTCTGAATACTGCTGAAAGAATTTCTCATCTTGTCGCTGGCTCATACAGAAATGTGAGGTAATCCTGTGAGTGATCTTGTCTTTAGACATAATCATTATAGTAAAGTAAAAACAACATTTTGAGTTATTTGTCACCTTGAATAACCATTTGTTATCGGGGTTAATGTTTCTGGCAGGTTTCTTTGAGCTTCATCAAGAAACAAAACCAGGTGAACCAAGTATTACTTCATCCGGACCTACAAACTTCCATTATACATTGATCATATTATCATCATTTTATTGATAATATTCTATTCATATATCAAATAATAACCTGCGGCTGTAGCTAAAGTGGGCATCATAAAATAATTGTCATTTATATGAGTTTCATATTGACACATTTTCACATGGTTGAGAGCAAAACAAAGTAACTCAACTCAAGATTTAAAAAGTAATACAATCTTCTATACTCTACAATAGACATTACAAAACACCAATCAATACTATATAATCATAGTCATTCATTTAGTTTTTAATTGAAGAACAAATGATGTTTAATATCTGAAATATGGTAAAGATGTGTAATTTCCTCAGTCAGTACAAAACATATGGTCACTTACTTACCTACATTATCTGTAATCTAATATCTAACTGATATTTTATACATTAAGTCTTTCCAAAAAAACTTTTTTTTCTTGAAATTTGTATATTTATTGAGGATGGAAACTACAGTCATGCTGTGAATAGTACGACTTACAATACATTTATTAACTTTCCATTTAATATTTTTCACGAAAACATTTTTATTTGTTGCCATCATTCAGTGAAACAACTTTTTTTTTTGGCTGAAACTGTTTAAAAAGGTGACTCAGCTGTCTGGAGTTCATCATGTTGCTCCAAGCACGGGTGTATTTTTACCCTCGCACTGTGGAAGCTCAGATGTCACTCTGGGCCACTTTAAGGTTTATCACAGCTGTCTGTGAGGCCTGCGACCGATTGTAGATTCGGGTCAGCTCCATGGGGCCAAATGGAACAACTCAAGTGTAGGAAGGAAGTTTGTGTCTCATGAATACTGGATGTGTTAACTGTAGTTGTGATTTCAACGAAAACAAAGTTGCTCCGATGCTTTGATAGAAGTTCAAATGAGCCGTTTATTCAATCATGAGCCCATTGAAATGCTTCAATTGGTTTTAAAGAGGAGTTTTGAAATGTCCTAAGAACATCTAGTATTATGGTTCCTGTCCAAAATGATTGTTGCGGTCGTGATTCACATCAACAATAGGTTCAGCAGAACACTTGGGGAGAAGTTTGTAGATGATGTTGAGATCAATATTAGAATTGCAACACTGTTTTTAAATGTCTTTCTTTGGTGAGTGACCTCAAGATCCTACTGTGTTTGTTTAGTCAGGGAAGGACTGACCACAGTAAATATTCCAGACTTCATAACTTAAACTTACATTAGTTAAAGACACGGACAATATACTGTGTCTGCCTACATTCATCACAGACTCAAACTAGATCCAGTGCTGTGAAGAAATAAACATTTTATGTGGTTATAGCAACATACAGATGTACGTTCATTCAGAGTGAAGTTGAGAATCAAAATCACAGGCCAAGTTTTTCCTGGAAAGCAAAAATAAATGATGCATTATTTCATTTCCTTTTCCTTCTCCTTCCCCTCTCTTTAGACAAATATATACATATAATAAATCCTTATGGAAACGTGACAAACAAATCTAAAATAAATTTAGTATAATTCAGTTACAATAACACAAATTATATAAAGATTAGGTTTCATTGAGAACTTGTCGAGATATGTGCAATTTTTAGACTGTCTGTATACTCATGACAACTTTGTGTGTGTGCAGGAGTCAGAGGGAGGTCTGTATGTGTGCATGAACACATTCCTGGGATTTGGACGAGAACACGTGGAAAGACATTACAGAAAGACTGGACAAAGTGTTTACATGCATCTCAAACGACACGTCAAGGAAGTAAGTTGTATCTTTATTGCTTCTAAATCCTGGTAAATATTACAGAACATGTGCAGCGACAGATGGACTGATATTTCTTAACGATAATTAAAATGAAACAATATTAGGAAGTTAATAGTACAACTAATAATTACTTTAGTTTGTGGGCGACTTTCATGGCCTTTGAGGAAACATGTTGGTTCCCATGCTATACAGACCAACATCCTGAATAAAACCTAAATAAGACTTAAATCACAATGATACAACTTGCATAAACCACACAGACTATATGTGTGATTTTAATAAAGCAAATGAAAACACTGATGTAAGCTTACAGTAAACTAAAAACAAAAAGTTTCAAGTATTTAGTATCTATTTAAGTAAGTAAGTATGTTAGGTAAGGTAAGGTAAGGTAAAACTTTATTGATCCCTCAGGAGGTCTCATTTGGGAAATTGTTTTAATAGTAAGTAAGTAATTATCTGACCTAAAGCACGTAAACAATCAAAACGATACACAGTTAAAATACATACTTTGAAAAGGTACAAAGCATCATAGTGACAAACACTGCAGCCCAAATAAAATCTGAATGCTTTGATCAAGATTGTTGGGCAAAATAAAACATGCTAATGGCAAAGCTGCAATTCTAAATCAAGTGTAATGATTATTTAGTTCTTAAGTACATTTTCTTCTGAACAATGTGCTGCTTTTGATTCATAAACAACGTATTGTAATGTGACACAAGCCTCTCACCTGGATATACTATGCACCTTTGAATATATCAGTTCCTATGTTGGCATTTTTTACACGTTTTCTTTTCAACTTTACCTAAGATATGATGTAAAAGAAATTCAAAAAATGAAATAAAAGTTCAGTCCCTAGTTTACAAGTACATCAAAATCAGAAACTTTTACTGACAGTGTTGTATATTTGTGGTTGACACTAAATAATGAGAAAATGTAAATTAATTTCAGTATATAAAATAAGGAAATAAACAGAGCAGGGAGACCAACTACATGAAATAAAAATTCATAATAACTATTTATTGACACACCAATATTATAAAAAAGACGAAGTGGTATTGTTGTGTTTGAACTGTAATCGTGTCGTTCACTTACTCAATTACTACGAGGAATGTTTATCTCATTCTTGATTTAATATGTATCCACAATGTTTTGTTTTAATAATCTTTTGAAATGCTTGCACAGTTTACTAGGATGTTTGGACTTTACATGTTCACAGTTATATCCAATACTCTGCTTTAAAAAAAAGTATTATGTTTGCATTTCAAAGACACTTCCCGTTTGTCTTGTAAACAATCACGTTTTGACCTAAAAGCTCCCACTTCTCCAGTTCATGGTAAACAACAAAAGCTCCTCATCTTTTCTAATTGCTCCCAGACAAGCTCTGCTTTGAGGAGACCTGCTATTTCCATGCTCAGATCACAGCTGCTCGCACACTGCAGACCACCACGTCTCCGGTTTTCTCCAGGTTTCTAGTGTGTCAGAACCCTCGATCAGTCTGTTGGTCACGTGACCCTGACTGGACTGGAAGAAGACCAGCTCAAGTGTGCATCTACGCATGCATTTGCAGCCACAAATTAAGCGTATTAATAATATTTCAAAGTTTACGAATAAGCTCGAAGTACCGGACCCGTATGAGCAGTCGGCCTCGGGCTCTAGAAAAATTGTGGACTCATCAAGAGGCTTTTTTGATGTCGAGCAGACGAGGTCGGGGTTTTCCATGTATGTACCCTGTAACCTAACCTCCATGTTGCTTCTTCTAAGCATCTATTTGTGACCCAGTGAAGACCGTCTGCCTGAACCTAGACGTGGCATCGGACGATTGTGTTGAGAAATAACCAGACGGTCACAAGGTTTTTCATTTGTCTCACGATTCTTCACTTTCCTCCACAGAAAGCCACCGGAGCTGCAGGAGGAGCTATTCCTAGACGGAGAAATGGAAAAGTATTCCTAGGTAACCTTTGTGCTATAAATATTATTCATTTACTCACCAATAATATTTTATTTCCATCTACTCATGAGTTTAAACTGAGTGCTATGATGAAAAATATGGCCTTTAAACCAGTAAATGAATCATAAATAATAAACATTTACATCATTTATACATTACAGTGTATGATATGATACAAATGATTAATAACAAATTAGTTTAACTTTAACTGTCCGTATTTGTATGAAAATAAAAGCCCATTATCCACCAATTTTAATTTATATTGTGCAAGGGGTCAAGTGAAATGAAAAATGAAAAAATGAAATGTCATGAAGGGCCATCAAACCAAAAGAATGAAAATAAGGAACAAAAATAAATACATTTTTTATGATTAATTACACTTGCACAATTTTTCTTTTCATCATGTTGGCTTCTTTTTATTTGTTTATTTTATCATATATGTATTAACTTTATATTTCTTTTGAGATACATTAAAGCTCACAACAAATATAAAGAATGTCCGGAAATACAATTGAAATTGATATTCAAAAGTAAATAAAAATGCAAATACAGTACAAATCATATCGAAAGCTACAGAAATACTTCTTTACCAGTTAAAAAGTTTGATCTTATGAGGGCCACACGTAGAACCCAGACAGCTGTTTGGCCAGTAATATGATAATAAATAAGATAAAAGTAAAAAATAACTAAAAAGAAAAAGTAGTCTAAAAAAAAGAAAATCCCGGTTTATTTAAGCGTAGTTTCAAAACACAGTTTTTAATACTGTGCTGGCATTAGTAATGTATAAATAAATGGAGTCCCTGATCATTTAAAATGGCTAAAAAACAAAAACAAAAAATAAAAACCATGAATGTTTGTATGATACACACATGACCAACACAGATCTTGGATCTTTCATCTTCTGATGAAACTAAAGGCAGATCAAGGCCCATCAAATGATTAGAAACAATGGAAGAATCTTCCTCTCTCCACTGCTCCAGTGAGTTTGTTGTGGTCATGGAGGTGGAAGCTGTTTGTCAATCTCCTATGAGCGTGTAGGGATGAAATGGGCTTTTGTGTTTTGATTTGTGTGATCACCTGTGGTCACTGAAGGGCACCGGCTTCTGTTATTGTTTGTTCCACTGTGTGCCCCCCCCCTTGTCGCCCCACTTCTGTCCCCATGGCCTGAGATATTTCCCATGATGAGACTTGTGCCCCTCTGTGTTCTAAATATAGCGCGTTTATTTGTATGTGTGGTTGGTAACTGCTCTAAATCAAAGCGACCCATTCTGCCCCCCACCGCCCCTCCCTCCCGGGGGTGGGGGGTCACTGGTGTGTCTACAGTGCCACCCCTTCCTTCAGCTGCCACCACCTGTCGGCCCTCCGTCACCAGGTTTTACACGGCGGTGACGCTGTTCGTCGTGGAGTGTGTGTTTGGTTCCTTCCACATACACTCAGCATGGCTCATGTTGACTCCATGTATCGTCATCTCTGTATACAATCCCTGAGCTAATGGAAGAACAAGTTGTTACCCAAACCAACGCCAAAGATGAACCACTCGTGAGTCATCGGACCAGCCCAGGCACATTCACTTCACTTATCACTGCTCACGTCTTAAGATGTTAAAGGCTTTTACATCGACTGTCTTTGATTCGGAACACGAAACGTTGTCAAGCCAAGGTCGAGATTGAATAGATCTTAGACCTCTATTGTTTTACCATAACCACGCCCACTCTGCTGCGATTGGTCAAACAACGGAAGTCTCCACTTCCGAGGAACTCGTTGTATAAACAAAGCGGGGCGTGATTGCATCTGGCTGGAGAAGCAGTGAAGCCATTATTACGACATAATGGACTGCGCTCTCGTAACCTCTCGTTCGCCCAGATTTCAACCAGAGCTTAATAAAGTAATAAGTTGAAAACATGGTCATGATGAGAGACTCACTTCATCGTGGAGAGGAAGACTTCAACAGTTGAAACATGGGAGTCAGGAGAGTTTTCTTGTTAGTTGACCTTTAAAGCAGGTAAGCACAAGTCCCATAATGCACTGCAACAGTTGAGTCTCCTTTTGAACCTACAAAATATAAAATATATACAGTATGAATAATTGTTGAAATCAATAATTTCAGTAACTTATCTTATCCTAAACACTGACATCTTTATAGATCACCTTATCAATAATAATGTACTTTGTTATGATCAAATCATCCGGTGGGCCATTCATTCTAAATTATCTGCTATCAAGGTATGAAGGGATTCAAAGCAATATAGAAAAATATGTTTTTTAGAGCGAAAACTAGTCTGTAATTTGTTGCAGTAGATGAAGGAAAGTTAATGATCACTTGTGAGGAGTGTTTGAATAACTAAAGTATTTGTTTCACTCTTAATATAAATTCTGTGAATTTGGACTGTTTTCTGGGGCAGCGACATGATTTCAAGACTATAAATGTTAACCCTCGTGTTATCTCAGGGTCGAGGTTACCCACTGGACTGAAAAGAAATATGTTTGTGGTTCACCTTGACTCGGACACAACACAAGGGATACCACAAACACAATTGTAATAGGCCTCCGGATCACCTTGACGCTAAGATAACACAAGGGATACTACAAACACATTTGTTTTCAGGCCTTTGGATCACATTGACACTGAGATAACACAAGGGATACCACAAACACATTTGTTTTTGGGCCTCTGGGTCACCTTGACCCTGAAATAACACAAGGGATACCACATCACTTGTTTTCAGGCTTTCGGGTCATCTTGACCCTGAGATAACACTAAGGATAGCACAAAAACATTTGATTTTGGGCCTCCGGGTCACCTTGACCCTGAAATAACACAAGGGATACCACAAACGCATTCGTTTTCAGGCCTCCAGGTCACATTGACCCTGAGAAATCACAAAGGATACCACAAACACATTTGTTTTTGGGCCTACAGGTCATCTTGACCCTGAGATAACACAAAGGATAGCACAAAAACATTTGATTTTGGGCCTCCGGGTCACCTTGACCCTGAGATAACACAAGGGATACGACAAACGCATTAGTTTTTAGGTCTTTGGATCACCTTGACCCTGAGATAACACAAGGGATACCACAAACGCATTCGTTTTTAGGTCTTTGGATCACCTTGACCCTGAGATAACACAAGGGAAACCACAAATGCATTTGTTTTCAGGCCTCCGGGTCACCTTGACCCTGAAATAAAACAAGGGATACCAAAAACGCATTTGTTTTCAGGCTTTCGGGTCAGCTTGACCCTGATATAACACAACGGATACCACAAACGCATTAGTTTTCAGACCCCCGGGTCACCTTGACCCTGAGATAACACAAGCGTTAACCTCTACTCTCCTCATGACACTGACGTTATTCCGCCTCTCTTGAAGACTTGGAGCTAAACCGTGACTTTAACGGCGAGGACTATGAATACGAGGACGAGGCCAAGCTCGTCATTTTCCCAGATCACTACGAGATTCCTTTACCAAATATCGAGGAGCTTCCCGCTCTGGTCAGTGAGTCGGTGTCGTGAGCATGCAGTGTGCTTTGGTGAACTTCTCTATAATTTTTTTTAAATGTATAATCTGGAATGATGACGTCACTTTTTTTTTTTGCGTGTTGACGATGTTGCTTCTTGTGGCATGGCTTTAAGGATTCATGTGGATATGAAAACAAATGCATGTTTAAAGTGTTATTTTAGCTCATTTTTTAAAAGTGATTTGCATGCTTTTACTTGTGTATCGTCTCCTCGATGCTTCAGATGCTAGTTGCTCGTACTTTCATCTTTTTCTTCTTCACGATTTTTCTTTAACTCCGCCCATTTATTTGGGCAAACCTCAGGTGACCATCGCCTGCGACGCGGTTCTGAACGCGCCCTCGGCTTACAAGAAGCAGGAGCTGGAGTCCTGGGAGGAGGAGATCCAGGTGTCCAGGCACGCCAGGAGTCTTCGACAGCTGGACAACGGAGTCAGGATCCCACCCAGGTAGGACCCGAGGCCTCGGTCACACTGGTTTGATTCTCATCGCCCCCCATGATGTGTTAAATATTGATGCTTAGGATAACTGTTTGTACCGTATATCTTTGTGCAACTTCAGTAAACATTGGATTTTCTTCTTCAAAAAGTCATTTTAAATTAACATTTAAGGTAAGGTAAGGTAAGGTAAAACTGTATTGATCCCTCAGGAAAGCTTGAAGAATCAAATGGACAAATATAATTGTACATTTTAGATGATTTTTTCATTGTTAGTCCCAAGTTTCTGTCATCTTTTTTTCAAAATATGGACTCAAACACAGAACTTTGTGTGTCTTCCTGGTGCAGCGGCTGGAAGTGTCAGAAGTGCGAGATGAGGGAGAACCTGTGGATGAACCTGACGGACGGATCCGTCTTCTGCGGGAAGTGGTTCTTCGACGGCAGCGGAGGGAACGGCCACGCTCTGGATCACTACAAGGCCACCAACCATCCTCTTGCCGTTAAACTGGACACCATCACCCCGGATGGCGCAGGTATCACATCCCGTCTTTAAGGAGCAGGAAAAACCCTTTTGTCTACAGACATGATGCTAGCACTGTTATGGATGGAGTAGAATGGAAATTATCAAATGAAATACTTAAAACAGTATAGATTTGTCTTGAGAATTAATCGTTGTGCTTGGTGTCATTTATGTGCAATTACATATAACAATTTTTAATTATATGAAGATAAATTACGAAATACATACATAAACATATAAAGTAAACATCAAATAATCTCGCTGAACATAAGCCGTTAAAGAAATGATGAATTCAAAGTGTGATGAACTTTAGATGACATGTATCAGCGCCATCAGAACATTGTTTATGATTTAAAATATTGAAAGGCTGAATTTGTTTTATTATCAATTATTCAATATTGTTGAAGTCATAGCATTTTAAATGTAATTTAAAAAATGTTGAAGCCTTTTAAATAGTAGACGTTGACACGTCGACACTTTGTCATGAAAATGCCTAAACTGACGCGGCAGTGCTTTGATGTCGTCACCTGATCATTTACGCTTGATGGGCAGAAAGTATGATTCAGTAGCTCAGTAGGTGTGGTCTGGTGGCATTGTTATGTTGAATATGAAAGGCTTCGATCCTTTTTTAATTACATTTAAAGGGCTTCAAATTTTTTTTATATTGAATTTGAAAGGCTAAGATTATTTTTATATTGAATTTAGAAGGCTTCACATTTTTTATATTAAATTTAGAAGGCTTCACATTTTTTATATAAAATTTAGAAGGCTTAAAATTTTTTATATACAATTTAGAAGGCTTCAAATTTTTTATATACAATTTAGAAGGCTACAATTGTTTTATATTGAATTAAAAGGCTACAATTGTTTTATATTGAATTAAAAGGCTACAATTTTTTATATTGGATTTATAAGGCTACACATCTTTTAATATTGAATATAAAAGGCTATAATTTTTTTTATATTTAAATTAAAAGGCTACTTATTTTTTAATATTGAATTTAAAAGGCTAAACATATTTTTATATTGAATTTAAAAGGTTACAAATGTTTTATATTGAATTTAAAAGGCAACACATTTTTTAATATTGAATTTAAAAGGCTACGAATTTTTAAGTATTGAATTTAAAAGGCTTTGATTATTTTTTTATATGGAATATAAATGGCTACAAATTAAAAAATATTGAATAATCGAAATTAAAATGTAAAAAATTCATCCCATTCAATATTTGAAATGTTAAATTCAACCAGTCAATATCCTGATGGCACTGAGATGAAGGAGAACCTGTGGATGTCTATGGATAAACTTCCATAGACATCTTCATAAAGTGACTTTTATCATCATTAACAAACATTGTTTCCACATTCAATTAGACAACATTAAACCGGCTCTTGTGTTTGTCAATGTTGTGTTTCAGACGTCTACTCGTTTGAGGAGGAAGAAGCCGTACTGGACCCGCAAATATCCGAACACTTGTCACACTTTGGCATCGACATGCTCCAGATGCAAAAAAGAGTAAATCTTCTTTTTACTTCACAAAGCTCTGAGCCTGTTTTCAATCCCTTTATCTTCTCCTACCTTTCTTCTCCAGACAGAGAACGGCCACCACACAGAGAATAATGCACGACCGCGGGTCAGCGAGTGGGAGGTCATCCAAGAGTCGGGCATGAAGCTGAAGGCCGTTTTCGGTTCTGGTTACACCGGCATCAAGAACCTGGGGAACAGTTGCTACATCAGCACAGTGATGCAGGTTCTGTTCAGCATCCCAGACTTCCAGAGGATGTGAGTACAGTTGATGGAGGGAGCACTTTTTAAATTTGACCTATTGATGCTTGGCTTTAAAGTGTACTATGGGAGAAAATACATTATCAAAAAATACAAAAATGTACTTTCTGATAAAGCTTCATGAAACAGTGTCAATATTTCCACTAGATGGCGGTCTCTGCACTATTTTCCGTTGTTTTGAACAACTGTTATAATGAAACATCATTTTTAAACTGATGGCGCCACCTACTGACCTCTAAACAATATGACACTGTTTCATGAAGCTTCATCAAACCATCACTAGTGTTTACTAATTATGTGTTATTTAGAGCAGGAAGATGGATTTTCAAGACGTATAGAAAATAATAAGCAGTTTTAAATGAAAGCTTAGACAAAAAATGGAGGGAAAATGATGTCAAATGGCCAACATTTTCATTAAAAAATAATAAATAATTTCATGGATTATTTTATTTGATACAAATGATTATTTAAAATTAATTAATTGACCAGATAATGTGTCGACGATGAAAGAATGAAGAAGTTTGACGACAGCAGAATAGTTTTCATGTGATCAGTTTCTTAGACTCTCTGCAAGTTGTGATGTTTTCTTAATGGAGTTTAAACTTCAATTAATCTTGTGCATGAAAAGTTCCTAAATCAGAAAGTGTAGTTTCAATATGTAAGAAAACACATTTGAATTGTTGTTAATCACTAGTTCCAGAATCCAATGACGACTGCCATTGGAGTGAAAGTGTGTGTCTGTCCATGTGCTCTTCAGGTATGTTGGAAACCTTCAGAAGATATACGACTACTCACCTCTTGACCCAACCCAGGACTTCGCGACACAAATGTAAGAGACCCTCGAGTTGCATAAGCACTGACATCAGCAAGAATATTCGAAATGAAGTAATCTTAAATAATACCTAAATCATTATGTATAAAATGATCCTATACAATATAAATATAAAGATTAATTTTGTGTGTTTAGATTTTTTTTTTATAATTGACCAAATAATAGATTTGTTTACATCTAAAATCTATTTCATAAAACATTTGACTTAATAATAGAAAAAAATGTTACATCAAGTGTAAATCCATATACAAATGTCTATAGTTTAATATAATCTAATATTTTTTGTTATTTTTCCCTTTATGAAGTGTTTAATGATAAATCTAAAGTAAGTAAGTAAGTAAGTAAATAAAGGTTATTTCTAAAGCACCTTTCTACACCAGGGTCACAAAGCACTTTAACAATCAAAAACAATACACAGTTAAAATATATACTTTAAAAGATCAAGACACATAAGAAAAACACAGGAGTCCCAGAAATTCAGGGAAAATAAGAATGTATTTTTATAATATGGAAAGAAAAGATGAACTGAAACAAAAAATAATTTTATATGTAGGTAGAACCGTTTTTATTTACGTCATTAGAAAAGCACATGTGAGCCCGAAATCGTTCAGAATAAAACATGTATTTTAAGTTCAACCTTGATTTATTAGCACAAGCCCACAAAGCAAATAAACAGTTAGAAAAATCAGTTTGAATCAACCAGTTTGAATCTCACCGGATCAGCGTAGTCTGATCATAAACTAACGAATGCTTCAAATGAACAAGTGATTCACGTAAACGCCTCAATCATTGGTTCTCATGAAACCGTTTCTAATGCTTTTGTCGACTGCTGTCATTCCAGGGCTAAGCTGGGACACGGGCTTCTCTCAGGCCAGTACTCCAAACCCCCCATGAAATCTGAGCTCATTGAACAGGTGATGAAAGAAGAACACAAGGTGTTAAACTGGGTATGTCCAGCTCTGGAAACCACCTCCAAACCAGACGTATATGTTTTCCTACATCTGCAGTTTTTGTTCCTTTAAGCCTCATTCATTTAAAAACCTTGAAACTGCACATTTGCTGCAGATTTTCCTGCCATGTCTCCCTGTAGTGGCTTATTTTCAACTGAAACACAAGACTATTAAATACAGTAGAAAAACTGTAATACACGTCTCTGACCACTGGTCCATCATGAGTCTGATACTTCATTGTTTTCTTTCCAGCACCAGCAGAAAGGAATCTCCCCCAGAATGTTCAAGGGCCTGGTGAGCCGAGGAATCCCGGAGTTTTCCTCAAACAGACAGCAAGACGCGCACGAGCTGTTCCTGCTCATAACAAACCTGGTGGAGGTGAGAACGACGTGTTACGACCTCAATTATGACAACACGAGTGTCACTGACTGAGAGACCAGGGCTGGGATCTAGAGAGAAGCTGGCGATACACGGGGGGCAACGATACGATATGTCGCAATACCGCGGGAACAAGGATATATTTGTAGTATTGTCGAGTAATGATGGTCTGATGAAGCTTCATGAAACAGTGTCATGTTGTTTAGAGGTCAGTAGGTGGCGCCATCAGTTTAAAAATGATGTTTCATTACAACAGTTGTTCAAAACAAAGGAAAATAGTGCAGAGACCGCCATCTAGTGGAAAATAATGACACAATTTCATTAAGCTTCATCAAACTATCACTAGTGTCTCTAGAGATAAAAACAGTATTTTACGATCATGTATTTTCCCAAAAGTACACTTTCAAGTCAAGCATCAATAGGTCAAATTTAAAAGTGCTCCCTGCGCCATCTAGTGGACTCTGAAAATAATGACACTGCTTCATGAAGCTTCATCAGAGCATCACTGTTGTCAAGTACTTGACTCTGACTTAAGTTGTAAGTTAATTTGTTTTGAAACTAAAACACGTCCAAACATCAGCTTCAAAAGCTGCCGGGGTCCACTGTATCCTCTCGTCCTCAGTCATCGCCAGTGTTACATTTGCTGCGTAGGACATAATGACTATTGGCATCTAGAGGAAAAAAATTGAGCGGGAACACAACAATTAACAAACACTGAGAAAAATATCAATATAGATGATTTTATTCATTTATTTCATACAAATGTTATTGAAATATAAATAATAACTTTGATAAAATGTTTTTGACAAAATCGATACAAGGCTAATAAATATTGATACCATGTCGTCGTGTATCGGTATTTCCTATCCCTAAGAATAAAGTCATGAGGTATTTTAGTGGTTTATTTACACGTTATTTTTTTTTAATTTTGCAGAGAAACAGTGCTGGCTCTGAAAATCCAAGCGACGCCTTCCGCTTCCTGGTGGAGGAGCGTGTTCAGTGCTGCCAGACGCGGCGGGTTCGATACTCTCAGCGGGTGGACTACTGCATCCAGCTGCCGGCCCCCATCGAGGCGGCCACCAACAGAGGTGCCCCGATCGATACTGGATTCCTTCTCCATCGGCACGGATCTAATTTTTGGCTGCTTTATTATCTCCCAGAGGAAATCCTGGCGTTCGAAACCAAGCGTAGAGAAGCCGAGGAGAACCAGAGAGCGCCGCCAGAGCCGGTCCGGGCACGGATCCCCTTCACGGCGTGTCTGCAGGCCTTCACAGAGCCGGAGAACGTTCCCAACTTCTGGAGCTCGGCGCTGCAGGCCAAGTCTGCAGGAGTCAAGTCAGTCCAAGAGACAAATGACATGCTTTCTGTGTGTGTGTGTGTGTGTGTGTGTGTGTGTGTGTGTGTGTGTGTGTGGGTTGAATGGCTCTCTAACGTTCTCACTTTTGTTTGCAGGACATCTCGTTTTTCTTCATTCCCAGAGTATCTCGTCATCCAAATCAAGAAATTCACATTCGGAGTGGACTGGGTGCCGAAAAAACTAGGTACGTATCCAAACATTTGTGGAGCCAAATTCTCCACACACAAAATAAATAAATAAAAGGATTACATGTATGTTATAATGGCCAAAATAATGGATATATATGTATATACAGTATATTAATATAATACATCAAAAGGAAATGTTAAAATAAAAGGAAATATACATAAATATACATACATATATATAAGTAAGTAAGTAAGTCTTTCAGGTTTAATTCTTGTCTCAATATCTCAAAATTAAGTAAGTAAGTAAGTAATTTTTATTTGTACAGCGCTTTTCCAGACCAGGGTCACAAAGCGCTTAAACAATCAAAACAATATTCAATAAAGTATATACTTTAAAGGGCAAGATAAAACTAATAACACAACAGGAGTTCCAGAAATATATATAAATATATATGTTTATTTTTCTATATGGACACTGTATAAACTTTATTTCTTTGAAAATGTATATATATATTTATGACTTCCCGTATAGTGTAATCTCTATATTTGTCCACTCGCGGGTTTACTTAAATCATTAGTCAGTTCTGAAAACCTTCACTAGGTGGCACTGTTTGACCTTGGTAGCATGACGACTACATCGATCCAACAGCCTCGGAAAATAAATAAAATGATTATCTTTTTTTTTTTTTAGGTAAAACGTAAGACTATTACAAAAGTAATTACAGTGAGCGAATATTTATTACACTACACAAACTAAAAGAAAACACCTGACTGAGATATTTTAGTCTGAATAAGATTGTGTTATTAAAAGAATATATCTGTTTAGATCTGGCCATAGATGTTCCAGACTTCCTGGATCTGAGCCGACTTCGAGCCACCGGGCTGCAGGCCGGGGAAGAGGAGCTTCCTGATCTCATGCCGCCCATCGTGCTCGCTGAAGACACCAGAGGTACATTCTCACTTTTAATCCTCATTATTATTATTTAATAAGTAAGTAAGTAAGTAATTTTTATTTGTATAGCGCTTTTCCAGACCAGGGTCACAAAGCGCTTAAACAATCAAAACAATATTCAATAAAATATATACTTTAAAGATCAAGATAAAACTGATAACACAACAGGAGTTCCAGAAAATCAAGGAAAAGCCTGAACAAATAGAAACGTCTTAAGATGTTTCTTAAAGGAGTCAGTAGACTCCATCAAGCGCAAAGAGAGAGGAAGATCGTTCCAAAGCTTAGGAGCAACAGCCTGGAAGGATTTCTCTCCTCTGGTCCAGAGCCGTGTTCAGGAACCATCAGTAGATTCTGATCCACAGACCTCAGAGCCCGAGCTGGGGTGTAAGGCTGGATCAGATCAGTGATGTAAGGAGGAGTCTGACCATGAATAGATCTGAAAGTAAGAACCAGAATTTTAAAGTTATAAAATAATATAATAGTATATTTTTGAACTGTAATCTATTTTTATTCAACATTTTCAATACATCCGTTTTACTCTTTCATCTCCTGATCCCTTATTAATAGGAAATAGAGTTGAATTCTTAGTGATATTTGGACACTAATTATTGTTTTAAATAACGGTCCCCACACATGTGATCAAATTACTCCTTTCAGAAGAACAAACGCATGTATTTGAGAGATCGCAGCCATTATAAAGTCCAACCAGCAATTTCCGAACATGCTTCCCAGCAGGTAAAGTAGGCGTCTTTGTGCCTGAATCAAATGATCCATGAAATTACCTCCATACTGATATTCGACTAAAATACCCCGGTTTCCTCCCAGGGTCATTCTAAGAATAAATCCACAATCAATTACAACCAAGTAGCCTTTTGTACATTTAAGACACATTTTCACCGGTGACTTCGGAATGTGTCATAAGTGTAATAACCAGAATTCAGTGTCTGTGTTTAATGTTCTGGTTTGAAACACATCCACACACCAATTCCCAATCCATTTAAAAAAAAAAAAAAAGTCTCTCTTTCTTGCTCTGGGACGTCATTTTTTGTGTCTTTTTCTGCCTACAAAGTTCTGCTGCATCAAGTTTTCAGTGTCCTCCTTAATATTTGACAAGGCATGAAATGTTCCGTACCATCTCACACTCCAAACACAATCACACACACACACACAAAAAAAAAAAATGGGCTCAGTGAGCAACACAAAGACGAAAAAGCCTTTTCACATGTTCACACGCCCGGGAGGTTATTTGCTGAACAAAATCGGCTTCTTCTTCAAACCCGGAGACTCCGTGGACGGAGCAGATGTTTTTCGAAGATGTTTGTCTTGAGTGTTCTTCCATATTTGAAACGGTGTCGGCTCTTTCTGCAATCTATGACCTACATAAGAGGTTCTGAAAGGAAAACTTTGTGTTTTGATTTTAAACTTATAGGCAAGAGTGTGTAGAATATATGTTACAGTGTCTTTAAAAGTAGATTTGTGTGGCTCTGACATCTTATTCAAGTCTCGTTTCAAGTGAAAAACAGTCTGATTAAACTAAATTTGAGTCACTTTCTTTTGACACGTCAACAAAAATATCTTGTTTTAAGATATTGGAAGAGAGAAATGAGACCTAAACTGCTTGTAAAGAGTAAAAAACTGCATTAGAATAAATATTTGAATACGTATTTCAGGTTTAATTCTTGTCTCAATATCTCAAAATTAAGTAAGTAAGTAAGTAAGTCATTTTTATTTATATAGCGCTTTTCCAGACCAGGGTCACAAAGCGCTTAAACAATCAAAACAATATTCAATAAAGTACATACTTTAAAGATCAAGATAATACTGAGAACAACACAGGAGTTCCAGAAATTCAAGGAAAAGCCTGAACAAATAGAAACGTCTTAAGATGTTTCTTAAAGGAGTCAGTAGACTCCATCAAATTAAGTATATCTAGCTCATCATTAAGTCAATTAGTACTTAAAATAAGACATTAACACTTGCTTAGATTTGAGTTTTTGCAGAGAATAGCAATTAATTCATCATTATCCAAACAACAAAACCAGTTTTCTTCTGAAAATCCAGATGAAAAAACTGCTCAACTTTCTGTCGTCAACCCTCTCAAAAGTCTTTTAATACAGATTTAATGTTGACGTGTTTGTTTGCGATAATAGACGACGTCTTGTTTCCTGCCCTTTCTATTCAATTGCCAATACCACGTGAAGTCGTTCTTCAGCGTTATTACAAGAAAATGTTTCGGCGCTTTGTAAGATTTAAAAACGTCGCCCCTTCTCTTCCCGCCCGCCGTCACACAAAAGCAATTCGAAACACGAGTGTAAATTGTGCTCCCTCAGCCGTGAAATGAAAATAAGTCGGAAACAAATAACAAGATGCTCTCAATAGATTTGCTGATTTGTTTATTCCGCAGTTAAGTGATGAGTTGTGTTGCTTAAGAAGCTGTTGGCCAGATCGCCTCACTCTGAGATGATGAATCACTTCTGACAACGCGACGCTCATCACTGATTAGAGAACAACGCTCACACGTTTGCTGAATTTTCATTTTCAGCTGTATATGTTGACGCAATATTTCACGATTTAATCTTCAGCAAGTACAGGACTATAACTCTGATGTAGTTCGTGTGATGATGAATGATTTAAAAAGTCTTAAATCACAACACATTAAATAAGAAAAGCCCTCAAAAGACCCAATACCATTGCCTTACGATTGTTGGAACAATAATACCTTTTTTAGCATTTGAACTATCATTGGTTGCATTGAGATGAAAAGGGCAGCGGTACAACACATTGGGGTCGTTTTTTCTAACAGAAAATTGGGCTTGATCAATGCAATTGCCCCTGGCCCTCTTTCATCTAGAGCAGGGGTCTTGAACTCAACTTGCCAGGGGCCCCACAACAGGTCAAATCTTGTGGCTCTGGGGTTTTTCAGCAGTTTTATTAGAAATGCTTTGATTTTTTATTTTATTTATTTGAATGTTTGATTTCTGCTGAGTTTCACTGTGAATTTGGGCGTTTGGTTCCTAATTGTAATCTTATTTTATTTGAGAAATGTTCCATCTTAACTTTCATAATCAAAGCTTTATAATTGATAATATTTGATGTGATTATATTTCTTATATTTAATCCTTCATCATTTGAACAAAAAGTCCCTTGTTCTTCTATCACACCTTAAACTTAGACAGATTTTCACAATGGTTCAGGAACTTTACATGTACGTTTAAAATTGCTGCTACTCCTTACCATGTAATTGGATTTAAAGAAGGAAAACACTATTTATTACTAACAATTAAATGAATATGCATCAGGATTTACTCAAAATAAAATAAAAAACCCATTGAAGTCTGGCATGTGAATGCATGATGGTTGTAACAAAATAAGTTCAGTACACGCAGCTGCTGCAATGAGTTCAAGGAGAGGGAGTGAGACCAATGCTGTGTCTCAAATCGCATACTTCTCTTAGTATGCTAGAAGTTAGTATGCATCAGTTTAGTGTACGTACTAACTAGTACGCAAATTCTCCACAGATAGTATGTCACTAATCAAACTCTGCTGCTACACACTAACCAGAGATCACATGACAGCTTCTTCTTCTACTTCTATTTAACGATGTTGCAACCAGCTGTTTGAACGCTATCGACACCTGCTGGCAGCACGTTTTGCAACTTTGGAAAAAGAAATAAAGAAAAAATATGAGAATCTAAATAATCGCGAGATATTTAAGCTGGTATCAACAGCGAAGACGTGTTTATACTTCTACTGCTGCTGAAAATACACCTGTAAGTATATGCATATCTATATATGCATTTATATATGAATATATATGCATTTATATATGAATATATATGCATTTATATATGACGTAACTTCCGTTTAAAACGTCACTAAGATGGCGGACGTTTAGTGTGTTTAGTGTCCATCGAACCATGCTCAGTTTTGTGGGCGTGTTAGTACTCCAATTTAGTGTGCATGGCGCACTAAATTTCGCATTCTAAGAATTGAGACGCACTAACGCACTAAAAATACTAACTTTTAGTACGCTAGTATGCGATTTGAGACACAGCACAAGAAAGAGTGATGTTGGTTTCAAGAATAGTTATTAGTTAGAGTTAGAAAATAAGTAAGAAAGAGAATTTGTTTCGGTTAGAAGACAAACAGTGTTTAAAATTTAAAAAAAAGTTTAAATTCAGTTATTTAGGAGTTAAATGTCATGTACCTGCGTCTTGCACTGCTGAATTAAATTCTTTATATAATGTATAATATTCTTACCTACTCAAGGATGTCTTAACTATCTACAATATTTTGCTAGTGCTGATTCTAAACTTTCCATTCTGCTGCGTCATCTCTTTCTCTCCTCCTCTTTTTTTTTTCTCCTCTAGACAACTCCATGAGCTCCATAGATTGTGAGTATCTCATTTGTTCTTGTATATTTATACGTAGCAGGTTTGTTTAAAATAAACAGTCGTGACAAATGTATTTCCGTCCCGGGGCAGCGGTGATAAATGCTGCGGAGCCCAACAACTGATCACGTTCACTGGAGCAGGTGCTTGCGACGCTCCCTCGGCTCGACCAACTAACTTTTTCCGTGTGGCTCTTGCTTGTTTAAAAGTCGCTTCCTTGATGAATAATCTGTGAATGAAGAAGAAGCTCTCCCCGGGGCTGGTTCTCTTCTGGTCTCTTTGTTTAATGAGGCCCAAAGAGAACAACCACAGCAGCTCTTTTTCACTCTAAAGAGGGAACCGGCAGTGTCGAATCAGCACTCGCTTGTTTTTAAGTTATTGATGCTACTTATTCGCAGCTCCGGAAATAGACGAGGCGGCGGTAATGCAGCTGGCGGAGATGGGCTTCCCGGTGGAGGCCTGCAGGAAGGCCGTCTACTACACGGGCAACATGGGTCCCGAGATGGCCTTCAACTGGATCATAGCTCACATGGAGGAGCCCGGTGAGACGTGGTCGTGCATGCATGGATGCGCTGATGCGATGAACCGTCTAATGGTTCCTTAATCGATGACGGCGGACGCTGGAGCATTTATAATTCTGGGGATTTGGTGGAAGGTGCTGTGATAGTAGGAGGAGGTTTCAACAAAAAGATATATTATTCATTCTTCTGCCTTTAAGACTCAGAAAAACACTTATTAGATCAAGAACTGTTAGAATGATTCTTGAGACCTATGTAACTCTTTGAATTCTCTCTGGATCGAGTTAAGACTGAGGATGTTCAAAAGCATTTAATAATGTGTAAATATGGTTTTCCAGTTGGAATATGTCCATCCACCCATTCTATCGCTTATCCAGGGGGGACACCTTGGACAGGACGCCTGTACATCACAGGACGCACAAATACACACAACCATTCACACACACACTCATACCAACAGACAGTTTCCCTAAGTTCTGAATCAATATCTGTATGTTTTTGGACTGTGGGAGGAAACCGGAGTGCCCGGAGTAAACCCTTTAGAATAAAACGCTGGATAGTGTCTAAAACTATGTTACTGGTAGTTTTACTAGTGTATATTTCCACAACACAACTTCTATTGGCATTTGAAACTTTTTTTCATTTAATGTTTTCAGTCGAGAAAAACGTTTTTTTGCAAATACATTTTTCAAATATGGAGTTATTTCATCTAACAGGATGGTTGTTTGATTGTTTGGCTTTTGACCGTCTTTTACCAAAAACACTTGACAAAGTTCTAGACGTACTTAGATCATATATATTCATGAAATATTCACTGCGGTTCAAGGAACAGACAAAAGTAAAAACAAGTGCCTCTTGCCTCTAATCTGAGTAAACTCGAAAACATCATTTCCAAGATGGTTGAGACCACAGATTGGCTTTAATAAAATCATCTTACAATGAAATCACAGGAATAAAAAAAACAATTATGTGATACTAGTGTAAAGATGCTGTTGCTCTTTTGATACTGTTTTAGGGTTGATAAATAATACTTCTAGCTAAAATAGGCTAAGCTAAGCTAGGCTAAGCTAGCTAGATGCTTTCAGCTGTGTCCATGGTTTTCTTCTTTGTAACGGTTACCTTTCTCTTGGTAAATTATACTTATTCATTTTTTTCTTCTTCTTTTTAATAACTTTTTTTTTCAATAACAATTTGGCAGGGGAATGTGGTCACTCAGCACTTTTCTAGTTAGATCTATATTTGCTTCTTGGCTTTGTAATTGTAATTAAGATTTAAACTTACTTTGACAAGTTTCATTACGCTTGAAAGTTTTAAGAACTATCTTTCAAATTAAGATTATGAGTTAATGACCCTACCAATGGGTACGTGTTGGATATGGTGGGACCAAAAATACTGGCGACAAATACTTACAGCAGCTGAAGCCAGAGAGCTCACATTAGTCCATCAGCAATTCTGGGGAAGTTTCATTTAGATCTGAACTCTGAACTCTGGTTCACCCCCCCAGTCCAAAACATACAGTAGTTAATTGATGACCCACCGCTTACCCTAAGTAGCTGGGATTAGAGATAGGTATCGTTTTGATGCAGGATCTTAACCAGTACTTTGAGCAACACTTGTATATTGGAATATTTGATCTTAAAAACTACTTATCTACTAATTCAAAGTTAGTAGGTAGGTAGGTAGGTAGAACTTGATTGATTGAAATTGTTTTTTTCCTAATTATCCACAGCAAATACAGCAATTTTTCATAAAAAAAATTAATTAAAAAGTCTAGTGGCTTTCAAAATTAAGTCGTTGTATCACGATACAGTGTCTTTACTTCACAGCTGTTTCACGAAACCTCATCGACTCCCTTTAACATGCAAAAACAGACATCTGACCAAGTAGTTTTGTGTTCACACAGTTAAATATAGACAACTATAGTAAACTAGGAGGTGACCAGATACATTAGGTTAGGTTAGGTTAGGTAGAACTATATTGATTTTTTCCAAATATCCACAGCAAATACAGCAATTTTTCATAAAAAAATTATCAAAATAAAATAAGAACAAGAACAAAGAGAAATAAAGAGAAACAACAAGATGATACAATCTAAGATTAAAGATAAAGATAAAGAACATAGAACAAAAGACAAAGGATACAAAGATTAACATAGAAATTATAGCCACACAAACATCATTATTTTAATTTTTTTTCCCATTTCATAAATGTGTTAATGTTATATAAATGTTCACTTGTTTCATAGCTAACAAAAAGTATGACCTAGAAAATGTTACAGGGAAAAAGAAAATCACAGAAAATAAAACATTAGCAGAGATGAGTAACGACAGTTCAAATCATATTTAATGGGATTTAAATCGCGCAGCAACCAAGTGAGCCTATTTCCTTTAATTATTTTGACTGAGAAATGTTGTGCAACAGAGGGAAATCAAGAAGCCTTCAAGCTTGTTAGTTCTTAAATTGTCCTAGAGCGTCTGCAGAATGAGCTGCAATCCTGCTGAGTCATGTTCTGAAATGTGTTTTCTTCCGCTCTCCCTCGTAAAAGGTTAGTCACCTCCAAATGGGTTTTTTCTGGATCATAACTATTAGATTAGCATTTTTTCCTGTCGCCGACTGGCTTCGACTGGTGTCTAATTATTCTCCTTGTGCTTCTTCTTCAGACTTTGCAGAACCTCTGATGCTGCCCTCCATGATAGATCCTGGTCCCTCCACCAGCGACGCCCCCATGGCTACAGCAACCCTGGACAATACCCCCCCGGAGGAGAGCATCTCCATCCTCATCTCGATGGGCTTCCCTCGCACGCACAGCATCCAAGCCCTCAGAGCCACGGTGAGTCATGGTTGTTATAATGTTCTTCTCACGACTTTAATGATTTTATTACAATGTAATTAGTGGCTTTAGCGATCGATGACTTAAAGGGCAACTAATGTGCTGATTTAAGTGTCTCTTAAACTGTTCTAGGACCTCTATTATACTCAGCAGTATCTTTCTTTTTGCACAAAACTCTCCTTTAATAATGATATTTACATTAGAAAAAACGCTTAAGCCCCGCCCACTTAAATGCGCTGTTTTGGCTGAGAAGAAGTCTCTCCCAAGCAACCACGCCCACTCTGCTCTGATTGGTCACAAAAACACAAGTTGCATTCAAGGACTCAAGTTAATTTCAAACTCACCCTTAAAACTCCCGTTTTGTACTTTAAAATCGAATAATAAAAATAATGTTTGCTGCTTAATGTACACATTACAAAAACACGTAAAGGCAGAAGTAACTCTCACCATGTTTAGATAAATATTTATTTAGTTTCTTGATTAACTTGTAGGTTCTTAACTGATTTAGGGCTTCTAGGGGAGGACACCTGCACCAGAGTGATGTCAGAATGTTTAATTTAAACCGTGATCTCGTTTGGCGAGATTTCGGACGGGATAGAACTTTATTAAGTAAAAACTTCAAAACGGAGCAACGTCATGATGAATGAACTACTGCATTTTGAAGAGGACGACTTCAACAATTACATGTGAATAAGTCAGGAGAGTTGGGTTTTCACATTAGGTGCCCTTTAAGCAAACAGGAGCTGAAGCTAAACATGTGATTGTGGTATTAAACATGAGTTACTGACCCACTTCATGGCTGTGAATAGTAGACTGGATTCAGGGTTTCGCACCAAAGGTTTTGTTCTCGGCCACAAAGTTCTTCCCAACACCTTGTTTGCGTTGTTCCGAACATGTGCTCGTCATCTGAACTGCAACTCTGCAAAGTTCTCTCCTTTTTTTTCAAGCTCTTCTGTTACACCGTTTGCAACATCAGCAAAAACATAAAAAGCTGCAGAAACTGAGAAGAAGCTTCCTTGTTTACAGTCTCCTGTGACCCTCGCGTCCTTCGAGCGGCTGCGCTGAGACGTGTTTCTCACGGGCGGGGACGGTCACACGGCCCGGTTATTATTAGCTCGAATTTAGCTGCCATATTTTTCACCTCAATGACCCAAGTCGAGCGACGGAGTTGTACGTTTTAACTGAAACCTGCTGTTCGTCACAGTCATTCTCCAGGAATCACACTTCTATTTTTATCCTTGAGAAGGTCCAGATGGGTTCCTGCCAAATGGGCGAGTCGTACCCGTGTGTCCCTGGATTACGGCAGGAATATTAAAACATTTAACGTCTTATAAATCAGTTATATTCCTCTGAATACAAACACTTAGCTTTGCCTCTACTGTAGTGAACTCTAATGTTTTCTGCTTCTTGTGAAATGTAGGGAAATAAAGAAGTAAATTCACTGAAATAAGAAAAAAACTGGCGTCTCATCATCGATCCAGATGTATCTTCCTGGCTAGTAACGTAATTTCAATGTCTTTGGCTGATCACTCCTTAGTTACACCTTTTAAAACCACAAGTATACTTGAAACAGGTCAAATTATTTTGATTGTCAAAAAGAATATTTTCCAATTAACATCTGTTTATATGTATTTATTCTAGTTTCCTTTGACACCAATATTTAATTGCGATAATGAATTGGAACTTTGAAACATTTGATGTATTTTCAATAATACATTTCCACTTCTGAACATTCATTATATCGTTTTTCTGCCAAAGTGTAATTATTTTTAGCTGGTGTTAGGACTGAGCAGCCGTCATGGTGGTCGTCTTAGTCTCATGTTAAGAAAAGGTGAAACAAAAGCTCATAGTTACAATTTTCACCAGAATAAATTTTTTGTTTGTCCAACTCCAACGACACTCTTTGTCTCACTCCCTCTCAAGCCAGTTTTTTTTCTTCGATTATCTTTGTGGATTTGCAGATTTTCGCCAGTAATCACACATCAAAGTTATCCCATAATGCACTTCAACAGTGAAAGAAAATTCTCTGTATTTTAGACACAGCTTTTTGTCAAAATAAGTTTGGAAATGTGTTTTTTTTAAAAATAATATTTTAACCCTGGTGTTATATCAGGGTCAAGGTGACCCGAAGGCCTGAAAAAAAAACGTATTAAAGGCAACATAAGCGATACCACAAAAACATTTGTTTTCAGACCTCCAGGTCACCTTGACCCTGAAACAACACCAAGGATAATAATGTGTTTTCTTCTGTAATAAATCCTAAATATATTATAACATATTCTCATCATCTCACAGAACAACAACCTCGAAAGAGCCCTGGACTGGATCTTCACACACCCGGAGCAGGAGGACTCGGACCCGCTGTCAGACATGGCCGACACGGAGCCTAACGACAACGCCTTCTCGAACGCACACAACTCACACAGCGACTCGACACTGTCACCGGACAGGGAGGCGACAGGACCTCGGGTCAAAGACGGACCTGGACGTGAGTGAATCATTTCTATTGGAAATAGCTTCACGCTATTTTCTGATGTATCGCTAACTCTGAATCTGAATTATGGACTTGGACTCCGGGTTATATTTTTAGAAATCACTGTGGACTAAAACAGAATCAGATCAGAGTCTAAAACTGGGCTGCTGACATTTTCACCTCCTAAATTGTGTCACATGGTGGTTTAAACTATCTGGGGGTCGAGTTACTGACCTGGTGGTTAATTAGAATTACTTATTCATTAACAATAATGATAAGAAGTGATGGTTATTCGAGAATTTGTCAAGGATCTCCTCTTAAACTCGAGAAACATTGACTCCAGAAATACATTTACGATCTTCTGAACGCGTCTGTTTTCTTCAGGTTATGAACTATTTGCCTTCATCAGCCACATGGGAGCATCCACCATGTCTGGACACTACATCTGTCATATCAAGAAGGAGGGAAGGTGAGTCGTGTTCTATCCATCCATCCGTCTTCTACTGCTTATGGTCTACCAAGGTATTCCCAGACCAAGAAAGAGACTACGTAGTCTCTCCAGGGTGTCCTTGTCAGATGTAGTTATGAGGCTTCATGAAACAGTATCATGATACACTGTCTTCATTTTAAAAGACCACTAGATGGCACATTTTTAAGGTTGTCTAAGCTAGCTCAACTGGCTTATCTGTATGTAGAGGCCCAGCTGTTCTATTCCAAGTCTCTCCCATATGACTAAGTTCTAAGCAGGCCTGAGAACAAATGTGTTTGTGGTATCCCTTGTGTCGTCTCTGGGTCAAGGTGAACGACCTCCCTCCATAAATACATATGCAGTGGTGGAGATGGGATAGATTTAATATAAATTAAGTCTAATATTTGCAGCCAACAAAACTCAAACTATGCCTATCAATGTCAGAAGATTTATTGGTTGAACATTTGAAAATGTAGAAACATTTTTTGGAAATTAAGAATTTTATTATAAATAAATAATTTAATTATGTAACTTCCATATAGATATTGTCACAATGGTCGGCTTAAAGTTTGATCAAGTAGTATTTGTTGGTATTGTCTGGTGGCACTATTATATCAACCTTTTCGTATTGGAATTTAATTAATTATATCCAAATATTGAATTTGGTAAACATATTTTTAAATTTTTGGGATTAGAATGTCAAACTCTATTTGTGTAACAATTTAATTTTGAAGATATTTTGATGTTAAATTAAATTATTAAAAAAACACAATTTCATACTTTCAATATATAAATAGTTGAGTTAAGTTAGTCCTAAAATAAAAACTGATATACTTCCATATTAAAGTGAGCAAGTAAGTAAGTGATAGTTATTTGTAAAGCGTCTTTCTAGACCAGGGTCACAAAGCGCTTGAACAATCAAAAACACCAATCATCAAACACAGAGAGAGAGGAAGATCGTTCCAAAGCTTAGGATTAACAGCCTGGAAGGATTTCTCTCCTCTGGTCCTGAAGCGTGTTCAGGAACCATCAGTAGATTCTGATCCACAGACCTCAGAGCCCGAGCTGGGGTGTAAGTCTGGATCAGATCATTAATGTAAGGAGGAGTCTGACCATGAATAGATCTGAAAGTAAGAACCAGAATTTTAAAATTGATCCTGAAAGAAACTGTCAGCCAGTGAAGAGTTTTAAGAATCTGGGAAATGTGAGTTCTTCTACTAGAGCGGCGAGAAAACACTACATTGCCACTGTTTTAAAAAAAAAACCTTCCCCCCCAAAAAACCCCAACTATGGACACTCTCATCTGCATCTGCTTACATTTGAACAAGTATGTGGTTGACATAGTGGCGCCTGTGCAACTGTGACATCATCAGTGTGAGCCTGGCCTCGGTCCAGAGCGGCTCACCCGTGAGTCTGTTCACCTCTTCTAACGCTGCTCTCCTCCGAAGGTGGGTGATCTACAACGACCACAAAGTGTGTTTATCGGAAAGACCTCCTAAAGACTTGGGCTACATCTACTTCTACCATCGACTGTCGAGTAGCTAAAGTCGCCCCTCAGCCCCGCCCTCTTTCTCCCCCCCCCCCACCCCCGAATCTGCAACCTTTCAACAACCTCCGTCTTCCACCTGGGGGGACGACCACAGCAGGGGGTGATGGAAACCAACCTCCGAGACCGAGCGCCGGCCTGGTGACGACACCGTCGTGGAGCAAACTCTTGGCAGAGAGGGAGAGCGACGCGCCGCTTGTGCTTCTGTGTTTCGCCTGAATGTAACATTTCAACTGTGTTTTTTTTGTAAGACTGTCTCTACCGTGTTAGCGAGGAGGGCCGTGTGCAATGTTTTGAGGGCGCCGTGTCCACAAAGACGTGATATGATTGTTCTCTGCCTTCGGTTACTGTGCCAGTCGTCACAAAAAGTGGTGCATTTTCATAAAAATGTAAATTAAAATATCACTGAAGTCCCGCCAGTATTCCACTGCCAGCGCCTGAACCCAGAGTCTCGCAGGAGGCTTTGAATTTCACTTTGAAACAACAACAAAAAAAAGCTTTTTTTTCCCCCTTTTTTACAATTCATATGTGAGTAATTGAAAAGCATAGACTGAATTAAAAGTCTTATTGTGACTTCCAGGGCTGAAAGCAACCCAGACAGACTATATAAACAGATGGAGAAAAGCAGGTTAAAACAAAGGTGAAATTTATTTGAATATTGAAAAAAAACAACCTTCTATTGCCTGTTTAAAAAAACAGTTTTGCAAACTTGCCGTATATATACAGATACAAGCATCAATCCAGATAAATGTTTAAAATCACCATCTGCTCAGCAAGAGTGGTGATGATGTTATCTCTCCAAAAAGAATTGCAACTCGCAGCTGCTCTGGTTTTAGCTCTTTTATCAACTTTGACAGATTGAGATTATGAGCCAACGCCGAGAGTCAAATACAACACATGCGGTTTGAACAGGTTTAGCAAAAACAAAACGTTACGTTCCCTAGAAGTCGACATCTTCGAATTTCTCTTCTGTTCATAGACTTACGAAGAAACAGCTGAAAATGAGCTGAGCCAAAAGGCAACTCTTACCTGTTCTCATTACCTGTTCATTTAATTCAAAAATAACAATTTGAGCCAAATTTTGATCCCAAAAGAGAGCAGGATCTGACATCCAGGAGAGACTCGGACTGAAACCGGTTTTAAAACTAGTGTGGAAGTACCGTGCCGAGGTGGGTGGAGGCCCTGGGTCACACCTGCCGGAGAGCTTTTCTTACAATATTTTTTAGGGAAAGTCTGGGCCAGTAAAACGACTTCTCAACTTCGACTTGAACTGGAAAAACCTCTTTCTCCCGACATGTCAGCGAGGTCACGACTAGAACATGCGAGGTGTAACGTCACGCTGGGTTCTGAGCGCAACAGGGGAGATATCGGGTCGATCCGCGTCCGTACTCACACGAGCTAACAGCAGGTTAGCAACGAGATTCTTCACTGTAACCGTAAAGTAACTGTTCCAACTTTTTTTCAATTCACTCACGTCTGATCCATCGAGTTTGTGATTCTCAGCGATGAAAACATATCAAACGAAGGTGCTGTTTTCCTTCATCTACTCCTCAGTTCTCTCTAAAGCAGAGCCATAAACGTAAAAATGTTCATTTCGGAAACTTTCTTTATTCATATTTTCAAGCAATATGCAAGACGACAAAAACCTCCGTCAGAACCTGCTGCATTTCCGGGATGAATTGTTAAATAAATGCCTTGCTCGTCTACATATCTAACGTGCGGATGAATGTATCTCACAGGCTCATCTCATTCTCCAGACGTTTGAACCTGGTTTTTCATTTCAACAGTCGTTATTTTGCACAACGATGTTAAGCAAACTTTATGATTGTGACATTCAGTGGAGCTAATAAAAGCAAACGTTGGACTCAAATACGTCATTTTCTGTTGATTTATTAGTAAATGAAATTGGAAGTTAAAGTAAGGTCGCGGGCAGTGAATTAAAAACTCTTTTACTTATGAAGAAATTAGGTAAAAAAGTTATCGGTCTTGCCTTAGAAACCTGATAGAACTGGAAGTAGTTTCAACATTTTAAAAAGAGAGTTTCTCACGGTGCACTAACTTGAAACTTCTCAATGGCTGTGTCTCAAATCGCACAATCTAAGTGCACTTGTTTACAGTACACGTTAAGACTCGACAGCTTCTTCTTCTACTACTTATTAACACTGATTGCAACCCGCCGTTGGAACACTATCGTCGACACTTGACAGCACTTTTCGCCAATCGAAACAAGTTATTAAGTTGTGTTTCATTGTGTTATTAATGTTGTTTTGTGGTATTTCGGTGTTTTCTTGAGACATTTACGCCGGCGTCTGTCCAAAAGACGCCGTCAGTGACGTAGCTTCAATTTAGCGTCATCTACGTCACTAAGATGGCGGCCATTAAAGGTGGAAAGTGTTCATCGATCCACACTCAGTTTTCTCGCCAATTGAGTGCTCATTGCGCACTACATTTTCTCACACTTCTTATTGGGAAGCACTTATATTAAGTGAAAGTGCAGAAGTGCGCGATTTGGGACACAGCCAATGATGTTTTGAATTGAAAGAATACAAGAAAAAGACGTTTACATTTTCTATAGTTAGGCTTAAAGGCGGAGACGTCATGTGGAATAGTTTGCCCTGTTTCATTTCAATTAAAAACTAGGGAATTTCAAGGGTCTTCTCCCACAACGAAAGCGTCTCTGCGAAGATTGGGTAAAGAAGTACAGCAAATTCAGAGTGGAGCATTTGCTTCTCGACAGAAAGCTTGAATAAAATTTCATGTGCACACAATTATCATGTGCATCTTTCTCTGTGTATTTTCAAGCCTTTCAATGGCGTCTAACATCAGCAAACACCAACTACCTTTCTCCAAATTCTGTCGGTAAACTGCAGCCGTCCAACTCTTGAAAAAGGTTTCTATGCAACCTTCCTCGTCTGCTCCGGAATGTTTCTGACCCAATGAAGTCATAGTGAAGTCTTTGTGATGAATGTATTTTTAAATATTCAGTACAGTTTTAACTCAGCACCTGATATGTTTTATTTGCACTGGCTCATCAATAAAGCTTAACGTCACATTTTTGGAGTTTTGCTGATGCGGTAAATGTTTTTACGACTGACTTTTACTTTGAAAGTGAGTTTACTGGTCTAGTTTCCCAGAGGGAGTCGACATTTGTTAATCCAAACATAGCTTTGTAGAATGTAGATGGCGCTGTTTACTTACGTTCTTTGGATAATTTAATAAAATGGTTCATTCAGAGGTTCTTTCGTATGCGTGACTCATTGATTAAAAAAAAGAAAAGAGAAGACACAGAACGTGTGAAACAAGTTTTATTTGAAAAGTTTTACTTTCATATTGTACGTTTTTTAAAGGTGCTAATGCTTTCGTTGTGGTTATACAGGGAGAGTAATATGAGTAGTAGGTGCTTTCGGAAAGCAAGTGCCGTATAGAAAGAGCATTTCTACGTTCTATCGTCAAAATATCTCCAAATTTAATGAATAAATAAACTTTGTACATGATCAGATAACAAGTGAGGGAAATAAATGATGACATCACAAACCCCAACCAACAAAGCAACTGAGCTGTAAACACACTTAAAACAATCTGAACCATCTTTGCAACTTCAACAGCCCGGAATTTTTAGAATAGCATGAAGACCTCAACAAGTTCTTACATAAAAAATCAAGTTATTAGAAATGTGGAGCTTTGGTTCGACTTTTCATTTCGTCATGGGCAGCTAACATGCTAATGTGGCTAACAGCGTGAACGACCCATAATGCTTTTTTATTTTTGTCATGATATGTTTTTGCGTTTAAAACGACAAAGAAAACCATCAAGACGTCTATATTTTAATCACTGTTTATGAAAAATAAAGTTTTAAAAATTGTGGTGTAACGTCTCTCAACGCAAAAAACCAAAGTAACGTTTGATTTAAACTCTGTGTGTTTAAATGGTTCAGGTCGGCTTTCTTGGTTGGGATTATTGTAACTACAACAGGTAATCTGGATAATCTCTGACATCATTTGTTAGCTTGTGGCATTTAAAAAACTATCTTTAAAAAGCTGCCTCCACACTTTTCACCTTCATCAACGTAAAAACATGAACAATTGTAAAAGTATAATGTGAGAATAACAGCGTGATTCTCTAATATCTTTACACTCTTATGACAACTAAATTGTGCTTTGAGAAACGGCAGTAAACGTAAAAGTATTCCAGATTAACATTAAGAGCATCCCAAGAGGCCATTGAAGCACTTTATTTGTGTTGGATTTTAATCTCCTAATCTTAACCCTACTAAAATGACCACAATATTTGCTCATTAAAAATGCTCATGCCTAGGGATGGTTACTGTTCTGACCTTATTAACCTAAACTAAAAGCAATATAGATTCCGGTGCTTTGTTTAAGAGACATTTATCCTTGTGATAATCTTTTTCTAAAATCTGGAAAAATAGACTTTAAACATGCATTTTAAAATAATATTTGAAACCCTCTTGAATGGCTTCAGTTTATCAACAAAATAAAAGCTTTTAAATTTTCATCCTGCACTGCAACGGTCAAAGTTCTGAAGACAGTTCAAGAAAAGATTTGAATCCGATTTGTATTCATGATTAGATACAGTTGTTGCAAATCTTGGACATTTTTGGGGCTGATTTACTAAAACATTTGCTAAAGATTTATATTAAAGTCCGAAGTGACCGAAGGATACGAAGATGGCAAAAATTACAAATTTAAAATGAGGAAAAAACAAACAAACAAACAAATTAAGAAGTAAAGTCATAAATCCTTCTCTGGGCAGTAAACACACCATGTCTGCACAAATATATTTATATATATATATATATTCTATATAAAATATATTTAACTAGCTAAATAAATGGACGACCTCCAAATGCTTTGGTAATTCACATAACGTATTTATTAGTGATGAGCTGATGAAGCTTCATAAAACAGTGACATGTGGTTTAGAGGTCAGTAGGTGGCGCCATCACTTTAAAAATGATGTGATTTTTCATCAGAACAGTTGTTTGAAACAAAGAAAAATAGTGCAGAGACCGCCATCTAGTGGACTCTGAACATAATAGCACTGCTTCATGAAGCTTCACCAGACCTTCACTAGTAAATCAGCCCCTAAAATTGCATTTTATTTTACTTTTTTGATGCGAGTATCATTAGCCAAGTCAACCTCACTGGAACGTCTCTCATGTTAATATTTTAAAACACACAGTATTGAGGATCTCATGGACATGTTGAGTTCTTGTTTGTCTCTGTCGTAATTGAAATAAGAAAAGGGTAATAGTGTGGAGGCTTCTCCTTTGACATACAGTATTTATACGTGAGAAACATGTGGTAATTACATGTACATGAGATTTCCTCGGTAGATCAGTGCATCGTTGAAATATTGCTGGGAAACATCATGGGAATATACTCTTCTTCGGAGATGAAAGCGAGTTCCATGCGTACGTACAAAAGCAGTATTCTAAATCAACAGATGATCATGCGATCCACCCTCCTGCGGACGACCTTCAGGAGCATGCTTTACTTTTGGCGGGTCACCTGAGCAGGTCCCAGATAAAACTATTACAGTTGTACACAACTTGTCTATAGAAAAATAACTCGTTTTGTTAGTACCTTTTTTTTAAAAGGATTATTCCCGAAGCAAAAGCTTGTAAGAAAAGTGACTTCTCAGAGGTTTTCAAGAGCAGCTCCGGTCATTTACCAAACAGTAAAGATGATTTTGGAATCACAGAACCCGATGAGTAATTTGCTCAGGGTGGCCAAGTTCGCCCCCTAGCGGTTGAGGAGTCCTAAGGTAGTTTTTCCACGTCCTTACTTTTCGATCAGGTTCAACAACTGTGTGTCCCTCGGCTGTTTGTGTTCTTGATGATTGACAAGGAAGGTGAATGAACTTCTTCAGATTAGTTTTTTATTTAGTTATTTATTTAGGATGATTTTAAAACATGTTATTATAACGTGAAACATTATTTCCCTACAATCTCATTTTTATTGACTGAAAATTATTAATTTGTGGTTTTGTTTAATAAATATGAATGAATGAATGAATATTTAAATGCAGTTAAATGTAAATGTTAAAAAACAGATGATTTATTTAACCATTATCTGAAGTAGAGTGCTTAAAATGTCTTTACAAATCATATTTTTAGGTACAGCTCCTGAATAAAATAATAATGAAAAACAAAATAACTCAGCTCGATGTAATAATAATAATAATAATAATAATACAATAGAAAAATAGTCAAACAGACAGTAAATTCTTATCCAAGCGTAGTTTTATTTAGCCACATTAACTCGTCTGTTGCTTCTTTTAATCCAGATCTTTAACTCTAAAGAGGAATTTAAGTTGATTTGTAGTGAACTGGGATGAAAGAAAAATGATTTAATATCATGAAATACTGCATGCGTTTCTAAAAACTGATCTTTCGACAAAAAACCTTTGGTCGGCAGCCGCGGAACTAAGCTGGACGTTAAACAGTGACTAAGATTCATCCTCGCGGGCTGATGATGTTGTGCTGAACTCACTCTCTACTGACCTATGAAGGAAGACACAGCGACACCATGAACAGCAACAGAGAACTCGACCTTTTGCATAGTTCATGAGGTTGAAACAGTTTCCTGCAGATACGTCTGTTTCGACACCAGCACTGATTCTTCTTTTCACTTGAACTTTACTTGATACTTTTTTCTGTGAGGCAAAAATAGTTTGGTAATGCATTTTTAAGGTCTCTTTTCACTCCACATTATTTCAGATTTAGTTACGTCATAATGGCTTCGCAATAATACATGATGTGATAATTACCGTAATGGTAGTTATAATGTCGTTACCATTACATTATGACCACCTTCCTAACGGAAGTGGTTCCTGGGGTCCAGATTGAGTCAGAAGTCGCTGATAAAATCATTGCAAATAAGACGATAAGATGAAATAAAAAGTCAATATTAGGTTTAATGTGATTCTAAATATAAACAATTTCACTTCAAGCCGACAATTTACTCATGTCTAGAAACAAAGTCCAAACAAATTAAGTGTAACAGCCATTTAAAATATAAAGGATTTGTTTTATGATATTTATGATTTCATTTCTCCCAAAGTTTGACATACCAACCTGCTACAACCCTATGACAGTCTTACTGTTACAAAGACACTGTTACTTTAAGTGGCATTACATAAAACTGGTTTAGATTTTTGGTAAGGTCAGATAAGGTCCATTAAGCGTAACCTTACCACCCCCGTAATGAGACGTATTATTCCATTTAAACTGCCTGTACACATAGATAATAACATACTTTTGTTTAACAAAAATAATGCTACAGGCGTTTTTTTTAAATTGGAAACTGAAGCCACATGTCAATCTGTCAAAGCCTACAAGAGCCACATGTTTTCTGACCTAAAATATGGTTTATATGGTTCGATATTGTTGGTATGAACGTCTTTCCTGAATGTTAAACTAGGATGAATCAGAAAAGCACTGGAAAATATCCAATTATTTTCATTGGATTCCTGGGTTTCCAGCCCAGTTAGCATTAGCATTGGATTAGCATTCAAACACCTGCAGAGGTTTTCTGTTATTCAAACATTTCTTAATGATATTTATGCTGTTTTGATATAAACCTATGAATCCTTTGACATTCTTTGGACCCGCCATTGTCTCGATCATTGCTTCTGCTCTTAGCTAGCGTCGCTGCGTTGCACTTTAGCATCTGCGGTGCAACAGCGTAAAGGGATAAGAGATATTATGTATCGCGGGGATTAACTAAAGCCGGCGAGTCTTTATGGTGTGAGTCTCGCCGAGGATGAAACGTGAGGAACGAACGGACACGAAACGGGAACAAAGAGAAGACGATCGGGGGGGAAGTTTTCAAGTTCATAAAACAGGAGTAGCTTAAAAGGAAAAACCTCTTTGTTTGCCATAAAAATAGTATAAATACATATCCACATGCATTTAAGTAAGGCTTTACAACCTGGCTTGCACATTCCACTTGCATTGAGGAAAGTTATTTTGCTGCAAAGTGCAAAAAGGGAAACATCTAAAATATGCTACTTTTAATGATATAAGAATCGTTCTAGGAAAGAAAAGCGGATTCATGCAGTATCATTATTCTCCATGGAGGGAAATCAAAACAAGCCAGGAGCAGAATGTATATTTCCTGGCTAGACTTTGCCGTCCATCATCCGCTCACGAGGACGGGCGAGGAGTCTTTGAAAGGGAAATTGATGAGAAACGGTTTTGGTCCGTCTCTTCTGTGCAAACAGCTTCTTCTCCGACGCTCCTGGTTCTGCTCGGCTGCATGAGTCACTTTTTTAATTGACATATTCTCTAAGGCATTGCTCGTACAATCGTTGCCTGTTCTTGTGCTCTTGAGGGAAATCACAAAGTGCAGGCCAAATCCACCGCAAAAAGCACTTGGAAGATCCGTTCCTCAGGACATCGGAGGCCCCCCCCCCCCCAAAAAATTGAAATCCTGGGTCAACTGAACGTGCATAAATAACTCGGTCTAAGCAGGCACGGTCCACTCGGTGCACTTGGGACTTCTGGCTATCAAGCAGAGAAGAAAAAGGGTTCTAGGATTCTACAGTCGCTAAGTTCCAGGTCCTCAAACGTCCAAGTTGAACGCCCGCATGAGAAGATCCAGGTCCCCGATGTTCGCCGCTTGGAAAAGTTCCGGCTGGTCCATCATGGACAGGGCTATCCTCAACGCCGCCCAGATGTTTCCTGACATCACCTGGTGGGATTGTTGGCGACTCCGGCTCTTCCTCTGGAGGCTCAGGGCGGTCAGGAAGTTGCTGGCGGCCTCCCTGAGGGCGAGAGACACGTTACTTCAGCTTGAGAAGCATCTCTCACCTTTATAATCTCTCACCTGTGAGCGCCGAGGTTGATGCAGCTGATCCCCAGGTTGTAGCGGGATCTGATGAAGCCTGGCTGGAGTTCCAGAGCCCGGGTGTAGGCCTCCACCGCCTCCTCGCTCCGGTCCCCGTTAGCCAGTGTCGCTCCGAGACGATTCCACAGCAAGTAGTCCTGAAGACATGAGACGTCATGTGGGTCTAAGTTTATCACTTGTTCTCACTATTTTTTGACTGTATCCATGACCGTCCTGCCTTGACCTCAGAGCAAGGGGGAGCTAGTAAATGTACATTTTTGATTAAAGTTCAATAACGTGTTGATTTAAGTGTGTCTTAAATAGATGTTGGACTCTATTGTATCATCAGTGTCTGTTTGTAAAAAACTCTCTTTTCATTGAAATATTCACATTAGAAAATGATCTTAAGCCCCGCCCACTGAAAACACAGTTTTTTCTGGAGATTAAATCTCGTCCACCATGACCACACCCACCCTGCTGGTATTGGTCAAACACCGAGGTTTGTCTTCGCACGTCATCAATCCTGAAAGTCTCCACCTCCAAGGGACTCGTTGTATAAACAAAGCAGGGCAGTGGTTACAGCTGACTGGAGGAGGAGTGAAGCCATTATTACGTCATATTGGACTCCGCTCTTGTAACCTCTCATTCGCAGAGATTTCAGATTAAGATTTCAATTAGTGTAATTATATTTAATAGAAATTAGATTGTGTCACTTAATGTATACCATTTATTTTATATGGTTTTTGCTTAAAGATACAAACATTTAATCATATGATTACAGAAACATCTGAATGATATGAAAACAAATAGAAAACTATATTCTCTCTTCCTGGTTTTGGTGTTTATTTGGTGGATGCTTTGGACATTTGGTGAGATTTTGGACTCCTTGTTCTTCTGTTTTATGTGATATTGGACTTTATACTTAATCTTATATTTCCTGGTATTTGTGTACTCTGGTTAATTGTGCATTAGGACTTCGGTTCCCCCCCGTCATAAAACATAAAAGTATATTTAAAATTCAACATGTAGTCATAAATAAATGAATGAATTCTTAGCTCTTTTCGTTATTATCACAGACCGACTGATAAATGTTTTAAATGACTCGTAGTTTCAGATAAAAAAACGATTATAATGAGTAAGAGAAGTAAATGATGTTCATTGAGCTCCATCACATTGGTTCCCTTGTTCCTGCTCGTACCTTCAGGCTCATACAAAGGTCTGAGTCGCACAGAGAACTGACTTCTTCATCTTTGAATGAGTCGAACAGCGGGATATCATTATCTTTCTCTTTTTTGCAGCAGCAGCAGCAGGAGAGCAGACATTACCAAGTCAAATGTGGGAGTTGAATTTCACAGCGATGCTCCTGCTGTCCTGGGACAGTGACGTTGTTACACAGAGTGATTTGAATGAAGGAGACGGACGAGAGGTTTGTTATTTTCAGACTGGAGTGATCGTTGATTTGTCTCCGTGCAGTTTTACAAATGAATGTTTGCGTCTGGAGGATGTTGTTGTGTAAGATGGTTCGGGAGGAACAACAAGTATTGTTTATTATCATCTGTGTATGGATTTCACTATTTTACCTAGCACTATAGAAACACTTAATTCCCCTCTTTATTTTACATTTATTATGTATTTATGATTTATTGAATTTGTTCGTATAATGACATTATTATATATTATTTATTCCTCCTCATATTTTTTGGTTTGTATTAAAAAATACGACATTCACTTGATTCTAAACACATGAATTATTATTTATTATTATTTTTAATTCATTGGTTTCCTTCAAAGTTTTATTCTTGCAAATATGATTAAATTATTTAATGATTTATCATATAATAAGCTCATATCAAGAACATCAATAATAACATTCTATTAACTATTAAAAACATTTTTTCTGTTCATTATACACTTATTTAAAATGATGTTTTAGCATCCTAATAAAAATGTAATAATACAATAAACAAATAATAATAATTGACCATCACTAGTTTATATAGAAATTGAAAAATACGTTTTTAAAAGTTCTCTCTGAGTGTTTTTTCCAGCATTAAGCTCCAATAATTCATCGTTAAATCGTACATTTTTGCTTCTTTATCTTCATCTTGACCACGTGCAACAGCAGCCACACTTTATCGCGGCACTAAATTTCCCAGCAAGAGTCGTAAACTCACCGTCCCCGCTGAGAAATCCCCGCCGTGGACAGAGAGATTAGACGTTTCATCTCTGACACAGTGTGGGTCGTGAATCGTTTAAAGTGCAGGGTCTTTACTCGTGTGACGACAGATGGCGTCCAACAGCTGTCACACATGTTCTTTATCGCAGGAGACTCACTTTTATTCACTTTCATTTTATTCATTTATGCGAGTAAACTTTATTGTGTCTTTAGTGTTTCACGAACTGAAGCTGGAACGACGAAGACGTTTCTATTGTTAATTGAAATACCGAAAATAAAAGTAAATTATTAATGCAGATATTGATAAGAAATTAATGCATGAGAGACTACCTGAAAAAAGAGATTAAAGTAATACTGTCTTGCATTTACAGTTTTGTAGCGAATTATTCGGTAGAATTATTAGAAAATAACTTGAGCACGTATCCGAGAACACCTAAAAAATATTGACACTTTCTCTTGTGCTCAGTAGTGATGGTCTGATGAAGCTTCATGAAGGAGTGTCATGATGTTTAGAGGTCAGTAGGTGGCGCCATCAGTTTAAAAATGATGTGATGTTTTATTAGAACAGTTGTTCGAAACAAAAGGAAAATAGAGACCGCCATCTAGTGGACAGTGACACTGCTTCATGAAGCTTCATCAAACCATCACTAGTGCTCAGACAACCAGAAATACCATGTAGTACGATTATTTAACTCGTCAGTTTATCAAAAATATTCATTTTAAGTCCAGGAAACAAAGTTATTGTGAAGATTGGAAACAAATGTTTGTTTGTTTATTTTGTTAAGTTTCTTATATCAAGTATTTTAAAACAAATTAAAAAAAAGAAAATGACATTTTCTGTAGATTTTCACACAGTTAGCGGCTGATTTACTATGTGGTCTGTGTACTACGACATGTTCTTATACTCTTGCACAAACTAAAAAAAAAGTGATTTATAATTGAATTCTTTCTTTCTTTAGTGTTGTCATTCAAAAATGCCGCGAGGCCCAATTCTGCTGCATGTAACTCACTGTTTTCTAGAAAGATAAATGAATGTATCGACTTCATGATGTCGAAGTTTTCAAGAACTAGACCAGTACATGGTAACATTTTGTACATGTGACTCAATCGCAAAGTCAACGATGAGTCATGACTTTTCCTCTTAAATCATTTCTTTGTGATTACTTCATGTGATTATGATGAAAATGTTCAATAAACCCCTAATAACGTTGAAGATCTTTCAGATAGGACCTTCAGAGTGAACAGTTCCTCAAACTCACTCAAACCATGAACCACACCATGGGCTCCCAAACTAGCAACCTGAGAGTCCAAAAATCAACGCCGTTTGCATATAAATGTTCCGGAAAAAAAGGTTTAAATTCCATTCTTATCCCATTAGATTTCCTCGTCTGGCGGCCAGCACTTTGATAACGATTGAAATAAATAAACACAGGGGTCACCAACAATGTTACACCTGGTTTACCTTTTATCTTAGTAACTCATCAGCCATCGGTGGTCCGGCCTCCACACAGTTTATACAGAGCACACTAATTAGTATCTGTTCCTGTGGATACATCCCTGGCTAGCGGATTCATCACCATAAAAATGGACTCAACATTTTGTGAATCCAACATCCCATCATACCCTCAAACCAGATCTCCAGATACCAACATCTTTTTGATCTCAGCACTCCCTGACTTCCTGTTGATCTACTGAGCTCTCAAGTTAAAATGCTGAAACCTTCAGGTCAAAAAAATGTAATCGCCTCCAGGACTGATAATAAAATGCAGAAACATAAATTCCTCTCGCTTCACGTGGCCGTCAATCAAACTCTTTATCCCCCCTTTTTTTTTTTTTTTTTTTTGGGAACAAGCCGTGTCAGAGCAGCTCGTTCATCGTCCCCTTCATCAATCTTTCATCACCACGGACGCTATGATTTACACACAGGCCCTCAATACAAGTTTGACACTTTCAACTCTCCTCGCCCAGGCGAGGCGGCGGCGGGTGTGTTACCTCCGGTCGCACCGACAGCGCCGTGTTAAAGGCCTCCACTGCTTTGTTGAATTCGCTGCTGAGGTTGTACAGAACCCCGAGGCCCGTCTGCAAGTCCGGGTCGATACTCTCGGAATTCTGCTGCACCGCTTCAAGGAAGAGCTCTTTGACCTCGGGCAACAGCGTGCTGCGGACACACAGACACACACACACACACACACACACACACACACACACACACACACACACGCACACACACACACGGCAGGATTAGCGTGACTTAAGGATGCTGAGAGAGCGGCGAGGAGGGATGTTGCGTGTTAACTTGTGTTCTTAGAAGGTCACGGGGAAAAGGGTAAACATAGAGAGATTAGCTGAGGAGTGACTGAGAGACGAGCCAAACATGAGGGTTTTAAAAACCGGAGAAAAGATTTATTAAAGCAACAACAAGTAAATACTGCAGAGGAGGGTCTGATTCAACCCTATGACACATGAGACAGTTACAGATGGAAAAATAAATTAATTAAATGATAAAAGCATGTCTGGCTCAATTCACCCTCATTTTATTTGTACAATTTGTTCCTTTTTAAGCTTTTTAAATATCACTAACACTGTGTATTTAAAGTGGGAAAAGTAATTTGCAAGTAGGCGAGGAAAAGTTTGTCCGGTTGCATCTCTTGTAACCTCAGCAGAGTCACAAAACCTTTACAGAAATTGGGGGTCCAGATGGTAAATCAGAACACACCCACCATGTTAACCTGTTATTTTGCTGACAGAAAGACAGGCAGAAAAAACAGATGGTCACAGAACCTTCTTGGCAGAGGTACTAAAAATATATATATCATTTTAGATTTTAACATAGCATTTACTTGCTATCTGTATAACATCCACTGTCAGTATTTAACTGCTTATTTTTAAACAACACTTTTTTGGTTCTGGTATTTTACTTCTTTTAGTGTTTCTCAATTTCAGCTCACACTTTTATAACTCATAGGCTCAGATCGTCAAATTCTTAAGAAAATAATTGTGAGCAACAAATAATTAAGCTTAAAAAATAGTATTTAAAAAAAGATTTAAATCTTTAGACCCAAGTTGCAGAGTTGACTTCATTAAGAGTACAGATTTCTCTTAACAGATTTTTATTTCTTGTCATGTCCTGTCGTTTCTGTTCCCTTCCTTCTCACTTCCTGGTTTTATTGTGAAGGCCTGAGCACTGTCTTGTTAACTTCCTCTCATGCTCTTGATCTGATTTCCCTGATTCGTGTCACCTGTGTCTTCGTCTCACCTGATCCCTGCTCGCTTTGATTGTTGTTTAAAAAACTCCTTCGTCTGTCAGTCCCTTTCGTGACGTCAAACTGTGGTATGTGTTTTTGCTCAAGTCTAATATATATTTAGTTCTGGCCAATGTTGTTCTGACATTTTTTAATCACTGCCTTTTGCCTGCTCTTTTCGTTAATAAATTAGTTGTTCATAATTCCAGTTTCCTTCCCCGAGTCGTTACATTTCCAGTCAATCCCAGATCCCATATCTGATTAAAACTCATTGTGGAGAATTTGCTTCTTCAACAACAATAACCTTAATTTAATATATTTAAAAACATGTTTAAATATACTCATATTTCTGGTAAAACTTGCATCAACAAAGTTCATGTCCCTGGTACGGGTCGATAATCCTATATCAAAGGATCTAATGGGGACATAAACGCTTCTTACCTTTCCTGCCGTGCAGTATTGGGGGCCTGAGACATCCGTCGCTGAGAGCTCGGGGAGCCATTCAAGGGGTTTTTACTCTTCAGCAGCTGCTTGTACTTTGGATTGTGTCTGAGCCAGCGGTGCAGGGCCTCGCACGCGTCGCAGCGCATACCGGTGTTGGTGAGGCTGACGGCCAACGCCATCAGAGCCGGTAGATTATTGGGGTGCAACTCCAAACACCTGCAGGAAGAGGAGGGACAAGATATGGGGGTTGAATAATAATCTTTCATAGGCGATGAGGAAGCAGGAAATCGGATGTTGGTGATTCTAAAGCTGTTATTATGCCCATGATATTAAACTACCAGGTTTTTTTTTAAATAGTTTTAATTCTTACTACCTTCCTAAAGTATAAAAGAAGGATCTGTCTCGCCTGCAGTTAATACAAAACTCTGCAGCGAGAATTCTGAGCTGCTATAGAAGAACTCACATTTCCCCGATCCTTAAAACTCTTCACTGGCTGACAGACACATTATAGCCATTGATTATAAAGCAGAGAGTGCCATCTAGTGGCCTTTTAAAGTGAAGAAACTGTATCATGAAACACTAGGCAGCTGTTTCACGAGCCCCCATCAATCCATCGCTACTAAAATCAGTTTAAACCTCAACATCATTAGTCAAAGTCGAGATGATATTCTGAGGTCAACGAACCAACAACCCGAAGCAAACTATTGGAAATTAATTGAAAGAAAAATGTTGTCTTGCTCTGTCAGTCCTGATAACTCTTGAGGGGATTATGTGTTTGTTGGTATTGGCAGGAAAGATTAAAAAAAGGGGGCGCATCGCAGCAGGCATATTTAAAGTAACATTTGCATAAAAACATTCGACAAAAACTTCTATTTCTTTGTTTTACTGTACCATTTAAGTTTTAATATTTGTTCTGAGTAACTTATAGCTTTTGATTAATTAAATAAAACCATGTTTTATGACGTATGTTGGAGGATAAAATCCTCTGCAGAGCTGCTTTCATTACAATCTTGGATTCATTAGTGAAGCCAAACCAAGATTTTAGATTAAGTCAAAACCGTCTGAAGCCAGAAGACTCTGTAGCCAAAGTTCACTCGAAATCTCAAAGAAACTAAACCGTTTCAGTTCCCATGCGAAACTTGCATAGACGAATATCCCTAAGGTCTAATTTAAACTCTTCAAATACATTAGTATTCCATTATTTTTCCCTGTAAAAAACAAATCGTTCATCTGAGTTGATGAGAGCTTTAGCAACATCACAGTGTACCGTAGTGATAAACTAAACTCCCGCATCGACCGTGTAAAAACTGCCAATTAGAAAAAGCTGTAACCAAATATTCAATATACCTGCGTGCCGTGTGAATCCATGCCACTTGAGAGGCTCCAGGACAAGCGCCAAGCAGGCATCTAATCTAACTTCACAGCAGAGACAGATGGAGTTGTTACATCATAGATGGATTAAAAACACTCCATCTGCAGAACCTGAAGATTTGTTTCGAGGCCCAGGAATGAGCTAAGATTTACAACCATATTTCTTGTATTAAGAAAATGCTTCTCCCTGGTATCGTATCGACACGTATAAGTTTAAGTGCTGCAAGGCTGGTGAATTTTTTTATTGCAGAAACGATTTTCACAAACTTGTAATTTCTCAATTGAAACCTCTTTACAAACACAGAAAGCCATTGGATTTATGTTTCAACTTACATCGAGGTCGGTCCTATTTATTTCTTCTGCTCTTAACTCTACTCGGTCTCGTTCATAAAGCACCAATAAAATCCTGAGCATATTTTTTTTACATCAAGGTACGATAAACCGACTCATGGAGGAGGTCGGAACACTTAAATCGTATCGTAAACATGCGAGTGAAACTCACTGTTAATGAGTAAATAGGATAAATTTCCACCCATGAATGACCATATAAGGCGGTGAAGATGATCCTGTCCACCCTGCACAAACAGAAACTTTTCTGAAGCGGATAAACAAATTAGTTTGGGTGAAGTCGAGTTAAAAAATAAAGAATTTTCTCGAGTTGTAACAAGACAGTCAGACTAAATATATAGTTCAGGGCTACCTCCTCAAGGGCCGCAGTGGCTGCAGGTTTTTGTTTCAACTAATCCGGACATTTTTGTGTCTTGTAATCAGTTTTGATTGAATTGTGATCAGTTGACGGTCAGTGTGACGGTCATAGACATCTATATATGTAGACGCCGCATCCACTGCTGCCGCCCACGAGAGTGGTGTGTATACAGGGCGGCCATCTTGGTACAGTGCCACTCGCTCCTACAGTGCATTACGTCTATAGAGGAATGATGTGTTTACACTATAAATGTGATCATAGATCGCTCATTTGTAAAGCTTTTTCACCGGGTTTGTTTTTCAAACCCTCAGACCAGATAGACAGACATTATTAGAAGGAATATTTTACTATAAAATCTATTAAAAAAAACATTTTAAATTAATAGATGAAACAAATATGAAAGGTATGCTGATGATAATGTCACAATATTATATAATGTTTTAAAATATTCTATTGGGAAAACGTGGGATAAAATTATGATTATAATCAATGCAATGTAATAAGAAGTGCATCGTACAAAGTTGATTGTTGATACTACCTCAGTTAAAGATTTTTAAATAAAAAAACCCTCTTAGAAATTAAACTAATTTGACAGAAGTTACTTCTGATGCAACTGGACTTGAATAGATTTACAAAAACGATTTATTACAAAAGAGCTAAACATTAGTTAGAGGATTACACTAGATCACACACATTCCCAGATCGCATGTCAAGGATTTAATAACTATTTACAACCTTACAAAACTAACTAAATTAAAACCCCTTACAGGTCCCACTGCGGCCTTTGAGAAACCGGAATTTCCCACCATTGATAAAGATCAAATCAGTAACAGATAAACCGCTGTAGCTAAAGAGGCTTTTGGAAATTCGACCGGCCGTGATCAGTGATTTAATCTTGAGAATGTGGCGTACAAAGACTCCGCTGGTTCTGGAGATGATATTAAATATCCAACTAACTTTACCTGTTAATCCAGCCTCTGAGGAACATATCACTTGAGTCACAGTCAGTGAACTCACAGTTCAGAATATCACTCTCATTATTGAGAAAACCTTTCTGTCAGGAAATATACCTGATAATAGTTTACATATCTGGATATTTTAACATATTTTTAGCCTATATTCTAATGTTTTATTACAATTTAATTTCATAAACATTCATCTTATAGAAGTATTGTGTATCTATTGAGTCGATTTGAATCGATAAATCATGAATATAATCTTGATTTTAAACCTGCTATTGTCAACTCATTTAGTTAAAATTTGTTATGTTCACATCAGGTTATTCAAATGCATCTGCATAACATTGAAATAATGTTAATTTTCAATAGTGACGCACATTATTTTCGTGCGCAAAATCTACACAGGAGCTACAGGATCAGAGCTATTGAAATATTAATGAATGGATTTCCCGCAGTTCACACATGCATTCTGCTCACGCTTCATGAACTTGCTTTTACAGAACCCGATAACCTTCTTTCATTTTGACTATGTTTACAAAACAGATTTTGAAGTTCGTTGACTAAAATAGTTTTAACTTTGTAAATCTACATTTTTAAACACAATTCATTTATTAGATTCCACCCAAGCATGGTCTTGAGTCAGTCACCAACTGTGTTTAGCACCGTACCAAAAATAACCGGGATAAGAAGTTCAACGGGGTTATTTGGTGCAATATAAAACGTTAAATAACCCCGTAATGAACACGGTTATTTCTCGGCACTGGCCCCGGCCCTCGCAGCCGTACGAGTTCACAGCAGGTTTTTCCTAATGACGTTGACCCCATCAGTGAGCAAGTGATTTTAATTTCACCTACACCTGTGAAACCCCATCACGAATGCACATTGGCAGGACATGCCATCTGCTCGTGAGAAACTCGTTGTGAGCCAGATATCCAGAGATGTTACATCGTCCAGATGCCAATTAATTATAAGCTTAAGTCGCCTCAAACTACGCCGACATGATGGTCCGAAGTGGAATGAGCCGTGATGACTCTATTAGTTGTAAAGCTTTTCATAACATCAACTTTAATATTAACTGATGAATCGTCTCCATGGCGACCAACTTTTGATGACAAAAATCCCGGAACAGACAAATGAAACGCGATGATATAGAAGGAAGAATCGAGGGCGAGGGAAGCAACCAAGTAGCCGAGCAGCAGGGGGCGGTTTAAAAGCACCTGCAGGTGGAGAGTCGTGTTCAAAAATAGTACGCTGCACCAGTCCTGTTTATTTACTTGTTATTTTTCTCCAGTCAGAACAACTTTCCAAAACAAATAAATGAAATGTATTGAACAAAATCCAAATGTGTTCTCTTACCTCTGAAGGGAAACAATGGCCGCCTGCTCATTCTCATTCTCCGCTTGAGTCGTTCCCAAAACCTGCCAGGCCTGCAGAGAAACACCCTCTCATTAGAAGACCGCGGGGAAGCTTCGGGTCAGTGTTGAAAACAGAAATTCATTGTGTTATTCCACGTCTGGTCAGGACTTATTAAACTTGTATTTAGTTGTCGAAAAAGTTGTTGTAAAAAATGTTTCACACTAATTCAAGGTTGAGAAAGTGAGAAAAGAACCTCTGGCAAGTGTAGGTGTCGACTCATGAAGCCAGAGACTTAAAACGATGGAAATAAACAGATTTTGATTGGATATTTAAGAAATGACTAAATAAAAATATGAATATCTAAGTTTAGTACCTACTTATATTTGTCTTTTATTAAAGTCAACACAAAGTCTCTGTTCTCATCATTTCTGGAGATAATGTCACGTTTTCTTTCTTTTATTAGAATTCAGAGGACTAGTATCTTTATGATTTGGGGTCTTCACTTCAGAGCGATGTGTCACTGAGAAGCCTGGAGGGAGTTCTGAATCACATTAGTTCCATACACTGAAGGATAATCCTCTCTTCTGAATAACTGGCACATTCTGGGATATTCTGCAGGATCTTCAGCAAAAGCAAGGACCCGCCCGACCTGTAATGGGGTCACATATAACAATAAATCTGCAGTATTTGCGGTTTTTAGAGAACAGTTTTATGAGACGGAAAAAGAGAAGATTGAGTTTAAAACTAGCCAATTATCATTTGATGAAAGTATGTATGCAAGAAGCTGCTTTCTTCTCAAACAAGATGTTTTTTGGCTTTAACTGTTTTTCCTATATGTTTTTTTCTGTTTCAGGAAATAGCTGAAAGCCAAAATTTAAGCCCCAATTTAAGAATTTATTATGATGGGAAAACTTAAAAATAAATAAATAAAAATAGGAAATTCTTAAATAAGCTTCAGTATTAATTTAATTGAATATGATTTCCTTTAAAAGATAATTATATTTAAAATTCTAAAGAAAAAAACCCAAAGCTTATTTAATATATTTTACAATAGAAAAAAATATACATTGTTATTATTGTATATACTTTATTTTATATACATTTAAAAATAAGATATAAAACTTCAACATAAATATAGAATCCATGAACAAATAAAAGGAAGAAAATAGGAGCAAAAAGGTCTTCAAACAATATCTTTAACAAGTTTTATGAATAGTTGAACAACAATTAACATTGTTAAATGTTCAGTTTTATACTAATATTTTGACCTCTGGCTTAAAGTAATGTTTTAAAAAGATAACATTTGGTGTTCAGGTGCTTACAAACAATTCCTTAAAGATGATTTCAAATAGAAATGATTGTATTTTTAAGAAAACATTACCTACTGTGGGAATGCATTAGAAAGTGAATAAGGTTTGTTTTTAACACTTGTGTTATCTCATGAAAACAAATGTGTTTGTAGTATCCCTTGTGTTGTCTCTGGGTCAATGTGAACGTTCACATTGTCCCAGAGACAACACAAGGGATACCACAAACACATTTTTTCCCCGGCCTTTAGGTAACCTTGAACCAAAAACAGGGCTTTACAGTTCCACCTTCATTTAAAACAGCTCCCCTGGTCCCCGTGAATCTGATGGTATGTCTTCACGTGTTCACCTCTGAGTCCTGGGGGTCCTGCAGGACAGCTGCCTCCAGCATCAGCACGGCGTCCGGCAAGTCTCCCTCCCGGGACTTCTTCAGCCCTTCTTCAAAGGCGTTTGGCAAGTCCTTGTAGGGATTATCGGTGTGGAAGTAGTAACCCTGTCAGCAGGAGACACAGGGAGAAAAAACAAAAAGATTGGGAACGGGGACACTCGGCTGCGTCTTCTGTGATTCAAGCAAAAACTCCAGCAGCAGCAACAGCAGCAGCAGCAGGAATCGATCCTCGCAGCTTCCTCTGGGTCGCTCTGTTCTCTTTAAATGTTAAACTTTGCATTCTGCATCTGTAATGACCCTGATGAGCAGATGCCGTGTGACTTTGAGAGTGATCTTTAAGAATCCTGAGCAATCTAACATCTCCAGTCCGGAGCTCACACGGGAAGGTCGGCCGCACATATGTGCGTCTTCATCTGCTGCAAGATCACCAAAATGTGGGGGAAACGAGTGAATCTCATGAAAGGTAAAGTGAGATCAGTAGCTTTTAAAAAGTGCCTTTACATTAAATGCTACCAGGGTCATTGGTCTCTGGCAAATAAATGACTTCCTGCTTTTCTCTAAAGACTAAAAATGTAAAGTGAATCTTGTTTGGTTCTTGTAGATTAGGCAGAAATTTAGCCCAAATATGATTTTGAAGAATTTAAAAATCCAAATAGGTTTGAATCCTGTTGTCTCTGGATCCATCAGATCCTTCACAGGATCTATCAGCTTGGTCAGCTCCATTCCTGATATATTTTTTCGACAAAATTGAGGCTCATTTTCCCTTATTTTGTTGTTAATAGTAGCACCTATACATTGATGAAAGTCAGCTTTGGAAAAAATAGACACCTGCATTGAAGCTGAATGTTTACTTTCGCTACATGAGAACGAGCGGCCATTTTTTTTTTTTACTGTCGAAACAGTTTATTTTTAACGTTTTAAATAGAAACAAACTTCATGTAAAACGTTTTTTGCTCACAAAAATCACCTCCCGGCAACATTTTTAACATATTAAACTATTTAAATAGTTTCACTAAGTTGCTTATTGTTTTAGTTTAAATAATGAGTTGGTTTTGAAAACCGAATTTCCCAGCATGCATTGCAAGATTAGATGATTATATCTGCGATGGGTAATGTGTCGTTGATATAGTAATATTTAAAGTACTTTTTGTTATTTCAATAGTTTTGCGGACGGTGGCAAAGTGGTTGGCGTGATCGCCTCATGGCAAGAAGGTTGCCAGTTCGCTTCCAGGTCCGGAGGGACCTTTCTATGTGGAGTTTGTATGTTCTCCCCGGGGTTTACTCCGGGAACTCCGGTTTCCTCCAACAGTCCAAAAACATACAGAGGTTGATTGGGAAATTGGGGAAATTGTCTGTAGGTATGAGTGTGTGTGAGACTGGTTTTCTGTCCATGGTGTCCCCCGCCTAACACCCGAAGAAACTGGGATAGACTCCAGCCCCCCACAACCTTCATAAGGGATTAAGCGACATAGAAAAATGAATGAATGAATAATAGTCTTGTCTGTAAGCAAAGAATTCCATTGAATCTATAAAAAAATTGTGCTTTGACTCAGCTGTTACTTCCTTAGTAGTGAGTATTTGAATCTGTTGTTGATTTAAATATGTACCTTTTTAGTACTTTTAGTGTCCATTCAACTACTGTATGTACAGCTAGTTTTCTTTAATTCTTTCATAAAGATTTGACAAACATATTTTCCCGAAAATACAGAAAAATGCTTTGAAAATGTTTCCTTATTTCTATTTAGTGAAACAAGAAACAACATTTTTGATTATTTGTACATGCCTGAGAAAGTAAAACTTCAGTTAAGCATCATAAAAATATGAACATGTATTTATATTATTTTTGCCTTTCCGTGTTGATTTGGAATCGATATCATCGATTTAATAAAGACGCGTTTAGTCGAAGCCGATTTGATTCTGTGAGTGAAAAGCTGACCCTGTTAAGTTGGATTGAAGTCCTCGATGCTTCTAAGTGTTTGGCTTGACATGAGTTGGGATGATGCATTCAGGGCCAACTGGCTGAAGATCAGCTTGACTGAGCAGATTTCACAGAGTTCTTCCAAATATCTCTGGAAATCTTCTCAGAGGATTTAAATTTCTCATTTGAATCATTTATTTCTTCTTCAATGACTTGCTTGGAAAATCAGATTGAGAGTCTCTCAGCGTCTGCTTCGGGCGGAAAATAATCGTCTGAATCCTACACATTTACATGGAGATCAGACGATATTGACCTTCTCATGCGGGGAGACGGACGACGGGATCTGTCCTTGTTCGTTCTCCGTGAGCCAGTTCCGCCGAGCGAGCTCTTCCCATTCCGCTTGCATCTTGTCCCAGAACTCTGTGTCTGACTTCAGAGGGAAACATTGTGGGAGGTAGAGGGGGATTCAGAAAGAAGAGTTGGAACGAGGAGAGGGAAAATAAGACGAGAAAAGAAAAAAGAAAATCAGTCACATTTTGTCACCATCATTCTGTGACAGAAATATGAACTGCAGATAATCATGACTCATCATTTTACAACTTCACAGGTATGAAAGGAATCCTTACATTTATCTACAGCACATGTTCATGTTATTTACAGTGAAAATATATGGGAAATACTGAGAGGAAAAGCACTTCCTGCAGCATTTTGAATGTTTAGTGATAATATCCGTGGTCTCCTACCCACTGATGTCCCATTTGGTCTATTGCTATGTTTTTATTTAATAATTATACAAATATACAATAATATGTTTAATCAATGGAAAACTTTTTGGCAAAAATCTGGCTTCATCTGTGGTCACCAGTGTGTAGTTTATGTCTTGTTCATGCACCTGTTGTATGAAGAGCAAACTGACTGGAACATAGGAGGTCTTGTGTGTTCATACAGAATGAAAAGCAAAACTCAGTGTGAAAACAAGCAATCAGGAATATTTTGAGCTTTCTTCAATCTCTGATTCACGCCAGGACTGCAGAGCTTCCACCGTGTCTGACTTTCACCAGCAACACATTCAAAACGTGAACGAAAAACAAACATTTGACCAAACAGGAAAAATAGGAACTTGAAGATCACAAAAGTATGGGTTCCTTCATTATAATTCAAAGAACACAAGCTAGTGCTATTATTCTTCATTCCCCAAAATGATCTACTCTATCATGGGCAGTTATATAAGACAGTGCTTAAAGTCTGGTTGCCTTACATCAATCATTTAAATGACTATTATACAGCAAGATCTCTACCATGACATTGGTAAATATCAACACCGCCAGTATGTGTCTGTTTGTTAAAAAACTCTCTTTTCATTGAAATATTTACATTAGAAAATGATCTTAAGCCCCGCCCACTGAAAACACTTTATTTTTCTGGAGAAGAAATCTTGTTTACCATAACCACACCCACTCTGCTGTGATTGGTCAAATATCAAGGTTTGTCAACTTGTGTCATCAAACCCAGCAAGTCTCCACCACCTCCATGGGACTCGTTGTATAAACAAAGCGGGGCATGACTACAGCTGGCTGGAGGAGGAGTGAAGCCATTAATAAATCATAATGGACCCCACTCTCGTAACCTCTTGTTCGCCCAGATTTCAGACGGGGGAGAACTTTATAAAGTAATAAGTTCAAAGCATTGTGAGAGACTTGCTGCATCTTGGAGAAACATTAGTTTCCCTTTAATGTGTTATATTTTAGCAGAAGCTCAAGATCCTTTTTCTCTTGTACATGAACCCAAAATAAACGAGGAAATCTCGAGCCACATAAATGGGTGACAAGTAGGGGTGGATGGGGCTTCTAGAAACAGCTGCTTAGTAAAGACACTGTATCATGAAACACATCAATAGAGTCAATCCAATGAGTCTAAAGCAAAAGGACAAACAGACTTTCTAGATATTCTTCAAAAACAAATTCCGTTTAAGGTTCTTCTACGCAGAGGCAACACCAAATTGTTTAGTGTTGGTCCTTATGAAGACATATTTTCGAGCAAGCGACGACAGAAAATAGTTTGAGAGAAACTTGCCCTGTAGAAAGATCTTTTTGTGTGTTTGTGTTTAAATTTGCCACAAGTCACCATTACAGCAAAAGTCTTTCATTATATCTGCACAAAGTTCCATTTCTATCCGTTCAAACAGACTGAGATAAACAAGTTTAATCTACTTTGTCTCCGAGAACTGGGTTACTTTGATCAGACCAAAGGCTTTGAAAAATCCACGCGCTCTCTTGTTTCTCCATTTACCCTCATTACCTTGAGGTGAGACGCAGGAACCCAGCGATAATACTGACCATAAAAAGAACAACATTCTACGACGAAAGAATGTTTTTCTCTTTCTAGCAGCTTCCTAAGAGTGTATCTTGTTATATGATCACACTTTAAAAACGTGGATGAGGTCCACTTGCACAGCAGCTCTTTCGCAGGTAAAAAAAAAAAATATAGAGGAAGAGAAGAAATCCAGTGGAAACACTGAGTCTGAGTCAAAGGTCTTTTCATCCTCACATGGCAGCGGCTGGTGATTGACACGGAGGCCATGGCGGGGCCTCTGGCGGTGAGCGGTGGCAGGTAATTGCTGCCTGCTGACAGTCCTCGTAGTCACTCGCGGAGGGAAGTGCACCATCAGACTGTCTGTGGTTTGACTGCAGAGCCATGAAGATGCCGAAGTTTTTTGATTAAGTGGATGTTGCTCGCTGAACTGTTTCCAGTCCGATCTATAGTTTGATCTAAATTTAGATTTGACGCGGCTCGAGAAAGAAGGTCACCTTAGAAGATTCACACAGTGAGGTTTTGGACAGTGATGGACAGATGCTAAGGCTGCTCATCACCTTAATGGACAGTGAACTTTGGGAAAAACCTGGACACTTTATTAAGTGTCTGCCTCTGAGATGGATTGAGCGACTCAAGGGCTTCATTGGTGCCGTTGAGCTCGGTCAGGAAATGAGGAAAACTACCTCCCAGATTGGGAATTTATTTGCTTTGTTTATTATTGTGAGAAAGATGAAACACACCAGGTTAATCCGAAGCTTGATTATTTCTTTAGTAGTGATGGGTTGATAAGGCTTCATGAAAAAGCTGTGTAGTGAAGACACTTGCTGTGTCTCAAATAGTATACTTCGCTTAGTCTACTGGTGGTTAGTATGCATCAGGATAGTGTAGGTACTAACTAGTACGCAAATTCTCGACAGATAGTATGTCTCAAATCAAACACTGTCGTTACGCACTAACAGGAAATGAAGCGACAGCTTCTTCTTCTACTACTATTTAACGATGGTTGCAACCAGCTGTCCGTCACTGCCTAAATACGGTGACCGATGTTGTTGTTTTTGCTGTTTTGCTCAGATCTTTTTTTAACCAAATACAGACAGAAACACAATCCACAAATCCATCTGTTCTTCAAATGTTATTCACTTGTGAACAAGCTCCTAAGTACTCGAACTCCTTCATAATAGAGGTCAAAGCTTCTTTTTCCAAACTGAGTGGATGACATTTTAAGTGAGAACCATGGCCTTAGATAAGAGACTGGTCAGTTATTGAGCTTAATATTTGGTCATAACTGATCAATAAAATGTAAAGTTTAGAAGCTGAAAAGAGGTGCTTGTCAATGTATATTATATATATATACTCTATACTCTTTATTTAATATACTATTTATCTCTATTAAAAACGTTCTACCAGACTTCTGTTATGATCCCAAACTTTCTTTTATGGAACAAACTTTTTTGGGATAATCCTTTTGACTGTTATTTAGCTCCATGATCAATCTCCATCTGCAGTCATGGCTACAGTCTCACACCGTCAAGAGGATGTTAGGAGAGCTAATTGCTTAATTCGATGTCTTTTTCAAGCCTGTGGCCACAAACAGAGCAAGAAGGAAAACCTTCATTTGTTTCCTCGTACCTTTGAAAGAACAACAGAGGAATCCTATGGTGAATGTTTGATGCTGAAGTACGGTTGACTTGAGATGTAAAGGAAAGTTGTACTATATCAGCAGGATGGTTCTGGGAAGTGGATCAGTATCGCTCAGGTTCTCAGATTCCATATCTCATGTTGTTTTCTCTCAGCACAAGAAACCATTAAGTGAATGTCGTTCTCATTTGTTTTTACACACGTCTAACTTCTCCACTTTATCACTGTGAGGGGGTAAATAAAATAAATCAGAGTTGCTCTTTAAGTGGCAATAAATGCAGCCATTTTTCACCATAACTCAGTAACGACCATTATTGGACAGCGAGCGCTGGCACTTTAATTATGTAGAACAAGGCAAAGACACTGGCGGGTAATTTATATCTTGTAAATCACTGTATCCAACATGCAGCTGTGATTTTAGCTGCTCCGATGAAGTGCGGAAGTTAGAAAACCTCCAGATGAGAAAGAACATCGAAGAAGGAATACAGGTTTACGAGATGGTTGGTGAACATACTTCATCCAGGTATAAGTAAATCACACCTACAGGCTTGACACAGAAACTCCTGCCATTGTGACGCCTTTTCCATTTACACTAGACTGCGCTGCAGGCGAGAAGAAAGATGAGATATTGAGTTCATGTGTCTTTGCGTTGAGGAAAAAGGTGGTGAAGATTTTTATTCCAGTTCTAACTTGTGAGTTTTTAACTTTCTTTTATGAAATATCTGCATCTTAGGGAGTAAAGATTTATCTTAAATAACCGAAGCCTTATCGGTTATTCTTCAAACTTCTCTTTTATTGGGCTGTTGATTTAATTTAAGATATTAAAGGAATCATTTAACCCAAATTCTAACTTCACTTATTTTCTACTCACCCTCATGTCGACTAAAGGTTGGGATTATTTTCAGAGTAATCTGTTCCTTTTTAGAGTTATAGACAAAAATGTATGTTCATTTTAATGTAGCGACTCTGCTAAAAACAAGCTTAAAATAAAGACTTGTTAAGACGGGACATTACAGACGAGCAGTACGGAGGTATTTGGATGGTTTTAAGTGTCTTTTAGGACGAAGAATAAGATAACTGAGCTCCAGTCGCTACATTAAAATGAACAAACATTTTTGTCTATAACTCTAAAAAGGAACATATTACTGTGAAAATATTCTCAACCCTTAGTCGACATGAGATGGAGTAGAAAATGAGTGATAGTTTGGTTGAACCATCACTTTAGGTATACATTAAGTACAATTAAAAATACTTCTGACCTGAGATTTCAATTTCTGTCTTCATTTGTTCATTAAATTTGGATAAATAAACACAAACAAACAACTAAAACACTGTTTTACTCGGTCAAGCGGTTTCTTTAATATCCAGGTGTTCAGTAAAGCTCGGGGTAAACCTATGGTGTGATCACATTGCACATGGACAGTGGTCTATGTCAACCAAAGAAACAGAAAACTGCACTTGAAACTGTTTTTATTTATAAAAAGAATCTCAAGGGTTGAAGACGATACACATTTTTAAATAACTAGTTTCCATTTCTTTTTAAATTCATCATTTATGTTGTTTGAGGCCTCAAAGAAGCTGAGAGCGTTTTAATGTTCTTCACTGATCTCTCTTATCTTCGGACAGTTTGATCCAGTTTGATGTATTTCTTTGGTTAAATAGAAAGTAAAATTTTTCCAGTTTTTCCATAAAACTGAATTTTTGATCCTTAAACATCTTCCCCTTTGGACATAAATAACCCAATTTGAAACCCTGGAAATGACCTATTCCATTCACACTGACTTTCATGAGAGACAAATAAATGTATTTATATTAATGTTAGCTTTTTTTAAAAGCAGAACCGCATCGTTCTTTTCTCCTCAGTATATGTTACACCCTCACAATACATGTCAACCTATAGTCATCCTCCATATATCCACAAAAATAAAGTTGGGCTTCATCACTCTGCCAATGTTCTCCCCTCAAAGAGCGTTAAGCCACGCAAAAACCACAAAATAAATCACATTTAGAAGCTTTAATTCCTCAACTGCCCTTTCCGTGGCTCCTCGAGTTCTTCCATCTGACTGCTCGCACTAATTTAATAAATTGCCAGAGAGGCTGCGGCTTGATTTAATGTCCCTTCCGCCCTCCGAGCTTTTCGGCCAACGCCGTCGTCTCCGTCTGAGTGTGAGAGAACATGCAAAAGCACGACCACGATCGGGCAGGATTCATGGTCGTGTACTCGTGGAACCGGCTGACCGCTCGTGTCCTGAGAGTGGAGGCAGTGACCGGTCGAAGCGGAGATAGTGTTTCCGATCGATGCTTTCGTGCTCAGATTCCCTCAAGCTTCGCAATCTCATCAGCACCTGCTGTTCCGGGCCGACAATAACGGCGACGAGGATAAGCTGCCAACTGCTTACACAAGTCATTACATCATATTTTCTTTAGGGAGGGATCCCCGAAATACTGCCGGTTTGAGACTGGTCTAGTATTCAGAGACCACTTGAGCAGGAAACACATTATCTTATGGACTTTATCTGATAAGAAACTTCTCGCATTTCAAAACTTAAAACTGTGACTGAAACTTCTTTGAGTGAATCTTGCTTCATCTATTCTTCATCTGTAAGAGCTATGTTAGTTTCTCCCTTGAATTTACAGACTACATTTTTCCTGGTCCGTCTCTGTGAGTCAGCAGATCTGGATGCAGAGCAATCAGCCGGACCAGGATGTTGACTCTTCAGACAGCTGAGTGGCAAGAGGCCTTTTCTTTTTTTTTACCCCGACTGATTTTGGAGAATACGTTGAGGGTTTCAAACACATCGCAAACAATTCAAGAGCGATAGAAGATTCTGGATCATACGTTCATCTTCAGTCAAAATAAACTTTTTGTCAATGACTTTCATAGCCACTTTGAAAACACACTATAAAGAGGTCAAAATTATTTCATAAACATTTTGTTGACGATGCTTTGAGCCCAGACAGGAATTGAAATGGTTTCTCCACAACTTCTTAAAGGTGTATTCTAGAGGACAGAGCTACAGAGTTCACTGAGAGGGTGTGAGACGAAGAGAATTCTGTCGTGGAAAGTGTGTTCAGGGTGTGTTTATTGGTTCAGGTAATGATTCAGAAAATGATTTTTATTTTGGCTAAAAGGTTAGATGGGCAAATAGAAACATCAGTTGCGGTTTAGCTAAAAAGCACTTGACAGTAGTGATGTTCTGACGAAGCTTCATGAAGCAGTGTCATTATTTTCAGAGTCCACTAGATGTCGGACTCTGCACTATTTTCCTTTGTTTTAAACAACTGTGCCAATGAAAAATCACATCATTTTTAAACTGATGGCACCACCTACTGACCTCTAAACAACATGACACTGTTTCATGAAGCTTCATCAGACCATCACTACTTGACAGTTGCACTTATGGACAACTTGAAAAAAGGGGAAAGAAGTGAAAATGTTAAAAAAGTTAAAACGTTTGATTATTCCTGTCAAAATTATTGATTGAAAAATTAAGTTGCTTTTATGTATTATTTTTCGTTTGAGGTGTGATACCAGCCCTCGTTACTGTCGACACATTCACTCTATTTTTTTTTTTTTTTGGTTGTTGTTAAAATTCCCCAGACATCAAATCCGAAATTATCCAAGGCCACTTGGACAGAGATGTTGTTGCGAAGTGTCAGAATCATCTAGATTTAATAGGCATTTCAAATTATCACTTGATTACCTGGTTATGTTTCATATTTAATTCAAATTGAATAATCATTGCCTTGCATTAAAATCCATGTGCCAGCAAGTCTCCGCTCAAGGACCGACATCAGCGTAAGTCAACTGATAAACCGATTCTTTCTAGAAGAAATCAACTCCTGTAACTTTCCAGCACGACCACGTGGCACGGCCATCTTGGAAGATAATCGTTTAGAGTAGTTGACCAATCATACAAGCAGAGACATTAACCTGAATATTCATTCTATAAAAGATCTGTCATTTCGAACTTTTCCTCTGATTTTTAAAGACGTCTCTGCGATAGATTTCTGCTTTACCAAGAGTCCATGATCATGTAAGTTGGGTCTCTGACTCTGACTTTTGCACATTTTACTTAATGAGCATTTTCTCTTAAACTCATTCCTGTGTCTGTCCTTATTTACCACCACCTCGAATCGAGACCCGGGAAAAGGGGTCAGTTCATCAGAACAAAACCCTCACAGGTTGGTGCCGTGACCCGGATGTAAGCGTGTGTTTTTGTGTGGGATTTAGAACCTATAATGTCAGTATCTTTCTCTTCTGGTAGTTTTTTTTAAACCAAAAATATAATCAAAAAAGGTTCTCAACATTTAAAAAAACGTCCTAATATACAAAAAGTAGTCAGTAAAAATGAAATATTTGTAACATCATGTAGCTTTACTTGACCTTCTTTGTTAAATGCTAAATTCCCCCTTTTTTGCTGCAGCAAATAAGTGTCTCCACTGAAGAAATGGCTCAAAGAAAACACATCTACCGCTCATTACTCGACACGTGTGCCTGGAATTAACTAAAAAAAACTCCCATCCTGTCTCGGGAGGACGTTCCGGGAGCCGCCGGCTGAACGAGCCGCCAGTCGACTTCCTGAAGGAGCTCCGGCGCTTCACAGCTGATAAAACTTTGTTCCCACTGAGGTGATTTTAAAGTCACTGTGGCAAGTGACAGATGTTGTGGGCGCCGAGCGGCAACTGTGCTTACCTCTACAGCAGCCTTGGCTCGCTCGAACTCCTCCTCCAGGGACTGGTGTCTGGACAATAGAGCGCTTCCGAACCTCTGCTCCTTCGATAGCCGAGCCTGTCCCACACACACACACACACACACACACACACACACACACACACACACACGACTTTTTAATAATGTATACATCTCTACCTCCTCGTGATCAATATTATATAGATATATGTGTGCATTCACATCTCATATTGCATTTCACACACACACACATGATCAGCCAGAGCGGGGCAGGAGGTACAGGAGTGTGTGCAGGATCAGCCGTCTCTGCTTTCCCGAAGGACGAGTGTGTTTTTTTTGCCTCATGAATCTCTGGTGTCAGCGTGTCATGCCGTTGGACTCACCTGATGGCTGCAGAGTTTTCCTTCTCTTCCTGCTCGTCTAACTTTACTTTTTGTTAATATGATTTCTCGAAACGACTTTTTTTTTCATGACCAAAGACAGATTTATCGTCTCACTCTCCTCAGATTTCACTTTCATGAATTCCTCATGAATGGGAGCTACAGTAGTTTGTATGTTGGACTCGGTTCTTATTACTGCTCGATGAATACAAAAACTACAAAAAAATGTCGTCTCTGAAAGGCTGATTGATAACAGCAGTAAACTACGTTTGATTTGTTTCTCTTTTTGTGGTGAAACTGTCGACAGTGACGACTGGAGAAATAAACAATCTCTGGTCTGTCAATAGTGAAGTGTGAGTTGCCAAACATCCTGACAGCTGACTGCGCTGTTAGGAAAGTAAATGTCAATCTCATAACATGAGCATTCAGGGACATGTTTCCTAAAGTCCAGCATGAGAAGCCAACTCAAGATGGTCGTTTTTTTTCTACTAATGAGTTTTGTCTTTCATAAATACTAGTAATAACCACCAATTTCTCCCAATTTTCTTTATTTAAAATATGCTAATTGTGTCAGTTTGACTTTGTCAAATCATTACAGGAGCCAAGGTCGCAAGTAGGATGATTCCCATGTTATTTTGTTAGTTCTGTTTAACTTGTCACCTCGTCACATGTTGTGGTTTAAACTTAAAACACTTTTTTTTTAACTTAAACATAAAGTTTTTAAACCGAATGGTGAACTTGCTAACTTAGCTGGTTAATGACATTTCTCTCATTCTGGAGGGAACATGATCACCCAGTAAAACCTTTTAAACTTCTAAAGATTCAAATCTAAATTCTGTTCATAGCAAACTTCAATTTCTAAAATGTCATAATTTGATTCACTCAGATGAAGTGTAGCTTGTCTTTTACAGGCTGGTAAAGATTTATTCTGCTCTATGAAAAATGAGTGATTAGTCCCATTAAAAATGAGAATATAAGTCGATGCAAATGTAGTTTTTTTTCATTTTCAGGTCAGATGTTTCAGACACTTTGAAGGTCAATCATTTAAACGGAAATTGCATCAATAGCTCAAAGTTTCAATCAGACTTTGAGTGTCTTCATTAAGAAAAACAACAATAAATTGATACTCAACCCTTGAGTTGTATCTGGGTCAAAGTGACCCGAAGGCCCCAAAAACAAATGTGTTTGTGGTATCCCTTGTGTTGTCTCTGGGTCAAGATGAACGACCTCCCTGGCTTCCATAAATACATACACAGTGGTGGAGATCGTTCACTTTGACCCAAAGACAACACAAGGGATACCAAAAATACATTTTTTCGGGCCTTCGGGTCACTTTGACCCTGAGATAAGTGTTAAAACACTTCTTCTGCTTGAATAGATCTTGCTTGTCCATACATGCTGTATTATATCTGAACTGTATTCAAGTATGTGTTGATCTTCAGTGTTGATGGAACCTCATGCAACAGATTCTTCATGCACTCCTGCCTCTCTGGTGTGAAGCATCAAACCTCCGCCCCTCTGTCGGCGTGTAATTGTTAAATGTAACAGAGTTTTTTGTTTGACAATAAATCTCCGCGTTGAGACGTCTGTCCTTTGCATCTATTATTAATTAGAGCTGAAAAACGTGGCGTTTGCCTGGTGAGATCGACGCTAATGGCCTGAGAGAAAGACTGTTGAATAATTCATGGCCTATTAATCTAATAATGGCATCTGGAAACAAGACCCCTTATGAAGACCTACACAGACATCGACTCAGGGAGAAAGAAAGCACTTGACATTTGGACCCCGTAGCACCACAGCAAAGTTAAAAAAAACAAAAAAAAAACGGTATAATTTCAGGGTCCAGCCTGGTTGGATTGAATTAAAGTTTTGGGAGTCAATGTTAAGATCCGTGCTGCTTTTGAACGGGTGCAAATGTTGAAGACTTTCAGGATTGTATGAAAGGATGCATCGGGAGGCTTACATGTCTTCCACTAATATACTGCCTGTTGAGCTGAAATGGAAGAATTGAAGGTGTTAGGACAGAAGGATGGGGAAACAGTCACACATGATGTGTCATTAGTTACATCCAGTCCCACAGCAGTTCACATCCTCAGATCTTCATCTAGTGGACGAATAGCAACCAAATCTTTGTCCATCTTAAAACAAGAAATTAACTTATTATTGGCCCTTTATTAGAAACATCTGCGTCTGGTATTGACAAAATCTTTTATGTAATGAATGTATGAATGTTCGCTGCAGCAAAAACGTGAAACATTTGAAAAGAATATAAATTATATCACTGGGTGTCTCATGTGCTGATAAAAGATCTATAATCCAGAATAATTTAACATATTAAACCTAACATCATTTAAACAATTTTGTATGTTTCACGTAATAACTTTTTTAATAGAGGTCTATAAATTTAACTTAACTACTATTATGAGTGATGGTTACCAAAACAATAGCAATAATAGTAATAATACTAATGTACAGTGAATAGTTAAAAACAAGATGTATATTTTCTGTTTTGAATTGTTAATAGAACGAGAAAGAACATAGTGTAATACAAGTAAATGACTTTTCAGTTAGTGATGAATTACATTCACTGTACACCTTTCACAAAACGCACAAGAGACTTTTCAATTATCTAGTTTTTTGGAGCAAATCAAATTGGTATTGAGTTTTAAACCGGAGCCAACTATAAATATTTAAAGCTCTTGGTTATGTCGAGCGGTTTAACAGAGCAAATGATGTCAAACTCCAACTCCTGTGACTCCCATGTTTCAAATGTTGAAGTCTTCCTCTCCAAGATGCAGTAAGTCTCTCATCATGACCATGTTTTCAACTTATTACTTTATAAAGTTCTCCCCCGTCTGAAATCTGGGCGAACGAGAGGTTACGAGAGCGGAGTCCATTATGCTGTAATAATGGCTTCAGTCCTCCTCCAGTCAGCTGTAATCACACCCGCTTTGTTTATACAATGAGTCCCTTGGAGGTGGAGACTTCCGGGATTGTTGATGTCGTTGACAAACATCGATGTTTGACCAATCACAGCAGAGTGGGTGTGGTTATGGTAAACAAGATTTATTCTCCAAAAAAACAGTGTTTTCAGTGGGCGGGGCTTAAATTCATTTTCTAATGTAAATATTTCAGTGAAAAGAGAGTTTTGTACAAACAGACACTGATGAAACAATGGAACTTTGTGACCCTGGTCTCGAAAACGCTATATATATAAATATTACTTACTTACTTACTATTTAAGACACGCTTAAATCAACACAGTAGTTACCGATTTAGTAGCACTGTGAACTTTAGAACATTTTTGAATTACATTAAGAAAATGTTCGTTTCAATATCATGGTTTAATTTTATCTAATTTTATTTTGTAATCTATGACTGAGATGACTCTGGACTTTATCCAGGATCTGACGTTTACTTTTTTACTTCCCAGTTGTACTTCACACACTGAGTTAATCAAGTAACAAATCAAGATTCTTCTGGTTGAACTGCTGTGAGACTCTTTCATTAGTTGCCAGTAAAGTTAATTCTCATGCATATCCATGCTGGTACGCTAACCAACGACATCACCGTCACCGTCAGTCAGAGCACAGTGTGTCAGTCACGGAGACCGAACGGATGCTGATTTCAAGTGGAAACTGAGAACACGGTGATTTCTGGTGCTTAAGTGACACTTACTTGAGATGCCAGCGTCAGCTCAGGCTCCACTTTGGCGTTCGCTTCCACGGCGTTCTTGTTCGACGACTCCAGTGGGTTTTTACAGTCTATTGACCTGAAGCAGAGACGACGAGTGAAGGAGCTGACTCGTGTGTGTGTGTGTGTGTGTGTGTGTGTATGTGTGTGTGTGTGTGTGTGTGTGTGTGTGTGTTTGTGTGGGGGTGTGTGCGTGTGCGTGTGTGTGCTACACATCGCGTGAAAACAACCTTTTCTCAGCTGCTTGTTTCTACTTGAGTGGTAAAAACTTTTTCAGCCTGTTCAACTCATGTCTGCACGCAGGTCAAGATGTTGCAACAAGATTCATATTCTTAAAATAAAATAATCTCCTCGAGCTATTCTCCATTGTGAACTGAACAAAAGCAAACGGCGACCTCACGAAAAACAACATTTGTGAAGAAAAATGCCAGTTTTTCAAATCGATTTTACAAGAAAGTAAGGAAATATGAATAAATAATAAGAACATTTAAAAAAAATAAACATTCTTGGCAGATAAATAAAGGTTAAGGTCAAGTAAATCTTAATTCTGGTGAAGATTGGCCAACATTTTTGTGCTTGTGGATTACACTTGCGTGCAAAAAAGTATTCCCGCAGATAAAAGACAAGATTAATTAAAATGTTCTTGGTTTGGTTCTACTTAATAGTACAGTTATCAAGTCACAATTCTACCTTCAAGTATGACTTCAGGCTAGAAAGTACCATCAGGCTGAGTTTATCTCCATTGGTCCATTTTCCAAGTAATGGAAAGCAGGCTAACCACTGTCTTTATGACAAACTTCAAGTTTCACCTGAGAGTATAGTCAGTACTGTATGAGTGTCACGTCTCAAATTTGTATTTATGGGCTAAACCCTTGTGTTATCTCAGAGTCAAGATAATAATAATAATAATAATAAAACATTTTATTTAAAAGCGCCTCTCAAGAGACTCAAGGTCGCTTCACTGTAAAACCGCATAATACAATAAAAACCAGGAGGTAAAAACAATACTTTAAAACAAGCCCAAAGGGCCGAAAACAAATGTGTTTGTGGTATCCCTTGTGTTGTCTCTAGGTCAAGGTGAACGACCTCTCTGACTTCCATAAATACATATGCAGTGGTGGAGGTCGTTCATCTCGACCAAGCGACAACACAAGGGATACCACTAACACGTTCGTTTTCGGCCCTTCGGGTCACCTTGACATTGACCAGATTATAGGTAAATATAATAATTGTTGAACGCTGTGTGATTACACATTCTATAGTGTAGATCAGACCTTGGCAAAGTGTGGCCCTTTGACCTTATTAATGTGGCCCTTATGAGGTCAATGATCGCGAAGAAACCAACCATTTTATTTTGTATTTATTTCTATTATTCATTACTATTCTCTAAATCTGCTACTAGGGTTTTTGTTTGTCCTTCGCTTTTGTCCTATATGTAAGTATTTATTGCCCCTTAAAAATATTACAGTGAATATAAAGAATATATTGAACGTGAAAACTGAATATAATTTTTTGCATATTTTGTTGGATTTTGTCACTTTATTTAACTATTCTTGCTCATTTAAGGCTAAGTGTTTGGTGTTGCTAATGTTCTCTGGCTATGAGTACTTGTGAAGTGATATTTACACTATTGTAGTTATCATTATTAGTGATGTAGAAAAGTATGTCTTTATTTTCTACTCACCTTCTAATGCCTGATTTTATTTTTCCTGAACACACTCGTCTAAAAGCCTTCAAAGAACTCGGTTCCAACACAACAAATGATATCTCAGTAGGTTTGAACTTTATCATGACGACAGGAAGTTAATGTCACTTGATGCCGGAGACTTCCAGCCATAAACACAGACTGCAACACCGAAGGAAATAAAAAAAAGAAGACCTCATTTTTCAATGTGTATCTTCGCGAAACACACATTTATGAATTAATGAACTGTTGTCAAATGTTTCTTCACATCCAGTGGAGTGACCTTTGAGCATCAGTGGACTCTCTCCCGGCCAGACTGCGCCGCGTCAGCATTAGAGAAAGGTCAATGTCATTAAAATCACTCGACTGCAGGGCCGCGGTTTGTGTGTCTTACTAGCAATTAGGTCATTTTTGGGGGCGACAAAAAGCCCCCCCTCGATAGGGCAACAGCTTAACCGAGTTCGGAAAATAATGACATCAACCCAAGTATCGAGGAGAAAAAAGAGAAGGAAAATAATGTGATAAATCCAGTGAAACAGGCTGTTGCTGTTGTGTCTTTAGTGTTTTCCTTCTGCCACTTTAAAGCATCTGTTCGGAATTGATGTTCTCATTAGTACATATTTGGTGAAATGTCTTGGTCCAATTAAACTATTTATCTATGAGGGATTTAAAATTGATATATCTTGTCTAAACATAGAAGAAGTCAAGAACATTGGAGAAAAAAAGATTTCACTTTTCAGAAAATTGACTAAATATTTGTTTTTTAATGAGTTTAAAGTCTAATGAGTTTAAATACAGACTGGAATAACACTGTTTTTTGCGGAAGACTAAGAGAAACAATTGTTCTCTGCGTTCAAAGACACTTTGCAAAGAGGTAAGTAAATCACAGTTGATGTCAAATATGAAGATAATTGTAGATTTTTAGAGGAAATACTTTCACCATATTTAGCTGGAAATGCTAAATGTAACGAATCATCTTCTTGGCTCCAAAACTTATTGTGACAGCTTTTGAAAGTACAACTACACAACTCCCGAAACTTACCACAACAACTCGTTGGATGAATTTTTGGATGAACGTCTTCTCTCCAGCTTCCACTTCCTGTTACCGTTTCGCTCCGACTGTGGATTCAACTCTTCCCATTTATCCAGCTGGGATCCGATGGTAACTAGTGACGACAGAACGAGTAGAAATATTACATATATATGAATAATTATGGTTGTTATGTTTTCAGCTGTTCATCGGGGTCAGTGTCGTGAGTGGACGATGAGAGTTGTTGGGGGGGGGGGGCAAAGTGCTGTGGAAGATTTATGTCTCACCAGAAAGTGGCTGAGGTGTGAGAACTAAAAATAAAAGAAGCTCCGTAGTTCAGGTCACAGATGCGAGTGCGTCATTGACTCGGTACTCAGGGGCAATACCTGGACTTGAACCTTTGACCATGGAGGACGAGTAAAAAAAAAGGATGCTGCTGATGAATATGTGACAATTATTAACTTCTATCGTTATAGTTTTTCACTTTTCAAAAGGTTTAAAAGAAGCTTCTCTAGGTCACTTATGGTGTTAAAAGTGGGATGTAATTGAAGCATAGAAAAAAAGTGATTTGTGTGATGATGGACGGTGATGTATGTGCATGTTTTGATGTAGAAATATTTTTGGTTGAAAGGACGAATGAAGGACACGAGGAGGTGGAGAATGCGATGAACGTCGGACCAAATATATTTTATTCTTCCACTAATTCATGCACTGATGTTGTTCCTGTTTTATTCATTTCATTAATTTAAACATATTGATTTGTTTCATCCAGATCCTAGCATTAATATGTCAAGTAAGATCTGGGCGACCCAGGGGCCACATGTGGCCTCTCAATTGTAGTTATGCGGCCCTCGTGGGGCCTAGTTAAATTATAATAAAACTGTAATAATCCACTTTAAATTCATTTCTTATTATTTGTAATTATTTGAACTGATTACATTCCTTCACAACTGTTTTACTTTTTACAACTTTCAATGTTTAAGTAACTACTTCTAGTCCATTCAAATAAATTCATAGAAATTGAGCCGAATATTTTTGATCTTTTGACCTTTTCTATCTAGTTTTGGCAACAGCTTTGTGATATACCTAAATATCATTTTCAGTGAGTTCTAATTTAATTATATAATATATTCATTATTTTGTTATCATTTTGCATGAGGGACCAACACAATAGTCAAAATATATTGTATAAAGTGGCCCAAAAATGCATCTAAATCATCACTTAAAATAATACATGTATTCCAAATGTTTTCATGTATTTAATGACATGTAAATGTGTGTATTCTTAGTCCAAAGTAGTAAGAAGAAGAAGTATTTTGACATGAATTTATGTAATTCCAATAAATGCGTCTCAAGTAACATCTTCCTCCTTCACCAGTTAAATCCAACTCTTGCTAAACCACTTCCTGTCTACAGAACCCACTTCAGAGCTCATGAAAATACAACTAAGTTTGCTGTTGAACTTCTCAAGGTTCTTCAAGGTTTCTGCCTCAAAGAACAAACCTCACCTGCCACTGTTTGTGTCAACATCATTTTTAAAAATAACAACTCTGGTACTTGTGGACTGACCCGAGTCTAGCGAGGCTCGCTCTTTCGTCCTCCTGCTGGAGCCGGTGTGGTCCACCTCCACCTGGATCAGCTCCGTCTCATCCGTCTTCTTCTTGTGCTGGTTGTTCTTCTGGGATGACGCGGAGCTCTTCCTGCTGTTCCTCCTCTCGCCTGGCTCGCTGAGGTCCAGCAGGTCCAGCGTTGAAGATAAAACTGGAGAAAAAAATGACAAACTTTTAAATCTAAAACCTGATTTTTAAGGATCTATCAGATCGTAATTCTATGACATTTTTACTCCTTCATCGTCTTCATCCGACAGCCCTCACAAGGTCAACGTAGAACTATGACACGTAGAACCATCTGTCGTTGAGTATCTCATATTCACCTTTTCCTTTGTATGAACAGATCGTTCATGAAGGCGACAACTGGGTGTCAACACTTTCTCACCCAATCAATTAGCACGATCGCGGCTCCGTGTTAAACGTTTCTTTTTTTTCTTTATCTCCTCCAAAGAGCTTCTGTGATCAGCGTCGTTTATCTTTCTTACAGATTGTCTCTTGGTCTGTCTTTCTGAGAGCTAAATAACCCAACAATAATTCATATTATTATTATTCATTGACAATATTCATGGTGTTTCAAGTACTGGGTGGGATCTTGAATTCTCTCGAATGACTTGTAACTCTCTGTGGTGCAGATGTGTGCGCTGTGCAGGCGAATTCCCGAATTCCACTGCCACCAGCTGTCTGATGACGCTTATTGCTATGAAGGATGTTTCAAATATTGAAAAGTAAAAATATATATAGACAGAGAAAAATGAAGGTAGTAATATGAGTAAAAAACAAACAAATTCTTGGAGGCTTCTTGGCAGAAGTATTCACTCTCAAAGTGCTTTTCAGGGTTCCTTGCATTTGTCTGCTAGATTTATTAAATAAATCATTCTATTCTTCATTTTTGTAATTTGCAACTAAAACAAGTTACAGTATCTCACCAGTAATTGTACCATACTTTTTTGAGTTAATTACTTTTTTCTTCTCTAGTACATTACATCTATTGAGAAACTGATTTCAATTACTTTGATCTGAAAAGTATTAGTTGTGTACTTTCTATTCTTAACCCATGTGTTATCTCAGGGTCAAGGTGACTCAGGGAATTATGGGAAATCCCAGGGGAGATTTGAAGGAGAGTAAACTACGGAGATTAATTGCGGTATTGAGGGTCTCGGAAAATAAATGTGTTTGTGGTATCCCTTGTGTTGTCTCTGGGTCAAGGTGAGCCAACGGCAAGGAGGTCGCCTTCGGATCACCCTGACCCAGAGGTAACACTAAGGGATACCACAAACACATTTGTCTTCCAGCCTTCGGGTCGCCTTGACCCTGAGATAACACAAAGGTTAAACCCATGGGAATAAGGAAGCTTTTAATTCATTCTAAGTGCGTATTTTTGCGACGTGTCTTCTAAGAAAAGTTTTTTTTCCTCGAGTATAGTTTTTATGAAAAGTTTTCCTCGGATTAATTAGCATAAACATATTGAAATACTTCATTCCAAGCATGTCGCTGTGATCATCAACCCTAATCCACTCATCTTATTCATATTTATATATCCCTCCGACACACTGTGCTCATAATTGAATCGTCATAATGTGGAATCTAATCAGGAGCGTAATGAACACGATAACTACATTTACACTCAATTAAGTTACCATCTAGTCCACGCTGCTTTTCTGATGCTGTCACTCAAACTCAACCATATGGATTTTTTTTTCTCTCTCTCTTTCTCTGTTTGTTTCCTCCCCACTGTTTTCGGCTGCTAAACAGCGAGCTGGAAAAAACTACAGACACATGACTGTATAATTGGAGCGCCGCTGTGTCATGACAACCGACTGAGAGTTTGTTGACTGAAATGTCTCGGTAATTAGAGGACGCTTCATTCGCACGCCTCGTGCTCTTTAGACGGCAGAACAATTAGGAATCAAGGCAGGAGCTCTCGAGGCGGGAGGCGCCTGAAGAGAGTTTCACGTCAAGATGGGAAGGGATGCGCTAAACGTTTAAGGGACGCTCGAGTGTGACACGGACGACACACGGAGAAAACATGTTGGATTGAATCTTGTTACTGCAGGGTTTTTATTTTTATTTCTGTCGGTAAATATTCCAGCTCACACGTACGCCCACAATCGCAGCATGTTTTTACATGAGGAGCAAAGGTTAGAACAGAAAACTTCCACGAACAGTTTCACTCGTCTTTTTCCTACTTTTACTTTAAAAGAATTGTCTCTGTTTCTTTCTCTGCAAGCCGTGATGGTTATTTTATTACCTCAGCCAAAGAGCTCATATTTAAGCCTGTGTTTGCCTGGTTGACAAAATTACTAGAAAAGCCAGAACGGATTTAAATAATGATTCCAGGAAGTCTCTATCGCTTCATCAACAACAACAAAAAAGCTATAAAAAGATAATGTTTTTTTTTGATCCACCTGAGCAAGAGTATAAATATAACCAATCACGTCTCAACTGATTAAATGATCACAATTCTAGTACACAAAACTGTACCATGAGCTTTACTTGACTCGACTCAGTTTCTACCGGGTTGTGCGACCTTGTTAAGGTGGTCATAATGTTATAGACACTTGTCTGTTCATCTTCAGGCTCAAGAATTTTAAAACAAAAGAACATATTCCAAATAAAACACAAGGTAATGTTAATAATAGGCAAAATAAGGACGGATTATTACATTTTGGTTAATGCACCGGATTACAATCTGGATCCTCAAATCTTTTGAAGAATTGTGATGCAAAAAAGGTGCAACATAACCTCATAATTTTACTATTTTTTATAACTTAATTGTAACTAGTTATTTTATAACAATATAATAATAAAATAAATAAACAAATAAATGCACAAACAAACAAATACATCATGCTATGGTTGTATATTTTTGTCATATTTTCATTGAAATGTTTTACTTTACACTTATCAATAATGTTGCTGTTGTCTTTCGTTGAATACAAATAAAAAATAACTTCATATCAAACTTATTAAAGCGACAGTTCCGCCACCAAAAGATCATCCTTCACTTCCAAACAAATCAATGTCAAGAGTCTAAATCTAAACCTCTGAGTGGATCAGACATGACGAGAGCAGATGAAGGTCATTAAACACAGAGAAGAACAACATAGTGATTTCCTCTCGGTGTAAAAAGTGGAGGAGGACTGTGGCGTTCAATAAAGGGAGATCAGCTTCTCGCGGATAAACCAGTTCCAGCCCACGCAGAAATGAGCAGCGAAGGCCGACGCACAAACTCATATTGTTGCTCCACAACAAGTTTATTGAATTACATCTTCGCTTTAGACTCAAATGAAAGATAAGTGGGAATTAATTCGATGAGTGTGTTATGTATCTTATTTAGCCTTGAACTCAATTGAATCACGAAAGCACGCGTCTGCAGAAGCAACACGTCTTTCTTGGTCCTTTTGCTGAGCGTGACTTCATGATTATTGTTATTATTATTATTATGATACTCAAATGTTGTTTGTCTCCAGCAGCTGGTTCGTGTTCACCGGTGAACGCAGCACCTGAGATGAGTATTGACAGCAGTAGATGTAAAATCAATCATCGTCAATAATCACACGACGTTCTGGAGGGAAAACATCGCCAGAGCGTGATTTCACTTGTTTGCCGAGCGGCGAAACAAAAGTGTGCGATTGATGTTGTGACGAAGGTTTGACAGAAACCTGCTGCTGTGGGAGACAGAAGGAAGACAGAAGGAAGACAGAAGGAAGACAGAAATAAGACAGAAGGAAGACAGAAGGAAGACAGAAGGAAGACAGAAGGAAGACAGAAGGAAGAGAGAAGGAAGACAGAAGGAAGACAGAAGGAAGACAGAAGGAAGACAGAAATAAGACAGAAGGAAGACAGAAGGAAGACAGAAGGAAGACAGAAGGAAGACAGAAGGAAGAGAGAAGGAAGATGGAAGGAAGACAGAAGGAAGACAGAAGGAAGACAGAAGGAAGACAGAAGGAAGAGAGAAGGAAGACAGAAGGAAGAGAGAAGGAAGACAGAAGGAAGACAGAAGGAGGACAGAAGGAAGACAGAAGGAAGACAGAAGGAGGACAGAAGGAGGACAGAAGGAAGACAGAAGGAAGACAGAAGGAAGACAGAAGGAAGACAGAAAGAGGACAGAAGGAGGACAGAAGGAAGACAGAAGGAAGACAGAAGGAAGACGGAAGGAATGCAGAAGGAGGACAGAAGGAGGACAGGAGGAAGACAGAAGGAAGACAGAAGGAAGAGAGAAGGAAGACAGAAGGAAGACAGAAGGAAGAGAGAAGGAAGACAGAAGGAAGACAGAAGGAGGACAGAAGGAAGAGAGAAGGAAGACAGAAGGAAGGCAGAAGGAAGAGAGAAGGAAGACAGAAGGAAGACAGAAGAAGGACAGAAGGAAGACAGAAGGAAGGCAGAAGGAAGACAGAAGGAAGACAGAAGGAGGACAGAAGAAGGACAGAAGGAAGACAGAAGGAAGGCAGAAAGAGGACAGAAGGAGGACAGAAGGAAGACAGAAGGAAGACAGAAGGAAGACGGAAGGAATGCAGAAGGAGGACAGAAGGAGGACAGGAGGAAGACAGAAGGAAGACAGAAGGAAGAGAGAAGGAAGACAGAAGGAAGACAGAAGGAAGAGAGAAGGAAGACAGAAGGAAGACAGAAGGAGGACAGAAGGAAGAGAGAAGGAAGACAGAAGGAAGGCAGAAGGAAGAGAGAAGGAAGACAGAAGGAAGACAGAAGAAGGACAGAAGGAAGACAGAAGGAAGGCAGAAGGAAGACAGAAGGAAGACAGAAGGAGGACAGAAGAAGGACAGAAGGAAGACAGAAGGAAGGCAGAAGGAAGACAGAAGGAAGACAGAAGGAGGACAGAAGGAAGAGAGAAGGAAGACAGAAGGAAGACAGAAGGAGGACAGAAGGAAGAGAGAAGGAAGACAGAAGGAAGGCAGAAGGAAGAGAGAAGGAAGACAGAAGGAAGACAGAAGAAGGACAGAAGGAAGACAGAAGGAAGGCAGAAGGAAGAGAGAAGGAAGACAGAAGGAAGACAGAAGGAAGACAGAAGGAGGACGGAAGGAAGACAGAAAGAAATCAGAAAGAAATCAGAAAGAAGAGAGAAAGAAGACAGAAGGTCCACAAGATCATTTAAGAGCAGGTTTGAACACGACACAAGTCAAAAGAACAATCTTTTTGTCAGGATCTGTCATTATTATTTTGGAGGTGGAATTTCTGTCAAAAATCTCTGTTGCGTTTTGTGCAGGTTTCTACTGTGTATAGAATAACCAAATTAAACATGACACGGCACAGATCCCTTATTAACAAAGATTGAACCGACATTATGTAAGAAATCTTTTTTTTGGCTCCCCCAGTTAGAAAAGTGTAATTGTGACACAACATCAATTCCAATAAAAGTAAACAAATGTATTTGTGGTATCCCTTGTGTTGTCTCTGGGTCATGGTGAACGACCTCCCTGGCACCCAGAAATACATATGCAGTGGTGGAGGTTGTTCACCTTGACTCAGAGACAACACAAGGGATACCACAATCACATTCGTATTCTGGCCTCACAATAACACAATGGGTTAAGTCTTTATGGAAATAAATGCAAGCACTTCAGTAAAGCAATGTTAATGTAAGTAAGTATTTGTATTTATATAGCGAATGTGTTTTTTTCTGGAGATGAAACCTTGTTTACCATAACCATGCCCACGCTGCGATTGGTCAAACATCAAAGTTTGTCACCGCACGTCATCTATCCCAGAAGTCTCCTCCTCAAAGGGACTCGTTGTATAAACAAAGCGGGGTGTGATTACAGCTGGCTGGAGGAGCAGTGAAGCCTTTACGATATCATAATAGACTCCGCTCTTGTAACCTCTCGTTCGCCAAGATTTCAGACGGGGGAGAACTTTATAAAGTAATCAGTTCAAAACATGGTCATGATGAGAGACAGACTTAAACATTGAGTCAGAGGATCACATTAGTTGCCGTTCAAATTAAAAATTCAACATATTTCGACACAGTATTCTCTCCTCAGTCATGACTAGAGAGTCTCCGGCACGTGGTGGACTTTGAAGGCTCAGACTCAGACAAGCTTTGATCGGTGAATAAAGAGCTGCACCTGCTGTGTTGGAAGTCACAGGGCGGGAACCTCCATCACTCTTGGTCTCCAGGAGGAAATCGTCGATGGAAGGGCTCAGAAGAGGACGGCTCTCTTGTTGCTCGCTCACCAGCTGTGGGGTCAAGCAGACAACACGGATCAGAATTCCCCTCCACGTTTAAACTCTGCGGTTACAGCATCTGCTCCAAAAAAAAACTCAGGTGACGCCAAATGAATACATTTGGACGACACTTTTCTGGTATCACAGCATGGATCTTTTCAGTGAAGGATTTTGGAGTAAAATATATATGAGAGAAAAAATAAGTGTAATACAAGACGTGGTGAACTTCACCTCTTGATGAGTTTCAAACTCTCACCTCATGAATCTTAAATGACGGAAAAGGAAAAGAGTGTCGGAAAAATAAACATGTTTGTTGCGAAGGTGGAAACATTTACACATTGATCTGCCGCTAATAGCCTCCTCTGAAGATGAACCATGGATGGGTATCTATAGACTATTCATGAAGACACAAGAGGACTGAAGTTCTATGCAGTGTTGCCTTACATGATATCAACCCGTGGACCCTTGTTCCGATGAGGCTCAACATAGGGGTCGTCATAGATAGTCCAAAGAAATACCGAATTAATCAGAAGCATGGTTTCAAAACATTATTATTTTTTTAATAAGAGTGATTTCTACATGATTGATGACATGATCCACCATCTCACTCATTATTAATATTATTATTATTATTCCTCTTGTTTATTTTGTACATATCGTTTAACCCTATTCTATTTTTTGTTAAACCAATTACGTGGTCGTCCACAACGACCACATATGTATACCAATATGTACTGCCGAATAAAGCTGCTCTTGAATCTTGAATATTTTGAGAGCACAAGTGCTTCCCGATGAGCAGTGTGCGAAAATGTAGTGCGCAATGAGAACTCAATTGGCCAGAAAATTGAGTGTGGATCGATGGACACTTTCCACCCTCAAAGAGGGTCACTGACGACGCATCTTCGGAGCAGATACCGGCGTAAATGTCTCGAGAAAACACTTATTTTACCACAAAACGACACAACAACAATAACAACACAATGGAACAAAACTTAATAACTTGTTTCGTTTGGTGAAAAGTGCTGTCAAGTGTCAGGGATAGAGTTCCAACAACTGGTTGCAATCAGTGTTAAAAAGTAGCAGAAGAAGAAGCTGTCGAGTTATTACCTGTAAGTGTGTAGGAGCAGTGTTGGATTTGAAGACAGTACTACCCTGTCCAAATTTAAGCACTTCTCAAGTAATTGCACTATATTACAGTGTACAGTGAAGCAGTGCACAGCACCTGTCTACTTTGTTTTTTAACACATGCATTTTCCATCACCACGATTATGACAGAATGCAAATGAAAAAATGTGAGATTTTAATTCGATATTTAGGTTTAATTCCGTTGATGCCATGTGCAAGTCAAATCCAATGAAAAAAATCAAAAAAATCTTATTGAACAACAATATGGTTAAAATATGAATAAGAAGTAAACAACAATTGTAATCATAAACATAAAGTATTGGAAAAACATTTATAAAATAGCCTCACGTTGTTTCATATTCATCCGATGCTAGTAACAGTAATGTTACTTTTTTTCTAGCTGCTATCCCTTGTGTTATGTCAGGGTCAAGGTGACCCGAAGACCTGAAAACATGTGTGTTTGTGGGTATCCCTTGTGTTGTTTCTGGGTCAAACTGCATATGCATTTATGGAAGCCTGGGAGGTCGTTGACCTTGATACCACAAACACATTTGTTTTCGGGCCTCTGGGTCACCTTGGTCATTTTTTCATTTTTTTTTTTCATTTTATTCAATGATTTTATTGGTCATATGTGATTTTATGGTTTTATCTGTGTCCTTATGAGTCCTTGAAATCATTATTTTCTTCTTCTTCTTACTAGTAAAAAGGTTTTTTAAACAAGTCGTCTACAAGACAAGATGTCAGTATAGACGTCCGAGAAAACGATGACACTTATCGAGGGTCAACACACCATCAGTGAATTTGTGTAACTCAACCTCTCTCTTGTTGCTTGTTGTCAACCACAGCTTTGAAATGTATTTGAAACCAACGTCACATAAAAGGGACGACAGAAGTCATCCGACCCCTCAAACATGAACTCTTCAATGACATCGTTTGAACTGGGCGTCAATATTAAAATAATATCTAGTGGTAAAGTGATATTATTGCATATTTTGACGTCAGATGTCGCTAATCTTCTTTAAACCACAAGGTACTCCAGGAGTACTACAGGTTTGATAATATTTCTGCAACAGTATTATGGAGTCTCTAATCATGTTGTTTTTTTTTCACGACAAGTATAAGGAATTAAACCATGAACATAGAATCAAATATTGGTTAAAACAAAAGACAACATCTTTAGAAAAGACCTGCAGCCTGTTCTAATGGTACCTGTTAGCGATCTAGTGGTTTCACTCCTTGAGGTTAAACTAATCCAATTAAAATTGCTGTTTAATGTTCATTTTTAGGTGTTTCATCCCCGTTCTACACAGTGTCCTTTGATGGTTTTGTTAGTAAGAATGAATCTTGTTGTAACCTGAGATTATAGCCCTTGACCCTCCCGAAGAGTTTGCAATGCGATGCATTATCTTTTTTATTCTGCGACATTGTCTCAGTAAGTACTTCCGGTAAATTTACAGAAAATGAACAGTATCTGCAGAAGTAAGTTATTTTATTTCTTAGATAAAAAAAGAAAATCTTCATAATTGTGGCGTGTACTCTGACACATCCCTCCGGTCTTCGAAAACCCCAAAACAGCAGAACCATTGAAATCTGTTAGCGCTCTGACTCAATGAGCAATATCGGTTCATTTTTTAACTTTTCATACCTTAAAAAGTGTCAATAAAGTTGTACAATTTCTAACGTTAACACGATAAAATACCAAAGACAGACTTTATTTTGCAATAATAATGTGACTGGGTGAACTGATGTGTGTAGCATCATCACTCTTCTTTCTGAAAATTGATGTTGGTGTGAGTCGCAATAATGACTCCACACATCGTGGTCGCTTTTGGTTTGAGTTCAGACAGGACTAGAAATTAAACCCTCTAGTTTCGCTGAAAAAAAACAAAAAAAGAATGAGGGTTTACCATCTGGGAAAGGCCTGGAGTACGAGTGACTTTGCAGCTTCCACTTTAAATCAATTAACCGTCATTTCTACTTTGTGTTTCACATCTTTCAATAATAGTTGGTATTAACTTGTAACATTGCTTTATTCTGTGAAGCTGCACCAGTGAAAAGACATTTTTGTGATAAAGGAGCGAAGCAAAATCTAACCTGGGAAAAGCTTTATTAATGCGAACAGCTGCCAGCGACGCAAATTCCGATTTGGAGAAGTGTATTAAACAGGTGACAAATTTAAATAAACCATTAGATAGAGACTATAACAGATACACCCCGAACAATACCGCTCGCCAGTTCGCTGCTTATTCCATCCACTAAACCTTCAAAATGCTAATTACCTTTTTCTGAGGTTTATACAGCCGCGGAATATTTACTCCCACTAAATATTTGAGCCTCGACAGTTCAGCAGCAGCAGCTGGCCAACATTTGCCGAGCAATTATTCTTCATTTGGAGGAACAAATCAGTTTTTGTCCTGTTGAGACGGTGGGCCGCACCAACATCATTGACCTGATTTCAAACATGAGATGTTGGAAATGAGCAAACATTTGCTATTGTCATCGTTTCATGATTTTTTTTTTAGTTAATGTAGAATATAATGAGTTTTTTTTCATAGATATGTGTCATGTAGTGACATCTGCTTAAATTAAAGAAGAAATAAAAGCAGCATCTACTTTTACTAGAAGTGAAAAATGTTCTACAAAAGGTTGTGAAATTGTTGTGTGTTAGCAACATGATTGGAAAAGTTGTCAACATATATCAATGAAACTCGGTTGACATTGAAAATATTATTATATTTGAATTTGATGGTGTCTCATTTGCGATGTGGTTCTAGGAAGGTTTTGAAGGTTTTTTCACCAAGTTGTGTTAAAAATACAACTTCATAGTATGGACTTAAATAAAATGTGTGGTTGTTGTTGTTGTGCTTTCAACAATGTTTTAGAGTTTCTAGATTACTTGACCCAACTCGGAACAAGCTTGGCCTGAAACTACAACCAGGATTTGTTTTCCAGGCAGAGGTTTTCCTTTTTTTTTTTTTACTGTCACAAAACAATTAGTTTTCAGCAGAAAAAAGTCGTAATTAACAAGCTGAGCCAAAGGCAAGTTGTTCAACTTTCTATTGAGTGATCCAAAAAGTGGCAACTAATGTATTTAAATATGTCTTAAATTGATCTTGTGTGCTTAAGCTTCGCCCACTGAAAACACTTTTTTTCCATAGATTAAATTTTGTTTAATATAACCACGCCCACTCTACTGTGATTGGTCAAACAGCATGGTTCGTCACCGTACCACATCAATCCTGGAAGTCTACGCCTCCAAGGGACTCTTTGTATAAACAAAGCGGGGTGTGATTACAGCTGGCTGGAGGAGGAGTTATTATATCATAATGGACTCCACTCTCGTAACCTCTCGTTCGCCCAGATTTCAGACTGGGGAGAACTTTATAAAGTAATAAGTTCAAAACATGGTCATGACAAGGGGCTTACTGCATCTTGGAGAGAAAGATTCAACATTTGAAACATAGGAGTGAGTTTAAGTTTTGAAATGAGTCTGTCCATTAATTCAAACCCATTTTCTGAAGATTTAACAATTTGTTTTCATCTAATACACCCATAAACTTCCATAATTGTTTTCCTTTTTTAGTTCTTTGAGAGAAATATAGACGCAATAAATATCTTGATGGCATTTTGAATGGATACAAAAAAAAGAATTGTTAGGTTCTTGTAAATAAAATCGATGAGTCATGACTCTCCAAAGAATGTTGCCTTGCTCAGCAGCACTAAGCCTTTGCATAAGTATGTAAATAATATTGAGATTGGTCGTGGCTTTGTCGGGAGAAACGCTCCGGCTCAACACAGGTAATTAGAGATTTCACGGACAGCCTCAGTGAGAGCGGCGGCCTGGTTTCACCCTGAGCCGCCGCCTTGTCTTGCATTCTCACCCATTTGTGCAGAGACCCTCACGTAATTGGATTGCCAGTCATAGCAAATTGTTTTTGATGATGGACTGTGTTAAATCGCGTTACGTGCTTTCAGACCGCGTCATCCGTTCCTCACACGAGGAGAAAATAAAAAAACCCAGGAACTTGATCAGGTGACTTTCCAGCCACTAGTCGACCATGACTGCAGATCGATAACTTGTCTGGTTCCTCACAGCTGAACATGCTGCACTCATCCGCCTTTCCATCTTCATCCTTCTGTTACGTGAGACTCTAAGAGGCTTACATTCCTCCTCATCTCTTGCAAGTACAGATTATTCCGCTTTTTCCTTTTACTTCTGGCCACCTCACAGTTTGAGTTCCTGTGTTGTGGAGAGTCACGATGGTCCCGGAGCGTGTTCGTGGATGTAACCGGTGACACTCAACTTGGTTGGTCGTGATACAAAAGTGGTTCACAAGCTTTAAAAATAGGTTTTATAAATGTATTATTTTATGGAGTGGAGTCTCTTCACAACTGGTAAGTGACGATAATGCCAATCAACTGATAAGATTTTGGTTTATTAAGTTTATCTATTTGTTCAAATAGTTTAACTCTTGACTATATGCAGCTAAATTACACTGATGTGTTTCACATTGTGACAGTTTCAGGAGCTTATAAAAGTCAATTAAGTCATTTAGATAAATGAACTTATAAGTGCAACAACTCAATGTTCTTCTGGTAGCAGAGGTGCTAATGCACCGTATATATTAAAACTAAATAAACTGAAAAATAAACTATAATACATCAGAAGTATGTGCCAGATGTTAATGCTTGGCGTAAGAGGTGTGTTACCATGTTAGCACCACAGACTGTACAACATTCAGCTAGTATTTCGGGACCAGAAGTATGACTAGCCGGTTGTTGAGTCAACGCCTCTACTACTATTTGATGTTGACTTTTTAGGAAAACAGATTAAAAATGGATACAGATTTTCTGAATCATCTGGCACTTATGTATTTGAAATAGCAACAGCTAAGTGTCTCCTTACGTGACATGCACAGACATCTTGAAATGGCCTTGAATACATTTGCTTTGTGTCTGTACATTCATTGTTTTTCTGTGTTAACTTTACCCCATTTTGGATGATCTAAACTGGAGCTCCTCGGCTTACCGTGAAAAGCTGCCGAAACGGCTTTTGGATTTGACATTCATTATGGGTTAATGGTCCAGGGGCCCTTCCAAATAGCTTGAAGGGTGGAATTTTTCCAGTGTTTTTCCATTGGACCAGATATGGATGCAGTATCTGTGACATCACCCGATACTGAACTACAGTTTTGAAGCCAATACAAAGTCTGAACCATGTAAGAATTGCAGTTTTCTGGTTAACCCCTCTAGTTTGGAAGTTTTTTAAATAATTATGACTGGCCGATGGAAATCAAATGAGCTTTTTTGACACAGTGGACCACAATATTTTAATTGCACGTCTCCAGGACACAGTGGGTATTTGTGGTACTGCACTGGAGTGGTTCCGACCTTGTCTAACTGGTAGAACTATGTGTGTGAGCATAGGTTCTGCTGAGTCCTGTTCCGCTCCATTGTCACCTGGGGTCCCACACAGGTCAATTTTAGGCCCACTGTTGTTTTCTCTTTATTTATTACCTTTGCGTACCATCCTTCGAAAGCATAGTATTTTCTTCCACTGTTATGCTGATGACACGCAAATATAAGTGCCTCCTAGTAGTGCCGAGGTCCAAGAGGAAACTGCGCCCCGGCTCTGGAACAACTTGCCCGCGAGTGTCCGAGAAGCCCCCCCACTGTTCATTTTTAATTCTCGCCTTAAAACACACTTTTATTCCCTGGCTTTTAACACAGCATGAGACTCAGTAGCTGTTCATAGTGCCTTTTACTTGTTTTTATTTCTATTATTTGTTAATGTATTATTTTGGTGTTTGTAACTGTTTTTATTTTAATTATGTTTTTATGTTCTTGTACAGCACTTTGTATCAACTGCTGTTGTTTTAAAGTGCTTTATAAATAAAGTTCAGTTAAGAGTAGCTCAAGGCTACGGCGGCAATAATGTGTGATAGAGAAACAACTGTTTTAAGACCCAAAACATTATTGGAACCAGGATGCATTTTTAAAATGCAGGGAAGTTTGTTATTTCTGCATTGAATTCACTTAAAAAAAAAACCAAATGTTGCCTCTTGTTTAGCACCTTCACTCTTTAAAGCTTTAAAAAACATTAGGAACCGACAAACGCAGACTAATTGTGCACTTTGGATTTTTAAACCGTCAGATCTCTCAGATGTTGCCGTCTAGGGAGTCTTAGCGCTTTAACTTGGAGAACCAGGAGACTTCAGTAGTGTGAAGGGGGGGGGGGGGGGGTAGCGAGGTGAACGCCGGAAGAGGAGGTGAAGATGTAAAACATGACATGAAGGGGGAAAAGCGGGTAAACAATATCAAAGAGATTACAGCCTGATGAGGCTGCGAGAGAAAGTTGTTCCCGGAGAATAATTGCAGTCAAGATCTTACACAACTTGAGGAGTGAGTGCGAGGAGACAACATTTCAGGATGATTTAAAGTTATAAAGAACGCGTTAGGACTGCAGGAAACTTGTGAACTTGTGGACAAGGTTGATACTCTAGACTGTAATAATGATGGAAATCTTTCATCTGTCCTTGGGTGACCCGAAGAACCGAGTGTGTTTGTTTTCCACATATAATGATGATGTGTTTTGGGACTTTTTTTTTTCCTTGCCGTCGAGGGCCTTGACTTTGCAAAGCCCGCCGAGACCGCCGTGTGAATATTCACCGGACAAACAGACTTGACGCGACTTGACATTTGGCGCGGGGAGTCGCGGTCCGTCACTTAGCCTCGGAGACTTAAGTGAAACTGGCACATGATGCGACGAGAGCCTCGAACCATAATTCATTTATTCACGATCTGCAAGTGGAAACCTCGACAGTTTTCAGGAAGTTGACAATAAAAGTCTTTCCGTTTATACGTACGTTTTTATTGGTTACTATCTTATGAGAAGACTCCAGCTCTGATTGGACGTTTCATTGGTAAAACATCTTCTAAATATATTTGATGTCATTCTATTTCTGTGCTGATTAAACACAGGTTTGGCTCAGAACTATTCTTAGTGCTCAGTTAATAACCAGGGGACATGCTTAATAGAGTCACGGTTGTAAAATGAAGTTCTCGGAGGAACCAGCTGCTTATGAGGTGTCAAAAAGTTCACCGTGACTTGATTAAAAAGCGGGAAAGGAAATTTGTGTTGACCTTTCTGGTCAATCCCTCCCATGCTATAGAGCGCTGAACTGTTGTTTTTTTTTAGACTTTGTTTCTCTCTCAGATGAATGTAAAAATTGTCAGCGTTTTCTTTCCGGCATAATGAAGGAGAACAAGCATGATTGAACTTAATATGAAGGCGTTTTATGTAGTCATAGGAAAACTAAATTGATTTTTAACGTCACTTACGATACAGGTCGGCGGTCACGATGTTATAGAATCGGTTCCTTTGATCCAAATCTGTCGGACCTGGAGGAATCAATTAAATAAATGTGTTTCTGACTTAAAACAAGAAATGTGATCCTTAAATACTAGTATTTAAGGACCATGTTCGATGTCAAAAACCAAACACTTATTTGATTTTTTTGGATGTTTTTTATTCATTTTATTAGATTTACATCACCATAACGTCCCAATGTTATCCTATTCATAGGTATCTTGGGAATAATTGCAGAGCTTTCTTTATAATTTCTTCAATAATAAAAGTTATTTGTAAAAGTACATTTTTTTTGTTTTGGCTAAAAACCCCTATAATGCATCGATCTTTATCTCTGCAGGCAACTTTTTAAGTCATTCCATAATTTCACAGAAAGTTTCCCGACTGCTTTTATATGATTCTCGTGTAATGAAACGAAAAATGACGTTACTTTATGTCAGGCTTTTATGATAGATTTCAATAACAAATTGCCTTAAGACTCCCTTTAAGAAAACTTAAATGTATATTGTTTGTATGGGAAAGATTTTTATAAATCTTAAAAAAACCCATTATAGCATGTTAACTGTTGAGGATGATGGCTGGAAGTTTGCGAGTCACAAAACCAAAAGGCATTAACAGATTTATTATTGTATTAAAATAATGAACTTTTTTGTAAACTTCAGGGAATATAGGCCACGTTAATGTTTTATAAGGTCTGAAATTTGCCTTGTATTTGACACAGAATAAAAAAAATTGTGATGCTTGATGTGCAAAAAACCTCTAAATCAAATCCCTTAAAGCATCTGAAAATGAAACAGTTATTTGAAAAAGAATAAGTTTTAAGTGAGAAAGTCAGATATAGGGCAGAAAGTTCCACTTCAAAATATGAACCACAGAAGAAGAATGTTCCAGTCAGAGGCAGGGTTAGAGGGGCGAGGGGGGGGTTTCTGAAATGTTTTCTGCCCACCTTGGTAGTCACTGCGAGGAGTGGCTTGGCTTCTGATGACGCCTTACTGGGTATCTCCTTCAGCACCATGGCAACAGTCTTATCTGCAGCCCTAGAGTCTTTGCCCTACAACAGTGAGATCAACAATGACTTGTGTCAGGACAGATTGACAACTCAGAAGCTTCGCCCGCGTCCAGGGCGTCTTACACAGCAAGAACTTTACCATGATGGGCGGGGCTTGCTACTGTCACGACACATCCACAAGACTATGGCAATGAAACAGGCGTCACTGCACGATGTTGAAGGTTGACTGTGGACAGTGATGAGCATCCAGAGTAGAACTGCTAGAGTACTTGGATGGCAGGCTTAGGAACTATATAATTCTTCTTAAATTATATACATGACGAATGCAGTTCTAATGTCAGGACACGTGAGGACGACACACAACATTGTGGTGCTTGTATAAGAAACACATGTTAGTCTGAGTTTACAAGACTTTTTCATACTTATGTTAGGATGTTGCCTTATTATAACAAATATCACATTTTATTCTGTCCAACAACTCAAATCACTGCACACTTTGATGACCCTACATCACTCGAACGGCTTACAGTTCTGTACTTCAATAAGAACAACAGAAAAAAAATAGATAAGAATAAAAAAGACTGGTAATTCTCATGAAATTTATAATTAAAAAATATATATTTCAATTAATTATATATTTAATTTCGACTTGTATTCTAACTTAATTACAGTTTCTAAAGCTTATTTTAAAAAAACAAAACGTATTTCAACAACAAACAACAACAGATAAATACATTAGAAGAAATAAGCCTGGTAATTCTAATGAAATTTATAATTCAAAAAACATTTCTCAATTAATATTTATTTAATTTCTACTGGTATTCTCGCTATATTATTTTTTCAAAAGTGTATTTAAAGAACGTATTTCAATAACAAACAGCAACAACAACAGAAAAATAAATTAGAAGAAATAAGCCTGATAATTCTAATGAAATGTATAATTAAAAAAAAAAAATTCAATTCATATTTATTTAATTCTACTGCTTTTCTCGCTATATTAATTTTTCAAAAGTGTATTTAAAAACGTATTTCAATAACAAACAACAGCAGAAAAATAAATTAGAAGAAATAAGCCAAGTAATTATCACAGAATTTATCCTTTAAAAAATATTTTAATAATTTATTAATTTAATTTCGACTTGTATTCTCACTATATCAATTTTTCAAAAGCCTATCTAAAAAATACTATTTAATTGTTATTTTCAATCAATAAAATATTGCCAATAACATATATCTACCACTGTTTTATCTTACATTTTTAAACAAAGATTATTGAATCATGACCTTTAAAATAACATATAAACTGCATTTATTTTGATATAATATCCCTTTTTTTTCTTTTGCAACAACAAAAAAACACATTTGAATCAAAAAATCTAAGAGCTTTAATATAGCTTTGTGAAGACTCACCATATTATATATTTTAGTTTTTCGATTATAAATGATTGATTATAGTCAAGATCCATGAAGCGCCTGAGAACATACATGACCTTCACATCCATGACCTCCCCATGACCCCCCCGCTCCCCTCAGTCCTCAGCGGTCTATATACCGTGTACAGCTTGTCAGATAAGAGGCAAGGTTAGTTACACAACAGTTTAAATGTAATGTCCCTGGCGAGGGATCCATCAAGACCTGAGACAGTTTTGTCAGTCATGAGAATCCTTACGCATGAGTGATACTGTTACGATCATTTTACCATTAAGTATAAAAAGAAATGAAACCAAAAAAAAAAAAGAAGATATTTTCCTGAACTAATAACCATCCACAAGAATCTCCTGCATGGCCTTCAGGGAGAGTTTTCTAAAATCTGTACGCTCCTAATAAAGTCCCTCAACGCCTCCTGTGCCCACTCTCTGGCTCACTTCTCCTCAGGATAAATGAGCAAAATTTCTCTGCAGGAAAGCGCTCAGGAAAATAAGAAAAAAAGTGGCACTCGCAGCCAGCGATGATTGAGAAACAAAATAAAGGAGCTCTTCTTGAGGGAATTTAAAGGAGTGGAAACACAACAGTTTGTTGAGGATTGAAGAAGAAAAGCAAGAGTGTTGTGATATAACAAATGCTTTGTTCTACACTCAACTATAAACAGTGATAAAAAATCTTCCGCCTACTATTTATGCATTCAATTAAAATACACAAAACACATTATTCTGTATTATATATGAGCAGCAGCAGCAAGAAAAGCAACAATAATCACAATTGTATTCATAATAATCATAATAATTTGGGGATCAGAAGGCTGGGGTTTAAGGCTGGATCAGATCACGGATGTAAGATCTGACCATGAATTGATCTGAAAGTAAGAACCAGAATTTTTAAAATGATCCTGAAAGAAACTGGCAGCCAGTGAAGAGTTTTAAGGATTCGGGAATTGTGAGTTCTCCTACTAGAGCAGGTCAGAATTGGACACATATATGGCTTGTTAATTTTTTAATCTTATTTATTTCTTCATCTTCTTTATATACGCAGAAAAACAACACCAAATCACATTTAGTCAAGCAGACTTCAGCCTCAATTTAAAACTTAAAAAGAGTGTTGTTACTCTACATGACATGTAGATGCCATTTCATTAGTTACTTTACTTTTATTTCCCTTCCAGAATCTTTTCATTGTAACTTTCAGAACTTATTAAGGGTTAATGCAATGCGGACGTGAGATCATCTTAGATTTCAATCTCATAATTGAACATTATTTCCAGCTAAAATAAAGGATTAAATTAACAATCAAGGAGAGAAAATGCAGCCAAAAGTAGCCACATATATGTTTGATTGAAAAATACTGAACTAAAGTGTTTATCAAATCACATATAACATCATTATAATTATACTGTGGGTATTTCCGTCTGTTGCATGAGTCTCAGAGGAGTTAAAGGATTAAGATAAGATGTACTTTGTCAGGAACTGAACTAAAGATTGATGATGAACACACTATGTTTGCTGGAAGTTTTACCCCCACATTATATTGCTGTACCTTGGTCGTATACATTTGAAAATAAATAATCACATAATTAAAACTTTTATTTATTCCTTTTCTGTTTTTATGCTGAATGTTTCAGGTTGATATTTTAAACGGCTGTTTGTCACAACATTGTTTTTAAACGGCTTATTTGTCACTTGTATTAATTAGTTACTTTTGATATCTCGGGACTCTATAACTTTGTCTGAGACAAATGAAAATTTCGGTCTGTGTACATCCTGTAAAGACTTGAATGACAATAAAGGATGTCTAAGTCTGGAAAGTAAACCATCTCTGACCGTGAGGGTAATACATTTGTTTCAGAGAGACCAGTGGAGCAAGAACATTTACAACTTGTGAAACAGGGATGGAGATATAACAGCAGACTTAGATTTGTGTGCCTCAGAAAGGGACCTGGAAACTGTATTAAAAAACAACTATTTATTTCTTTCACACCACATTTGTAATTTAATTCTGGAATAAGCAACTAGAACAATATTGGTAAGTATTTAACCAACCGTGGCGATTTTCTATCATACATAAATAATAAAAAAATGAAAAATGTTAAATATTTCAGGAAAAAAACCCTATAAGAGTGCTCCACTATATTCAAGTATCATTCAAAAACAAACATAAAAAAACGGACACGCTTTTGTAAAACAGAAAAAGGATAAAACTAATTTAAATAAATAAATAAAATCTCTCCTTGATCTGAATTATTGCAGGTGTGACCTCAGCGATGTCTCAGGTGGTGCGAACAGAAAGTCAAGAAATGTTTATTCTGGATTTCCTATTTGTCTCTTTCAGATTTGCTCCTTTTTAAAATGTTCCTTCACACTCATCGAAGGTCAGCTACACCGAGGTCCAGTCCCAACACTTATTTGAACTATAAACATCACCTACAAAGACTGAACTCAATGTAGAATTTAAAGATTATTTTCATTCGTCTTTATTTCCCGTAATCCCTCACGTGTTGTTGTAATCTGAGGTGGAGTTCAGGAATCACGTCGGCGCCGCCGCAGCATCTGCCCTCCATGTTTTCCACAGCTGATAACACACTGTGTGTGTGTGTGTGTGTGTGTGTGTGTTTGACGTGTGTCTCATCGCTCCCTCTCACCTCCTGCATCGAGTGCTCTTGGCTTCACCGAGAGGTCACGCACAATAGCCGGGCGGCGTCCATCTGTGCCGCTGGAAGATTCATAACCGTAAAGAGGACATCCTCTGTGAAAATATGCTGCAGCTGGTGGTCGGTAATGACGCTCCGAGATCACAAGTTATTAAATCGTGATGAGGCAGATTTTTTACATGTGGGCGGACCCTTAACAAAAAAGGCAAATACTCGGGGTGAGTGACAGGAGCAGAGGGCGAGACTCCATGAGGTCACACCCTGGTGTGTAAACACAAGACCAAGGGTGGAAAACAGAAATATGGGCGACTTAATTTACTCCTTAGAGACTCCAGGAGACATTGAATAACGGAATATCAAATTATCCTGATTGTTAATGTGCACCATGGGAGAGAAATTTAAATGTATCATAGTCCGGTAGCTCGATAATTCAGTTAAAATCTCATCAGGTGTGCATGTAGTTATTGTAGCTTCATTAGGACCTGACAGGACGATCTGCACCTTTGTTAGCTTCTTAGAGACATCTGAGAGTGTAGCACCCTGAACACAGTGTACTAGCATCGTAAATATGTTACCTATAAATATACTATTACATCAGATCTTGGTGATGATTTTGTCGACTACTGTCACAAAATCCAATTTTAGTATCTAGGTTTAGTTCTCCTAAAATAGAATGTAAAAGTCATTTATTGATTTTGGAATATTACGTTTAAATAATAATAATAATAATAATAAAAATCTCTATTTATATAGCGACTTTCTAGACCAGGGTCACAAAGCGCTTTGACAGCCATTCACACGTACTGATGGGAGTAGATGGTTTATCTGGGTGAGTTTTAGCTTAGTTGCTAATTATTTTGCCATGGGTGTGTGTTGACTTCTCCGAATCTGTGTGATATCTTAACACTAAATATTTTTTTGTATTCTAGTATTTGTATTTTATTTTATTCTCTCTAAGTGTTTGTTGACAACCTTTGTGTTTTTGTTCTAGCGTTGAGTGGGTTTGTTTTGTCTTCTACTGATTGAGATTGTATTGTAGTGTTCCCTGACTGTGTGTTGACCGCTACGTATTTTATCTTTTTGTTCGGTGAATGCGGTTGACCCCCTTGTGTGTTTTTCGTTCTAGCGTTGAATGGTTTTGACACGATGTGTGTTTCATCTTCAACTGATTGAGATTGTATTTTGGTGTTCCCTGAATGTGTGTTGACCGCTACATGTGTATTATGTTTACCATTTTTCTTTTATCTTATTGTGCGGTGAATGTGCGAGTGATTTGTCTTCTATCAATTTGTATTTGACTTGCGTGAGTGTTTTGACCAACCTGTGCGCTTTATCTCCTAGCGTTTTTATTTTATTCTAACGTTCCTTAAGTGTTTTGACCAACAAGCATGCTTTTGTTTTCAGTTCCCGCTCCCTGGTTTGTCTGGTTGATTGACCTTGGATTCCATCCTACATGTTTTTCCTGACAGGATGAATGACGAGTTAATTTGGTACATTTATTGACCGGTTATAGTTTTATCAGGGACTTTCCTTCGAACAACAACTTAATTCTACTTCAAAAAGAGTATCAATTTGGTTCTGGAGTTATCTCGTGGAACCGTTTGACCCTCACACATGTTTAAAGTGACCTCAGGATTTGACCGTGAGGAAGCAGCCGTTGTAGTTCCTCCGACAGACGCTGTAGCTGCTAATACTGTCTGCACAAGCAAGAGCAGAAACCTGTCACAGCAGCAAGATGACCTGCTGATGACAATATCCTTAAAGTTCACTTGTGTCTTCTGAATGAGCTTTAACAATGAGGACTCGTACTCCCACTGCTCAGACTCTACCTCAGTGAGATGGATTATTCATGATGATTTTTCATTCATATCAATATCCCAAAGCTCCACCTTCCTGTAGCCATAAGTTCATTTATTTGACACTTTTAGTGGCCGATATTGATGTTTGAAATGTAGCTCTGCCGGTATGAGCTCCAAAAAGATGCAACTAAAAAAGATCATATCCACACTTACAGAAACACAATTTGACTTTCTTTTAAAAAGCTCAGTGTTTATCTTCAAGTTAAGTTAAGTTCAGACACAGAAAACATTTTTATTTTAGCATTGTAACTTTTTTTTTTATCCTGACAGAAAGTTGTACCCAACTTTGTTCCCATGTCCTGTGAGTATTGGACCAATAATTATTAACCAACCCCAATTCTTTTGAAGCATTTTGACAAAAACAACTTAGTCAAAGCAAACACACGAACAAGTCAGAACAGTAAAATGAAAAAACGTCTAAAAGTGAAGGAAAACCAATCAAATCAAACTTAAATTGCAAAACAGTCCTTTATGGGTTTGTTTCTCAACTCTTATCACTCTCTTCATTTCCCCAGTTGACTTCTTTGCTGTTACAAAAGTTCAGTTCAGGCCAAAGAACTAATTAAAAGAAGCTGAAAAAAATGATGGTTGGTTTTTCCAGATACAGGGTGTTTAGGGGTTCTTATGATAGCTGAAGTTATTCAGTTGTTTTTTGAATTAAAAAAAAGTGATGAGTTCTGGGCTGGTTACACTAACACTTAAATATTATTTAAATAAACATATTTATTAAACACATTTTATCCATCCAAATGAATGCCCCTCCACAATATTCTATATTTAAAAGGCATACAGATATTTACGGAGTGAAGGGATGATGTTATTCTGTTTGTATCCTTTTAGGTCTTTGTGTTATTTTATTTGTTCTATGCTCTTTATATTTGCACTTTGCTCATTATTCTTTGCACTTTATTCTTACTTTTATGAAACTTCTGTACCTTCTTTTGAATTTTTTTTCTTTAAGTGACATCACAGACAACAAATTGCTGGGATCTGTTTTTCCTTAATCAACTATAGTCTTACTTCAACTGTATAGTGTCTGGAGATAACTTTGTTATGATAAGACACTTTAAATAAAATTGAATTGAATTGAATTGAATTGAACAGGCGACCAAAAATCCTTCATTCAGGAGCCAAGGTCTCAAGCAAGATATTTTTGAAGGTCGTATGTTTTTACACAGGTTGAAAAATCTATTGTGCTGTATGGCTAACAAATAATTGTGAAGATAGCACTGGTTCATTTACCTCCAAATTCTTTAATGAACAAAATATATTTTCGACTCCAAAAACCCCTTAGAAAAAACTGATTATTTTTAAAAATCCAGATGGACATTTGAAAGCAGCCTTGACCTGCTATTGGACCTCGACCCACCAGTTGAGAATCCCTGCACTAAGGTTTGCTCACTGTGATAGAAAGGTGTCAGAATGGTTAGCAACACAGCTAAACACTATTATTATACTAATACTGGTTGAGCTTGTCGATGGCAATAATCAAAGGAATGTTGTTACAAGAACGTTGACTTTAAACACTTGACATGATGTTTTAAACGATAGTGAACGCATGTTTTATTTAGTTCTCATACTCATCGTACTTTATATGTTATTTATGAACGTGTTTCAGCAGCAACGACCACAGAAGTCAAGTTCGTCATCTCTGACTTCATCGGTGACTATGAGCTTTTACATAAAGGAGAGGCTGGTGATTCTAAATTTGTTCAAAAACTGTCACGCGGGGTTAACCTCCTGCAGGGTGACAAGTCGCCACTGTAGGTCACGGCACAGCAAGTATTACGAAGTCATCCCGATCCCCGTCTCTTTCAAACGCACCTGACTTTAGCGCAGTCTTGCCGAGAACTTACTGTGTTACACGTGCGGAGACACAAGTCGAGTGGATGACCAAACACAATTAGCTGCTGCTGGATTATTTAGACGTGGACAAATGGGACGAGGGCCGCGGTCAACTATTTACCTGGATGGTTAAAGTTACAACACATTCCAAAATATGATCCATCCCATAGTTCCAAGGATTAAACAAGGCTTTACAAACACACTAAGAGTAGAGATCTGCATATGAAGCTTCATGAAGCAGACGTTATAATGGTGCTCTGCTTTGTTTATACAACGAGGCCCTTGCAGGTGGAGAATTCAGGGATAAGTGATCTGTGGTGACAAACCTTGATGTTTGACCAATCACAGCAGAGTGGGTGTGGTTATGGTAAACAAGATTTAACCTCCAGAAAAAAAGTGTTTTCAGTGGGCGGGGCTTAAGATCGTTTTCTAATGTAAATATTTCAATAAAAAGAAAGATTTGTACAAACAGACACTGATGAAACAATAGAGTCCAACATCTATTTAAGACACACAGGATATATTTAACCCCTTGAGAGTGTCATAAATAATTAATATATATATTACGGTGTTGACAGGCAAAAACTGTCATCGAGTGATGACGAATGGTGTCGGAAGGTTAAGTAAAAATGTTCGGGAAATAATTGATGTAATAAAAAAATGATCTGTCCATGAGTCATTAAAGCTGCTTCTCCATTATTAAAATAGCAGCAGGACTTCGGGTCCTGACTGTGAGTAACTTCTGAACCAACTCAGTCTAACACTTTCACAAGAAACAGTTTGATTGTTCATAGTCATCCACTGGCCTGCATAGCTCATCACTTTTCTTAGTATAAAAAATAAGAAAGCTAGAGTTTCTAGGCGGGACGTTAGTCGTCTTGGTTTGTAAGGCAGTAGAAAAGCTGTGTCATACCTCAGAGACATGTTGTTTATTTGCTGAAGGAAGCAGTTGCTTCCGAGGAACGAGTCTGTCAGCAATCAGCAGCAGAAGGAGTAAAAAAAAGAAAAAAAGTGGGACCAACAACTGCTGTTTTTAGAATCAATGGTGTTGAATATCAATCATAAAAAGACACTCAGTTAACAAAATGCTACAAGGCGGTGTTGACGAGGAGAAACTTCCCAAGCCAGAGGCGGAGGGAGGCGAAGTAATGACAGAAGCAATACAAGCTGTCGAGCACAACATGAAGGCAAACAGGCAAAGAAAATAAAAAGCAATATTGAAGCTTCACAGAGTGAGATGAAATTCACTGTTGGTGGGTTTAATACCAGAGAGAGTGTGACAGATCACTGGCAAAAAAAAAAGCCTCTGGTCCTTTCCTATATGATGCTATTCGCTGTTGAAACTATTGAATCCAGAAGAAACGTAAATTAAAGATTAAAATATATTAAAATCAGATAAACGTCTCTGGTCAGTCCTGCGTATATTATTGAATGGCAACTCTTAACATTTGCCTCCAAAGATGTGTGTCCGTTTGAACGTTACAAAAGAACAAATCTTTCAGAGAGAATCTGTGCAGCTTTTCACCTGTTTTACACATATCTTGTGCAGAGACTTTCTGGCACAATCTAAAGATTTGCTTTGTTATCAGAGCGTTTGAAAAAGATAAATAACGGAAAAGCCAATTTATATAATATTCAATATCAATAATGTATTTCAATAAGTGAACATTTTTAAATAATGGTAGCCTTAACGGGACTCAAACCCCTGGTGGGTGAAGAAACTACCACTAGTCTACAAGTAATGGATGGTTTGACTTGGTAGCATTCCCGACTTTAGCGATTTTATAGCAACCCTAAAACAATGTTGGATTAACAACACTACACTTTTTGTCAAAGCAGTCATTTCTTTTCGGGCTAAATGAAGCTGGGCAGTGGTCAGAAGATTAAATAAAATAAATCACAATGAAGCTCCAAAACAAATGAGAAGTGTAAGTAAGTAAGTAATTAATATTTTTTAGAGCGCTTTTCCAGACCAGGGTCACAAAACGCTTAAACAATCAAAACAATACTCAATAAAATATATACTTAAAAGATCAAGACAACACCGAAAACAACACAGTTGTCTCCAACCCCTTGATAGTGTCCCACAATAATGAGTATATATAGTCTGAGAAAATCAGGGAAAAGCATGCATGAATAAAAATGTCTTGAGATGTTTCTTGAAAGAGTCAGTAGACTCCATTAAACACAGAGGAAGAGGAAGATCGTTCCAATTTTTCCAATCTTTGGCCAAATTATTTTTCTTAAAACAAACACATGAGTTCGATCACAGTAGTCCCTCGCTACAACGCGGTTCACACATCGCTGCCTCGCTGTTTTTTGTTGTAATTTTGCATGATTATTTTACAGCGTACAGTATCAATGTGCATTGTGTTCAGCGTCCTGATTGGCTAAGAGTACAGAATGCATTCACCAGCCATATTTACATACATGTTTAATCGCTATAATAACGCCAACAACTACCCATAACTATTTTTAGAAAGTACCCCCGCGATAAAGATGGGACAACTGTATATAAAATGAACATTTAAGTCCTTTATCCTCAAAATAAGCCCTGTGATCAGAGTCTCTCATGTATGCCACAGCTTACTTTTATCGTTAAATATAAACTCGACATGAAAACTCATGAATAATAAACAAGCAAAACAAACTTATGCAAGTTTTCTACAAAGAAAACAGTCCTAAAGTCAAGTGTTTAAAGCCCATGTTTTTAAGAAATAAAAAAAACAACTCAGTACAGAGTTCAAGCTGGAGATATTGACTAAACCTCCAGGGGTCAGTAGGTCATGAGGTCAAGACGATCGACAGTCCATTCGAATACTGGGATCTTGTAAAAAGCAGGAGGTTGGTGGAGCTGAACCCGACACTCTCCGAGAACTTCACCACCAGGACGCGAGCGATGTGAATATAATCCCTGTGGAAGCCGTGGACTGGCGCTGAAACATGAACATGAAATGAAGGAGGACCCTCATGAAAGATTAACGCTGGATCACAGAGCATGTAAAAAGCATGTCCTCCTTTAACACGGACCGCAGAAAGGACGGGACTCCGGGGGAGAGTTGCCGATGTCTATCAAAGGATGTATGTTTTTTTTACTCATTAATATGGAGGCTCACGGGATCTGAGGGATACGAGTGGAGGGTGGAAGTCTGTCGAAGCATGTTTACGTTAAATTAATCTCAATGGGATTCTTGGTGATTAAAAAGTCTCCATCCTTTATAGATAACATAACAATCAAGGTAAACCGGGTTTGAAGATGAGGTATAAGTACTGAAAATTCAAGGTTAGATTGACTTGGTTTCCCAACATTTCTTTAGCATTAATGAGATTTAAATAATTTATTTTTTATATGAATTATATAACAATATTGAAATTTGGTCAAACAGATATCGTCTCAACTTACTATTAAAATCTTAATGAGGTTTCATGATGCTCCGTCACAATTTTTAACACTCATTAGGTGGCGCCCTTGGTCTAAAAACATGGTTTTAATTGATATTAATATGACTCCGAACACCTCCTTTTATTTTGTTAATCTACTTCCTGCTTTATCCTGAGTTTCTGTAACTTGATTGGTGGGAATCCTGTGAGCTACACACTTGAATCTTATTTCTCTGATCCCTTTCTGATCCTTTCAGAAGAGCCCGGACAGAATACTCTTTAAGGTATTTGGTCTCAATTCATGTCGTTTTTGGTGTATTTTTTTTGTATATTCATTGTCTTTTTAATATTATGTGACTGCCTCACCAAATGGAAGGAGTATTGTATCTGATTTTGGTGCCAAAGAAGTACTTTTAAAAAGTGTTCAGTCTTTAAAACTGTTCCCCATATTTAGCCCCAAAAAAAAGAACGGAAACATCCAAAACACTCTTTCGTTTTAACTTTAAGGTGTATTTTTCTTTTTTTGCAATTTAAGGAAAGCAATTAAGCTTACATTTAAACACAGTGCAATGTGACAAACATTTGATATACTATTGGTTTAATTTTGAGGCTAATGCAAGTGCATGTTTTTCTTTGGGGAAAGAAAACTGAAGCAAGTTTAAACTAAACTAAAAACGACATTGTTTTTCTGCCTGGTTGCTTCTGTTTATGTCAAAACTGGTGCAGTTATATGTGTGTTTATGTACAGGTTCCTTCTACAGCACAGTTTACTTTTTGAGCGTCACCCTGTGCAGTACTCATTTGAGTTTATTTTGTGTTTATGTTGGATTTAAGTTTGTACAGTTCTCTGTCCTTCAACATGTATTTCTTCTGGCTCTTCCTCTCTTGGATCTGTATTTTTAGAAACTGTCTGTTATGAAAAAACTTGTGCTTTACAAATGCATTTAAAAGCAATTTCTCACCCGTAGCTGCTACTTTCACTGTTTACACTGTGTCGATTAAACAGAGAGAGTTTATAAGCAAGGTATGGTAAGAAAAGTTGTGTTGAGCTAGAAAGTTTGCTGTTGTTTATTGTCTACCTTTCAGATATAACTACTTGCACATCTTCAGTCTGTGTCAGTATTGATTTTTTTTTTGCTCATCTTATTTGGAACACAATATTGATCAAACAGTCTAACTGATGGTGCAGAGCAAACTTGTAATTCAACTTTAAAACATGTATTTCTATCAAAAATAGTTGTGTTATTCATGATGATATTTAACCCTTGACCCAAAGACAACACAATGGATACCACAAACACATTTGTTTTCGGCTTTTGGGTCACCTTGACCCTGAGACAACACAAGGAATACGCCAAACACATTTGTTTTCGGCCTTTGCGTCACCTTGACCCAGAGATAACACAAGGGACACCACAAACACATTTGTTTTCTGTTGTTCAGGTTACCTTGACCATGAAACAACACAAGGGATACCACAAAACCTTTTTTTTTCGGCCTTTGGGTCACCTTGACCCAGGGACAACACAAGGGTAAAGAGCTGTCCTGTTCAATCCTGTAGTTGTCTCTAATACCTTTAATAAACTATAGATGTGACTTCATCATGAGATGAATATATTGAACTCCACTGAACTCCACGTTGATTTAAACGACGAGCAGTTCTTCCTCTTTATTACACCGACGTTCCTCCTGTGAGCAGAAGCCAGAAGAGGAACGAAGCGTCTCAATCCGAGCGTTGGGTTTTTCTTCGTAATGACACTTTGCGCGGCAGGTGCACACTCGGCTCATGAGCAGAAACCATATTGTGTTTCCCAGAATTCATTAGTTTCTTGTGAGGATTTGCTCCAGTGTGTGCACTCTTGTCTGCTCAGACTAATGATTCGCAGCAGTGGCT